>NC_036874.1:13777760-13925449 GCF_002910315.2 Salvelinus sp. IW2-2015 | reverse complement strand
GGTGCAGGGTTAGATGGGGGGGGTTTGGGGATAGTGTATATGTGCAGGGTTAGATGGGGGGTTTTGGGGATAGTGTATATGTGCCGGGTTAGATGGGGGGTTTTGGGGATAGTGTGTATGTGCAGGGTTAGATAGTGGTGTCTTTTAAGTGTCCAATCTGCACTCTGACCTGCGAAAGATGGAAATATGCAATACAGCATCTAGTCTGCCAGATTGCCACACGAAGAAGAAAACGCTGTTTGCGAGATGCTGGCCGAAAGGCAATTTTGTCAACTTGACCATCCCGCTACTCCTCCCATGTCAAACAAAAACTGACTCTTGGAGAATAAGTGCGCAACGGGTAAATACGCGCTTCCAGATAAACTATACAGTTCATTTGGAAAGTATTCAGACCCCTTGACTTTAACCATATTTTGTTACGTTAGACTTTTTCTAAAATGGATAAAAAAAATAAAAAAAATACTTAATCAATCTACACACAATACCCCATAATGACAAAGGAAAAACAGGTTAAGACGTTTTTGCAAATGTATAATAAATAAAAAACTGGAAATACCATATTTACATAAGTATTCAGACCCTTTACTCAGTACTTTGTTGAAGCACCTTTGGCAGCGATTACAGCCTCAAGTCTTCTTGGGTATGAAGCTACTAGCTTGGCACATCTGTATTTGTGGAGTTTCTCCCATTCTTCTCTGCAGATCCTCTCAAGCTCTGTCAGGTTGGATGGGGAGCGTCGCTGCACAGCTATTTTCAGGTCTCCATAGATGTTCGATCAGGTTCAAGTCCGGGCTCTGCTGGGCCACTCAAAGACTTGTCCCGAAGCCAGTCCTGCGTTGTCTTGGCTGTGTGATTTGGGTCATTGTACTTGTGGGAAGGTGAACCTTCACCCCAGTCTGAGGTCCTGAGCGCTCTGGAGCAGATTTTCATCAAGGATCTCTCTGTACATTGCTCCGTTCATCTTTCCCTCAATCCTGACTAATCTCCCATTCCCTGCCGCTGAAAAACATCCCCACAGCATGATGCTGTCACCATGCTTCACCGTAGGAATGTGGGCCAGGTTTCCTCCGTACATGACGCTTGGCATTCAGGCCAAAGAGTTCAATCTTGGTTTCATTAGACCAGAGAATCTTGTTTCTTATGGTCTGAGAGTCTTTAGGTGCCTTTTGGCAAACTCCAAGCGGGCTGTCACGTGTCTTTTACTGAGGAGTGGCTTCCGTCTGGCCACTCTATCATAAAGGCCAGATTGGTGGAGCGCTGCAGAGATAGTTGTCTTTCTGAAAGATTCTCCCATCTCCACAAAGGTACTCTGGAACTCTGTCAAAGTGACCATCAGGTTCTTGGTCACCTCCCTGACTTTGGGGATAGTGTATAGGTGCTTTTGCTCAGTTTGGCTGGGAGGACTGCTCTAGGAAGAGTCTTGGTGGTTCCAAACTGATGGAGGCCACTGTGTTTTTGTACCCTTCCACTGTGTTTTTGTACCCTTGTACTCCTTGTATATGTTAAATATATGTTTTATATTTTCCCTTATTCATTTTTCCCCCCTAACCCTTCCCTACTTGGAGTAAACTAATGGACAACAATACTTATGCTTCCACTTCCAGTTTATACATACTACATACATTTCAGACAGTATATTTTACATTAATTATCTTTCGTTTTTTTCGTCCCAGCTTTCAGCTACCCTCTAACCCTCCCATCTATCTTTGAAGACCATCCAGTTGATTTCTAGCTGTCATATATTTTTACACTGTGCTGTGATGTTTCACAAAAGTTATGAACCATTCTCATAGTTTCTACAGATTGTACATTAAAAATGATCACCTTTGCTAAGAACATTATTATGTTATTGATCGATTGACTATGACTCATTAAATCACCCAGCAGTGCTATTTGCAGAGTTAGCTCTCAGTAAATGTTGGATTTGTGTTTTTGTATATCGTATATCGAGGTGACTGAACCTACAGCAGGTGATAATGGTTGGGTTAATTTTTGTTCGTTTTTTTTCTGTTCTCCAAATAGCCTTTTAAAGTTTTTAAATTGTATAGAAATGCAGTCAATGAGCTTCAACTTTCAAAAAGAACCTCACTAAAACTCGAACTCTAGTTACGGCCCTGCTGTGTCTATAGAAATAGGACATTCATAACCAGACAAATAGGTCACTTTTTTACGGCATTGCACCAGTGCCCCACTTTTTGCTTACATTTTGTTTTCATTTTATGAGGTTCTGAATGATCATCATTATTATTTTTTCCATCACAAATGTCTGCTTTATGAAAAGTACATTTCGGAATATGGGGGCTGGAGAAATAGGAAGTAAATTACTTTTTACAGAGACCCTTATTGACTTTAGTGACAATATTTCTAAATCTGCTTGAGGGAGATGACGGCCGAGTATATGCAATCTGCTTATTACACCACCTTAGGCTTCCTCTCTCTGTGTGGACCTGAAATATTTTTTGATTGACAGTTCACAGTAGACTACTTTTCTGTTCCTCGAAGGTACTTGGACCACTCATACATATCTTAAGTAATGCAAAGTACACAATACCTATTACTGAGTAAGGACTCATGGGTAATATCTTAGATTTACAGTATGACCACAGAGACATTTCAAAAATATGTTGAAACCTAGTGTGTCAACTGAGTTGTGACACTGCCACAAGGCAAGAAGACTTTCACAGACTGATGTTTTAAACAGTCACTTTAAAACATGCAATGAGGTACCAATTCATAAATGCTATTAAAAACAGAACACATGGGTCACAGACTGTTCTGGGTCACAGACTGAACATCAGACAGCATCATCTAACATCTATATACATGCAAAATCCTAAGGAGAGCATGCTTTGTGCTTCAGAACCTAACAATCATGCTCTCACGTTCAGCATTTTCCTCATAACAGGTTTCAAACATATTGTGCAAATAATGATTTGCTCTATGATGCTCAGAAACCACAAGGTAGTGTTTTTGCCCTGTGTGGGGTGGACTGTATCGTAGTATAAAATAATACAAGAATAAAGGCAGGTGCTTACCTTGGGTGGATGCTTTTCTGTCAGTTCTGTTGTGGTGTAGGAGGAAGACAGACCAAACTGGTGATCTCGGCTACAGCGCCACTGAGTTCCATCTAACTCCTCTCCCCAGAACCAGTCGGTGACTTGAGTGAGAGTGAGTGAGGGAGAGAGAGCGAGAGAGAGAGACTGATGTCTGACCGTTTGCAGTCCCTGAAGTACTAACATGTTCATGCCTTCTGCCTTTTGGGCTCATTGTAATGGCTGGAATGGAATCAATGGAACGGTATCAAATACATCAAACATATGGAAACCACATGTTTGACTCCGTTCTGTTTATTCCTTACCAGCCGTCCTCCTGTAGCTCCTCCCACCAGCCTCCACTGGTCCACAGAGACATTGGCGTAAATGTCAGCACAAATGTTGAAACATACTGTGCCAACTGAGTTGTGACACTGCAACAAGGCAACAAAACTTACACAGACATATACATTCTAAACAGTCACTTTAAAACATGCAACGAGGTACCAAATCCGACAGCATTATCCCTTGACTTTTTCCACATTTTGTTATGTTACAGCCTTATTCTAAAATTGATTCGTTTGTTCCCCTATCAATCTACACACAATGTTCCATAATGACAAAGCAAAAACAGGTTCTTAGACATTTTTTGCAAATGTTTTAAAAATAAAAAACATGAAATATCACATTTACAAAAGTATTCAGACACTTTACTTAGTACTTTGTTGAAGCACCTTTGGCAGCGATAAGARCCTAAAATCTTCTTGGGTATGACCCTAAAAGCTTGGCACACCTGTATTTGGGGAGTTTCTCCCATTCTTCTCTGCAGATAATCTCAAACTCATTGTGTCARGACCCGGTGAGAGAAACAGTCACTAATAGTCGGCAGAACCCAGAAGATGAGGCAGACTCAGCAGTACTAGAAATGGTGGTTTAATAAAAGGACAAGATCTTCAGGCAAAGAATATAAATCCACCACGTCCAAAAATAAAGCCAAGAGGCACAAAATGGATATCCTCCAAAATACAAAGAAACTCCACAAAGTGGTAAAAACAGCAGGGAAAAACAAACCTCAAAAGACTACTTAAAAATACACAAGCACTAAACCAGAGAACCTCTGGAAAATCCAATAAGAGAAATATGTTCACAACAAGGCTGGGGCTGGGTGCTAACATACAAACACTGAGCAAAGAACTGAGGAACACACAGGGTTTAAATACTAACAAGGGAACGACACACAGGTGCAAACAATAATTAGAGCAAGGAAAAAACAAAMGGTACAAAAAAGGTGCAATGGGGACATCTAGTGACCAAAACCTGAACAGTCCTGGCCAAAACCTGACACATTGGATTTGGAGCGTCACTGCACAGCAATTTTCAGGTCTCTCCAGAGATGTTTGATCGGGATGTTTGATCAAGTCCAGGTTCTGACTGGGTCACTCAAGGACATTCAGAGACTTGTCCCGAAGCCACTCCTGTGTTWTCTTGTCTGTGTGCTTGGAGAATGTGAATCTTCACCCCAGTCTGAGGTCCTAAGCACTCTGGAGCAGGTTTTCATCAAGGATCCCTCTGTACTTTTCTCCGTTCATCTTTTCCTCAATCCTGACTAGTCTCCCAGTCCCTGACGCTGAAAAACATTCCCACGGCATGATGCTACCACCACCATGCTTCACTGCAGGGATGGTGCCAAGTTTCCTCCAGATATGAMGCTTGGCATTCAGGCCAAATAGTTAAATCTTGGTTTCATCAGACCAGAGAATTCTGTTTCTCATGGTCTGAGAGTCTTTAGGTGCTTTTTGGCAAACTCCATGCGGGCTTTACTGAGGAGTGTCTTCTGTCTGGCCGCTCTACCATAAAGGCCTGGTTGGCAGAGTGCTGAGAGATGGTTGTCCTTCTGGAAGGTTCTCCCATCTCCACAGAGGAACTCTGGAGCTGTGTCTGAGTGACCATCGGGTTCTTAGAAACCTACCTAACCAAGGCCCTTTTCCCCCGATTGATCAGTTTGGCCGGGTGGCCAGCTCTAGGAAGAGTCTTGGTTGTTCCAAACTTTTTCCATTTAAGAATGATGGAGGCCACTGTGTTCTTGGGGACCTTCAATGCTGCAGAAATGTTTTGGTACCCTTCCCCAGATCTGTGCCTCGACACAATCCTGTCTCGGCGCTCTATGGACAATTTCTTCAACCTCATAGCTTGGTTTATGCTCTGACATGCACTGTCAACTGTTGGACCTTATACAGACAGGTGTGTGCCTTCCCAAATCATGTCCAAAYAATTACATYTATCRCAGGTGGACACCAGTCAAGTTGGAGGAAAATCTCAAGGATGATCAATGGAAACAGGTTTCACTTGAGCTTAATTTCGAGTCTCATAGCAAAGGGTCTGAATACTTGTGTAAATAAGGTATTTTTTAAAACCTGTTTTCACTTTGTCAGTGTAGGGTATTGTGTGTAGATTGAGGAAATTGTATTTTCTTTCTTCATTTTAGAATAAGACTAACGTAATAAAATGTGGAAAAAGTGAAGAGGGCTGAATATTTTCAGAGTACGGTCGCTGTCACAATCGTCTTCTTGAGAGAGATTGGACCAAGGCGCAGCGTGTGCAAAATACATATTTTATTAAAGAAGAGAGAAAAACCAAGAAACGAACAACTATACACAAACTAACAAAATAACAAACTGACGACCGTGAAGCTATACATATAAATAGTGCTGACACAAACACTACACATAGACAATTACCCACAACCAGCTAAAGCCCATGGCTGCCTTAAATATGGCTCCCAATCAGAGACAACAATAACCAGCTGTCTCTAATTGAGAACCAATTCAGGCAACCATAGACTTTCCTAGACACCTACACTGAACACTAAACCATCTACTCTACTTAACCCCCTAAACCATACAACACCCTAGACAATACAAAAACACATACTACACCATGTCACACCCTGACCTAACTAAAATAATAATGAAAACAAAGATAACTAAGGCCAGGGTGTGACAGTCGCACACCTCATTTACCCCAACTACCTCATACTCCTACGCATTGACTCGTTAGTGGTATTCCTTGTATATAGCCTCATTATGATTATTTTGTGTTAATATTTCCTTTTTTTATTTAGCAAATTTTTCATGCTTTTTAAACTCTACATGATCGGTGTCCCCCCCCCCGCGGGATGGTTGCGCTAAAGTGCCCTAATGTGATTAGCATGAGGTTGGAAGTAACAAGAACATTTCCCAGGACATGGACATATCTGATATGAGCAGAAAGCTTACATTCTTGTTAATCTAACTGCACTGTCCAATTTACAGTAGCTATTACAGTGAACAAATACCCTGCTATTGGTTGAGGAGAGTGTACAGTTATGAACTTGAAAATACATTCATAAACCAATTAGTCACATTTGGGCAGACTTGATACTTGAACATTTTGAACAGAAATGCAATGGTTCATTGGATCCGTCTAAAACTTTGCACATACACTGCTGCCATCTATAGGCCAAAACATAAATTGTGCCTAAACTGCAATAATACATTGTGGCCTTTCTCTTGCATTTCAAAGATGATGGAAAAAAATTCATGTTTTTTTCCTTTGTATTATCTTTTACCAGATCTAATGTGTTATATTCTCCTACATTAATTTCACATTTCCACAAACTTCAAAGTGTTTCCTTTCAAATGGTATCAAGAATATGTATATCCTTGCTTCAGGTCCTGAGCTACAGGCAGTTMGATTTGGGTATGTCATTTTAGGCGGAAATTTGAAAAAAAGGGTCGGTAACTCTGTATTGTTGGGAATGGACTCATCATAGTCTAAAAGAATAAAGGCAGGTGTGGATTCTTTTCTGTTAGTTCTGCTGTGGTGTAGGAGGAARATAGACCAAACTGATGACCTCAGCCAGTGAGTTCCACCTATCTCCACTCACCAGAAACAGTCAGTGAATGAGTGAGAGAGAGTGAGACACTGGTCTACGATGAGAATATACTGAAACTGCTTGGGGAAGGATGAAGTCAAAAAGAAAGGGAAGCCATACATTTATGTCACCTGAGATAGATTACACATTTAGGAGCTGAGCATTACATTTTACTATCCATGTTTACATTTACAAATTCTACAGGTTCTAAAGTCGTACAGGCCATGATTAATGGTCATAAGAGATTTATTTCAGGGCGGGCCATCGCTCTGTAATGTCTTAAATAATGTCCTCCTAACACATACAATACTCATGAATGGAGAGGTTGGCTACCCCCCCCATCTCTCCAACCTCACCTTTCCATTTCTCCAATATATTTATACATTTATTCATTTCCCCAATATGCAGTAAACGCTACCGTTTGCAGTCCCTGAAGTACTAACATGTTCATGTTTTCTGCCTTTTGTCAATCCCATTTGCGCATTAAAAGTTCAAATGGTGCCTAGGGAGGAGACAGAGCACTCACTGTGAGAGTGAGCTGTGTTTCAGGATGTGTGAAGAAACAAGGTTAAAGAACAGAAAAGACAGAGACTGTGACCTCTGGCTAGCCACAAACCAGCCAATAGTGATGCAGAAATTGCCTGTTAAGTGCTATGAAATATTGTGTTTACTCCACAGGGGTTGATAATAATAGACTTTTCACTGATTCTAAAGTACTGCAGCCTTTATTCAGTATGGTACCATTTTTTTTTTATACAACTGAGAGCTCGAAACCCCAATTGAATATGATCTGTTCTTTATGCTCATCCCTTGTGGCATGATTGTGTCAAGATTCCCTCGTTGTGCAAAAGTTGTATTTCCTGCATATTACTCAATACAGAAATAATTTTCACAGTGACACTGAGTTTTTACTGTGACAACATCATCTAAATTATGGTCATGCATGATGAGACAACCAGGATGTAATGTTTTTTTAAAGCAATAGGGGGCGACACTAACTAACAACCAGTTAGTGAAGAAAAACTATATGTAGAATGGTAAAAGTTTGTAGGGGAAGTGGCATGATTGAGGCGAGCAGAAGTTTGTTGCGTACTGTTGCCTAGAAATAATACATTTTTTAAATCCCACAGGGAAGGAAATTACAATACTTTATTAGCCTATCAAAGTTAAGAAACTGTCAATTAGGACATATTAAATTAATAACATGTTAATATATTCTATTCAGGTTCTAAGAGCTAATTTGCCCATAGGCAATCTGAAATAATTCATGTTTTACTATTTTAGCTTTACAACACACGTTATACAATACATTGAACACATTTAGACTGAAAAAGATGGTCTGGTCCGGCATTGACCCACTCACTAGAGCCGACCATGTCTGATGTAAAGGCAGTATACTATCCTCCTCTTCACTGCCCTGTCAGTGACCTGACCAATTTGGCTGGGAAGAGGGAGGAAATCTGATTACAAGCAGGCAGCTAAGCCACTCCACTTTTTCTTTTCTGGCATTGTCTCAACAGGTGCACAAGCTCAGCATTTGGCACCTACTATACCTTTTATGGTTATTAATTGAATGATTTTAAATGTTATACAATAAGCTAAATAACATTAGTCTCCGAACCCAGAACCAAATACAAAAAGTATCTTCTCCTTATACATTCAATGAGAAATAGCTTCAGGCCAGGTTTCATACTTTTATGGCCATATTGCTGAGTGATGTCTCAAGATCAAATTTCCTCCCACTCTCCCACCGCCTCTCTGAAAGAGAGAAAAAAATGCACGGATATGACCCCTGACTTAAAGTGTAGTCTGACCGTGTCCTATTCCCTCCTTTCAGATGAATGGAACAAAGTCAAAGTCATTGTGTTACAGTTGGTTATTTGCTTACAACAGATTACCTAATGTAAAACGCAATTGCAACAGCCTGTTGGTTTTCCTTTCAGCTCTTTGTATGTATCACAAAACAATATATTTGTAGTCATTATTAATTCTACACAAACACACCCAACCTCTTGCCCAAAATAGGGTGAGAGGGATTGCTTGTGTTCCCATGTCAGGAGAGTTTGACAACTTGGATTATGTGACATCCTGCGTGTACCTCCGCTATACTCCTGTGTGACCTAGATGAGCCTTCCAATGACCTAAATTCCATACTTAGCTTCTGGCCTGGGGAGGCCCAACCTTTGCAAGGACTTGTCACAGGGGTGTGTAGTACACACTGGGTACTCACTCAAGGTATACGGGTTGATAGACTGGCAAAATGTTGCAACAACACTCTTTTACAGTGAGAGACACAGATGAGTGTTAGACGTTGGTCGAGCACAGTTGGAATTCATCCCTTGTAACCATTATACAATTGTTTTATCCCGTAGACTTGGACCTGCTATAAATATTTAACACGTAAACCCAGCCTTCGAAATCTAGAACAGTATGTTCTATAATAAGTCAGACTCAGTGTATACTGTTATCACTGTACTATTACCACAGATTATAAACATGCTCTGATGTAAAACATGGAAGCTGAAATCAGACACAGGCGAGACATATTTATTGTCCTCATAAAGGTTTGTTGTTTGAGGTCTGGTCTGAGGTGCTGCTCTCGTCACTGGAAACAGAAGATATCCTCCTATAATTGTGTAAAATGAGGGCAGATCTCCTTACGTGTCCTGAAATAAACCGCCACTGTCAGGCAGCTTGGAGAGAGCTCCATGACAATGGCAAATGCAATTACCCCAAACGAACCAGACACTGTGTACAAATGGATAGTATATTATCAGAGAGGATGCAGCACATTGACACCTAGTGGTATGATGGCAGGAAACGGTTTATAAATCCGAGCTTTGTGGTTTCTAGTGTAACATGTTAGGACTTGCACTATTGTCGTTCTATGTTCCCAGCCAAGTTAACGTTAGGTAACATTTGCAATGGTAAAATTAGGTCAGGTTTAGGGGCATGTCATTTGAGTATCTTATCAAACAACAGAGACAACATGAAACACACAGATACTGAGTGAGAAAATACTGTTAATAACAGACCTACATCTTGACAGTGGCTGACTATAGAGCCCCAAAACAAAAAAAATGATATGTACATATGGGCCACCATAGTGACGCAGTTAGGGGTGGGGTTTATTGAGAGTGCAACTTTGTGTAACACAATCAAATAAAAGGTATTTCACTTTATGATCTATGGTCAATAATCCTGAACCCAAAATACAGAACAACATATAAAGGGAATAAGCTATGGGGACTTTTTTACTATCTTGAGCAAATATCTGAGAAATTACTGAGACGTGGGCCCATTGTTAGCAGGTAACTGATGACAGTCATTTGCCCAGTCTTGCAAAAGCCTGTTGCTGCTGCTCTCTTCCTTTCCCATGAATCACCACCCACCCACTACTACAGGAAATCCGGTTAAATGTTGTTTCTTTTTTTCAAATAAGAGAGAAACCATATTATATCGTAATAAAATACAAATACAAGCCACTATAAATATATTAAAGAAATGCTGTTATATTCAGGAATAGACATTGCCATGGCTGCTATTGAGTTGGATTACATAATACTGAACCATTGAGAAGCCAATCATATCATAATCTTAGAAGGAATTGATCTCTGACAGATTCTCTCACAAACTAGGTTTCCGTCCAATTGGCAACAGAATTTCATGCGAATATTCTAAAAAACCCATATAAACAATATGCGCATTTCCCCACGAGTCCTGTTTCCATCAGATTGACTTGTTGTTGATAAAAGACTGCGTGATGACGTAGTGCACACAAATTACTTTTGCTGTTCAATTCCCATGTACCGAATAAAACATATACGGGGTTTAAACGGGGTTCCATCGCATTTCCAACTCTACTGATGGTTTTGTCACAACACATTTTACATTACATAGCGAATGTGCCCACTCTGGTCGTGACACGTGCACTCTAGCCAACAGTTTAGCATAAAAAGGTTGTATGGAAACCTGGTTATTGTAGRCTACTCAAATGATTTAGTAATGTAGGTCTACATATCATGACATATTTTGTCAATTGTTCATTTGGAACCCCAGTATTAGCTTTTGCCGAAGCAGCGGCTATTGAATGTCAGGCTTGAAAGACACATACATGTCGATCTGTTTTATTTTATTTTAATCTAAATGGTGGTTTTCTTGATGCTTTACCACTTCTTCATGGAAATACCCTCAACAAAGGAAACCTAGGGTGGGAGGTTTGTCTTTTCGCGTCAACTGTCTGGCAACAGACGTGAATGCGTCTGTGAATCGCCTCTCCGATTGGTCCTTCGGTGACAGAGTTGTTGTGATTGGTCAGAGCTCAGCTTGCGCAGCTACATATACCTGCCCCAGCTTCCATTTTGTTGCAAATCAGACAGTCGAGAGGGAATAGAGATATACACAAATTTCTAGATATAGCAATTTCTACATTCAGAGCGTTCAGACGTCAATTCAACAATCTCTGACAAAGGGCTTTTACCAACTAAGCCTGAGGAAGTCGGTAAGAGCCGGTGTTAATTTAGCTAGAATTTGTGACGCCATATGACTTATGAGTGGCGTTCTTTGTTTTGTTGCCAGAGAAGTGACCTAGATAGACGGCTATTTACTTACAATGATAATAAGAACCCTGAATACATTTCACTTCAGTAATGTTAACAAGCACAAATTACGGTTAATCTAGGTGTATTTAAAAAAAATATTCAGCTAAAGTGAACATCCATCGATCGATTGAACATCAATCACTCTATTTCTACACCAAGCTAACGTAACGTTAGTTGACGACGTTCGCAGTCTTCCATGCAAGTGAAAGCATTATTCGCTGTTTACGTGGTGGCTTTACATAGATAAACATGGACGCTAGTTAGCCACCTGCTTTATTTTCCAGTAAACCAATATGCATTATGTTGCTACCAGTTTATGAATTTTACCAGACAGTTTGTGGAATGTAGTTAGCTTTGTGAAGATGCATGTTTGTTACATGAAAACTGTCACCATTCTCAATTTGTAACAACAGTTTACATACTTGGAGCAGTGTCGTTCTATTTTACCCGAAGTATTTCTAAAAAAAAATTATTGTTGTTTAGATCGGCTTCTTTGAGCATTTTCGTGCGCTGAAGTGAATTGATGTTCTACTCGGCTTCACGGGAAAACGACGCTCATTGGCACATGACAACTCCAGATCTTGCTGGACCTAAAAGTGCAGCGAGAAGTAGACCGAAGACTACTTCGAGGACCTGGAGCCCAATTGGAAAGGAAAAATTAAGAAGGAAACATCTCTGCACATTCAACTTTCTAACAACAAAGAGGTAGGCATTGGCTGCTACACTGTTTTTGCTGTCGGGTGGGGGAAGGGCTGATCTTTTGCACGTAGCCAAATTGAGCTCATTGAAGTAACTTCAGTAATGCACATTTGTTCCAGCAGTCTGTTAATTATATTTTGCCCGTCTCATTATATTTTTCCCGTCTCAAATATGAACTACACATATATATATATATATATATTATATATATTTTTTAAATCATATTGTTAAAGCAATGTTGTCAACAGGGGACAATTGTCATGTTTAATTGTTGGGCTGCAGGTAACGTTAGCTTAGCATTAAGAGCGTTGGACTGCCGCTGGTTCGAATCCCTGTGTTGAATAGGTGAAACATCTGTATGCCCTTGAGCAAGCCACTTGTAAGTTTTGGATAACTAATAACTAAATTGTAAATGTTAGAAATGAATTGCTTCAATGTTTTTGTTTTGTTTCTTAATTTAAATGTATTCCTCCTTCAGGTGACACATAGTCTGGAAAGTACAGTATGGGAGGTGGAGAGAGGTACAACATTCCAGTGTCCCACCCAGAGCGCCCATTGCCCAAGAAGAACCATCAGCTGGGCCGGGCCAAGCAGAGAGTTGTCCGYGATCAGAATGGAGTGACAACAGTAGCATCCTCGGGGGCAGCGGGAGGTCCTTACCAACATGGCCACCGCAAGGGCGCAGCCTACCCCTGGTTTCCAGAGGCGCGGCTGGCCGCGTCTGCTGAGAAGAAAAACACTTCTGTCCGTTTTGCCAACGCCTACGATCAGAATTGGGAAGGCGCTGTGTCTCACCTGAACACACTTCTGGCCACCCAGTGTGGCGGCCCGAGCTATGCAGGGGCCAAGTTCAGCGAGCCACCCTCCCCCAGCGTGCTGCCCAAGCCCCCCAGCCACTGGGTCCCCATGGGTACTCGTGACAGCAGGGAGATGATGGCCTTCCAGCTGAAGAGCCTCCTCAAGGTGCATGCCTAGAGATGGACTCCCATAACCTGACCTTTCAAAGCCAACGTGTGAACGAAGGCTCCTACCTGCCTTGAACGCCCCAGCGTTGTAATATACTTTTGGCTCTTTTAGATTGAGGTGTTCGAAGGGTGGTAGGCATGTTGTAGGGAAATCTCTGCAGATGTTTGTCACCCTTTCTTTTTCTTTCTTCTTTTTGAGAACCACAGGTATTACAGCGCTGCAGCCTTGTTGGTGGGGGAGAATGCTCTCATTGGAGTCTGTTTCTGTCACTAACGATGAACTGGATATCCTTTGTATTCGTGCTCTGTTTTTTTGTTTTGTTGTTTTTTTGTTGGCCGTTATAGCAAGTCGGTGGGCTTTTCTTCCCAAACGGTAGGGTTGGATACTGTTAGTCATAACATGTTAATGCAGTCTCATTCACAGTCCATTTCTGTGGACCGGTAATTCTTTGGCACGTTAAGTTCTGTTAATCATTAAGGATTTCACCTCTGACAACCTAGTGCTGCCTGAAGCACAATCTACAATAGTAGCATTTTTTTTTGTTTGACTTACTGTTTTCCCTCTGGGTTTGGGGGGATGTAAAATCCGCTGTTCTGCAGGGAAACCAGAGCTATCTTTCAGGAGGGAATCCGCTGTAGTAGTGAGTACAGGTCACAAGTATAACCTCAAACTGAAGTGTAGAGGCCATGGCACACAGGCCTTGGACGTTCAACTCCTGTACTTTTTTATTGCGCTGTGCGCTCTGCACTATGGCAGTTGTTCTGGTCCAAGGCCTGCAGCTCTATCATACAATTATTTTGTCTATTTGTGATGTGGTTATTAATCAATGAGTCAGTTTTGTCTTAACCAAACCAATGTCTCTTGCTGTAATTCTTTTTCACCATCTCTCCCTTGTATGTCTGACGTGGTTACCAGTGCCATATCAACCACGTTGGCTTGCGTGGCACAGAGAATTTGGTCCTCTGGGTGACTTTTTTTCCAACGCAATCAGTACTGCTATTAGCCACTTTCAAACTATCTCCTTCCCTACTGAAACCCCACACAGTAAACAATGCAGAGGAGGGCCAGATTCAACAGGAACGTGGAACTGTACGTTTCACAACCTCGATCTCCTATGCCATGGCCCTGTTTGCTGTGTGGCAGTTTCTTACGAGGAAGTGCAACGTTGAGAGAAGTGCATAACGTGGCACAGAGGACGTTAGGCGCAAGGCCAGTGTGGATCTGTTTACATTTAAAGTCTCCAGAAGCAATCTCCAGATACTCACTGCTTCCTACACCCTACTCTTCTTGCACTGCAATCAAAATAGTTTTTATAAGTTACAGGCTGAGAGGCCCTTTTATCAGTGGGTGGTTAATTGACTATCTCCCTCTAGGTTCTAATTTGAGGGGAGGCCGTCTTTTATTTTCTTTGCAGAATGGGAACTGTAATGGCCATCTTAGAGACGACAAAACGGAGCTCACGAGCTTGAAATAAGTTAAAGAAAAAGAGCCATGTAAATAATGAAATGTGTAAAAATACTTGTAGCATATGTACATTTAGCAGTGTGTTTTTAAACCTGCTTTATAAAGTATTTTTAGTAATAACACTGAATGTATAAGTCATGCTAAGGACATGTCTTGACTTCAAATACTGAATATTTTTGTAAAAAAGAATCTGCCTATAGCATTTGTCAATACCCCTTCACTGTGTAATGTCAGTAATCTTGCACATGTTTTTTATTTTGTATTGTGCACAGTGTAGGGCAAAAAAATGCGCTGTGCAAAAAAAACTTAGCTTACATTTGACCTTTTGAGGAGACTTCGATATGTGTGAATTGTTACATTTTAAGTTTCCAGGTGTGCTACAGCCTGAATACAGCCACTGGGGGCTGGTTTCCCAGACAGATTGACCCCAAACCTGGCTTAAAACCACTATTTCAATGGATAGTCTCCATTGGAATTTCTTTTTTYCCCAGGACTACTTATGATCTGTCTGGAAAACGTGCCCTGCATTGAGTTGTTCGACTTGATTGTGCCTACATTTTAACCCAACGTTGCGAAATTATGTTGTTGATCAACATTGATTTATATTTTGTGATTAGGTAATGTTATTCATTGACCAAAAATGTGTATCTTAAAACCACCTTCAATTATCTGCTGTTCTTCTGCCAGAAGATAATTGAATTTGGCCCTATGTTATTGTCAACCTGGTTTCATCTGCCTTTTGTTTTGATCTGTGTGTTTAAATGCACTGACATTTTTTTTAAAAGAACAAAGATGTGTTCTGTTGGTTTCTGTTAATGATTCATACATGTATAAGTCTCTTTGTCCTAAATTTGAAACTCAAGGGTTTCTCAACAAATTGGCTTTTAATTTATCCCATTTGTTTACTGTCACCAATGAATATGAAATTATGCCACATGTCCAGACTTGATTCAATTTGACTTAAAAAAAAAAAGGAACTAAAGCACTGCTTTAATTGGTCTAATCAAAAAGTAAACCCCAAAAAATAAAATCCCTTCCCTTTCCCCCCTACTTTGTGTCTGTCTTTTTCTGAATTTATTTCAGGATAGTTAAGGATCTCTTCACACTAGATCCACTGCAATTTGCATACCATCTGGATAAGAGGAATACCTATGTAAGAAAGACTATTTTTTCCTACAGCTCAGCCTTACAGGCCTTGGTACCCTCCAAGCTTATTACGCCCTGGGTCTGCACCCCGCCCTGTGCAACTGGGTCCTGGACTTCCTGATGGGCTGCCCCCAGGTGGTGAAGGTAGGTAATAACACCCCCACTACGCTGATCCTCAACACGGGCCCCACAGGGGTGCCTGCTCAGCCCCCTCCCGTACTTCCTGTGTGGCCATGCACGCCTCCAACTCAATCAAGTTGGCAGATGACAAGTAGTAGGCCTGATTACCAGCAATGAAACATCCAACGGGGGGTGAGGGCTTTGGCGGAGTGGTGTCAGGAAAGTAACTTCAACGTAAACAAAGGAGCTGATCATGGACAGCGGATGTAATACACTCACATCGAGGCCGCAGTGGAGAAGGGGGCAATCTTCCAAGTTCCTCAGCATACACATCACTGACAATCTGCAATGATCCACCCACACAGACAGAGGTGGAGGTGTGACAGCGTCCTGTCGGGCTGTATCACTGCCAGGTACAGCAACTGCACCATCTGCAACCGCAGGGCTAACTAGAGGGTGGTGCAGTCTGCCCAACAGCGCCCGGTGTCACAGGAAGGCCAAGAAGTTCAAGGACCTCAGCTGCCTCAGGCTGTTCACCCCGCTATCATCCAGAAGGTGAGATCAATACAGGTACATCAAAGCTGGGACCAAGAGACTGAAAAACACCTCTCTCTCAAARGCAGCCCCCACCCAGTACCCTGGCCTGAWCTCGGTCGCTGTCACAGGCCGGCTTCCACCCGGTGACTCAACCCTCCACCTTAGAGGCTGCTGCCCTATGTACATAGACACTGGTCACTTTGTTTACATAAGGTTGTACCCAATTCATGTTAACTCAGTAAAAAAAGAAACGTCCTCACTGTCAACTGCGTTTATTTTTAGCAAACTTAACGTAAATATTTGTATGAACATAAGATTCAACAACTGAGACATAAACTGAACAAGTTCCACAGACATGTGACTTACAGAAATAGAATGTGTCCCTGAACAAAGGGGGTCAAAAGTAACAGTCGGTATTTGGTGTGGCCACCAGCTGCATTAAGCCCTGCAGTGCATCTCCTCATGGACCACCAGATTTGCCAGTTCTYGCTGTGAGATGTTACCCCACTACCAACAAGGCACCTTCAAGTTCCTGGACATTTCTGGGGGGAAGGGCCCTAGCCCTCACCCTCCGATCCAACAGGTCCCAGACGGGATTGAGATCCGGGTTGGCAGAACCCTAACATTCCTTTCTTGCATCAAATCACGCACAGAACGAGCAGTATGGCTGGTGGCATTGTCATGCTGTAGGGTCATGTCAGGATGAGCCTGGAGGAAGGGTACAACATCAGGGAGGAGGATGTCTTCCCTGTAACGCACAGCATTGAGATTGCCTGCAATGACAGCAAGTTCCGGGGATGCTGTGACACGCTGCCCCAGACCATGACGGACCCTCCACCTCCAAATCGATCCCGCTCCAGAGTACAGGCATTGGTGTAATGCTCATTCCTTCGATGATAAACACGAATCCGACCATCACCACTGGTGAGACAAAACCACGACTTGTCAGTGAAGTTATTTGGACTTTTATGAATTATCTTTGAAAGACATGGTCCTGAAAAAGGGATTTTTTTTGCTGAGTTTATATACTGTATTCTAGTCAAATAAAATTTTATTAGTGACATGCTCTGAATACAATTACAGTGAAATGCTTACTTACAAGCCCTAACCAACAATAGTTTTAAAAAATATATATATATATGAATAAGAAATAAAAGTAACAAGTAATTAAAGAGCAGCAGTAAAATAACWATAGCGAGACTACACAAGGTACCGGTACAGAGTCGATGTGCGGGGGCACCGGTTAGTTGAGGTAATGTGTACATGTGGAGTTATTAAAGTGACTATGCATAGATGATAACAACAGAGTAGCAGTGTAAAAGAGGGAACGCTGAGCTGCAGTAATTGAATATCATTCTCACATAGGTGTTTATTTTGTCCAGGTGGGCAAGGGCAGTGTGGAGTACAATAAAGATTGCATCATCTGTTGGGGCGGTATGCAAATTGCAGTGGGTCTAGGGTTTCTGGGATAATGGTGTTGATGTGAGCCATGACCAGCCTTTCAAAGCCCTTCATGGCTACGGACATGAGTGCTACAGGTCGGTAGTCATTTAGGCAGGTTACCTTAGTGTTCTTGGGCACGGACTATGGTGGTCTGCTTAAAACATGTTGGTATTACAGACTTGGACAGGGAGAGGTTGAAAATGTTGACCTATTTAGAGGTTTTACATCGGCTGCGGAGAGCGTGATCACACAGTTTTCCGGAACAGCTGGTGCTCTCATGCATGTTTGTTATTTGCCTCGATGCAAGCATAAAAGTAGTTTAGCTCATCTGGTAGGCTTGTGTCACTGGGCAGCTCTCGGCTATGCTTCCCTTTTGTAGTCTGTAATGGTTTACAAGCCCTGCCACATTCATCTAACGTCAGAGCTGGTGTAGTACGATACGATCTTAGTCCTGTATTGATGCTTTGCCTGTTTGATGGTTCGGAGGGCACAGCGGGATTTCTTATAAGCTTCGGGGTTAGAGTCCCGTTCCTTGAAAGCGGCAGCTCTATCCTTTAGCTCAGTGCGGATGTTGCCTGTAATCCATGGCTTCTGGTTGGGGTATGTACGTACGGTCACTGTGAGGACAACGTAATCAATGCACTTATTGATGAAGCCAATGACTGATGTGGTGTACTCCTCAGTGCCATCGGAGGAATCCCGAAACACATTCCAGTCTGTGCTAGCAAAACAGTCCTGTAGCTTAGCATCTGCTTCGTCTGACCAATGTTTTATTGATCGAGTCACTGGTGCTTCCTGCTTTAATTTTTTGTTTGTAAGCAGGAATCAGGAGGATAGAATTATTGTCAGATTTGCCAAATGGAGGGAGAGCTTTGTATGCGTCTCTGTGTGTGGAGTAAAGGTGGTCCAGAGATTTTTTGCCTCTGGTTGCACATTTAACATGCTGATAGAAATGTAAGTTTCCCTGCATTAAATTCCCCGGCTACTAGGAGTGCCGCCTCTGGGTGAGCTGTTTGCTTATGGCGGAATACAAAAAATACAGATAACTCTAGGTAGACAGTGTGGTCTACAGCTTATCATGAGATACTCTACAACAGGCGAGCAAAACCTCGAGACTTCCTTAGATAGTGTACCAGCTGTTAATTACTAAAATACATAGTCCGCCGCCCCTTGTCTTACCAGACGCCGCTGTTCTGTCCTGCCGATACAGCGTATAACCAGCCAGCTGTATGTTGATAATGTCGTCGTTCAGCCTCGACTCCGTGAAGTATAAGATATTACAGTTTTGAATGTCCCGTTGGTAGTTTAATCTTCCGCGTAGGYAATCGATTTCATTTTCCAAAGATTGCACATTTGCTAGCAGAATGGAAGGAAGTGGGGGTTTATTCGATCGTCTATGAATTCTCAGAAGGCAGCCCGCCCTCTGGACCCTTTTTCTCTCCCTTCTCTTCACGCAAATGACGAGGATTTGGGCCTGTTCCCGGTAAAGCAGTACATCATACACGTCGGGCTTGTCGGACTCGTTAAAGAAAAAAAGGATTCTGTCAGTCCGTGGTGAGTAATCGCAGTTCTGATGCCCAGAAGTTATTTTCGGTCATAAGAGACGGTAGCAGCTACATTATGTACAAAATAGGTTTAAAAAATAATTTAAACAATGCAAATAAAATAACAAATGCACACAATTGGTTAGGAATAGGTAAAACGTCAGCCTTGTTCTCCGGCGCCGTCCTATTCAACTATTGCTGCACATAATATTCTATCCTATGTTTTCTTCAGAATTATTACATATTCTATCCACATACTGTCCATAATATGCATACAGTGCATTTGGAATGTATTCAGACCCCTTGACTTTGTCCATATTTTGTTACGTTACAACCTTATTCTAAAATATATTAAATTGTTTTTCCCTCAATCTACACACAATGCCCCATAATGACAAAACAAAAAYAGTTTTTTAGACATTTTTGCTAATTGTCAGTACTTTGTTAAAGCACCTTTGGCAGAGATTACAGCCTCGAATCTTTTTGAGTATGATGCTACAAGCTTGGCACACTTGTATTTGGGGAGTTTCTCACATTCTCTGCAGATCCTCTCAAGCTCTGTCAGGTTGGATGGGGAGCGTCGCTGCACAGCTATTTTCAGATCTCCAGAGATGTTAGATTGGGTTCAACTCYGGGCTCTGGCTGGGCCACTCAAGAACTTTCAGAGACTTGTCCCCAAGCCACTACTGCGTTGTCTTGGCTGCGTGCTTAGGGTCGTTGTCCTGTTAGGAGGTGAACCTTCGCCCCTGTCCGAGGTCTTGAGCACTCTGGAGCAGGTTTTCATCAAGGATCTCCCTGTACTTTGCTCCATTGATCTTTCCCTCGATCCTGACAAGTCTCCCAGTCCCTGCCGCTGAAAAACATCCCCACARCATGATGCTGCCACCACCATGCTTCACCGTAGGGATGGTGCCAGGTTTCCTCCAGATGTGGTGCTAAAGTCAGAGTTTCATTAAAAAAATTATGCACCGAATACAAATCTAAAGTTCAATGGGTTTCCAGCGCATTTTCAACTCGACTGATAGTTTTGTCAACTGTTTTGTTCAATAGCAAATGTGCCAACACTGGGCTTGGCACAGTTTGTGCGTCGTCTAGTCTACATAATGAGTTTATGGTTGAGAGTGAGAATATTTTTACTTGTCAAACGGCAGTCAAGTACCGATCATCTTGTCACCAGAATAAGATCCTCCATATTTATTGGAAAGCAGCATCAAGGTCATCACCGTGCACTTTCACCACCCTGTGAAGTTTGTCATTTATTTCATCTGTTGCCTAATGATATGGACCACTCATGGATCATCACGTGACTCCAAATTTACTTCGATATGAGTTATATACTCTCTTCTCTGTATACATCAATAATGTCGCTCTTGCTGCTGGTGATTCTTTGATCCACCTCTACACAGACGACACCATTCTTTATACTTCTGGCCCTTCTTTGGACACTGTTAACTAACCTCCAAATGAGCTTCAACTCTCCTTCCGTGACCTCCACCTGCTCTTAAATGCTAGTAAAAACTAAATGCATGCTCTTCAACCGATCGCTGCCCGCCCGTCCAGCATCACTACTCTGGACGGTTCTGACTTAGAATATGTGGACAACTACAAATACCTAGGTGTCTGGTTAGACTGTAAACTCTCCTTCCAGACTCACATTAAACACCTCCAATCCAAAATTACATCTAGAATCGGCTTCCTATTTCGCAACAAAGCATCCTTCAATCATGCTGCCAAACACCCTCGTAAAACTGACCATCCTACCGATCCTCGACTTTGGCGATGTCATTTACAAAATAGCCTCCAACACTCTACTCAACAAATTGGATGCAGTCTATCACAGTGCCATCCGTTTTGTCACCAAAGCCCCATAGACTACCCACCACTGCGACCTGTACGCTCTCGTTGGCTGGCCCTCGCTTCATACTCGTCGCCAAACTCACTGGCTCCAGGTCATCTACAAGTCTCTGCTAGGTAAAGCCCCGCCTTATCTCAGCTCACTGGTCACCATAGCAGCACCCACCCGTAGCACACGCTCCAGCAGGTATATCTCTCTGGTCACCCACCCCCAAAGCCAATTCTTCCTTTGGCCGCTTTTCCTTCCAGTTCTCTGCTGCCAATGACTGGAAGAACTGCAAAAATCACTAAAGCTGGAGACTCTTACCTCCCTCACTAGCGTTAAGCACCAGCTGTCAGAGCAGCTCACAGATCTCTGCACCTGTACATAGCTCATCTGTAAATTAAACCATCCAATCTACCTCATCCCCGATACTGTATTTATTTATCTTGCTCCTTTGCACCCCAGTATCTCTACTTGCACATACATCTTCTGCACATTCTACCATTCCAATGTTTAATTGCTATATTATAATAATTACTTCGCCACCATGGCCTATTTATTGCCTTACCTCTCTTATCCTACCTCATTTGCGCATGCTGTATATACATTTTTCTACTGTTTTATTGTATGTTTGTTTATTCCAWGTGTAACTCTGTGTTGTTGTATGTCGAACTGCTTTGCTTTATATTGGCCAGGTCGCAGTTGCAAATGAGAACTTGTTCTCAACTAGCCTACCTGGTTAAATAAAAAAATATTTTACACCGCTGTTTCCCGCATCATTTATTTTACCGACACAAAACGATCCCATCATGTTGAACAAACAAATGAGCTGTCGGCATTTATAAAATTACACTGAAACTTTCTGTTTCTACTTTACTTGCATAAAAGCTGGATGGAAACATAACTTTCCATCAATATACAAATAGCCTTTGCACTTGCCTGTCTGTACAGCAGTGGAAGTCAGGGCCTTAATACTGACCAGGGGCCCCACGACCCATATTATTTCCGATGGGAAAGGCCCCAAAAGCGTAAGTCAAGGCAAAATATGTAGAATAGCAGGTGATTTGCTTTAAAAATACAAAATGTGTAGAAATGCAGTATGACCACTGGTAGTCATTGCATAGGCAAAAAGTAAAAATCAGTTGTAGAAAATAGGGTATTTTATACATCACTCTCCGGGGGTGTTTCGAGGGAGTTAGGATATGCAAAAAAACGAATTTCCAATTCACACATGCGTATTAATATACACTTGTACATATGTGAAATAGGACTAATTTAAGCACCCACCCGCGCGCATTGACCAACAGTTATCCATTCTAATTTGGTGTTCGTTCTCCACGGATCAGTCTGGCCTCGACCTAAATGATCAGTAACAATTTAACAGGGATAGTGTTTTAGACGTTTCAAACGAACAATTCGTGGTTGGCCGGGACCATAATTAATCATTTGGAATGATATGTTTGATATTGATGCCAGCAAGGCTTTTTAAATCGGGTTATTCTTCCTGTTAATCTATATCGTTATGTAAAAAAAGCACACGACTGTTCCTGCAGGCACAAAACCCTCACAGACCTTCTCTTAGCTGATGGGCTATCAACTGGATGTGAGTTCCCATTTTATTCAAGCTGGTTGGGCAGGTTTATGCTAGAACATTCACACATGGCCCAAAAGGCAATCCACAAGCAGTTGTCTGGACTTCAGAGCCGTGGAAGTGAACAGAAAAGTTAACTTTCACTCAGTTGCAAATTGCAATGTATTTTATACAAACCGATAACGATATCAAATAGAAAAATGCWACTTAGATTTTCCATAATGGTGCCCATCACTAGTAACATTCTTAGTAAATACACTATATATAGAAAAGTATGTGGATAACCTTTCAAATTAGTGGATTTGTTTATTTCAGCCACACCCGTTGCTGACAGGTGTATAAAATTGAGCACACATCCATGCAATCTCCATAGACAAACACTAGCAGTAGAATATCCTTACTGCAGAGCTCTGTGACTTTCAACGTTGCACCGTCAAAGGATTCCACCTTTCCAACATGTCAGTTCATCAAATTTCTGCCCTGCTAGAGCTGACCCGGTCACCTGTAAGTGATGTTATTGTGAAGTGGAAACGTCTAGAGGTGCTGAAGCACATCTGTCCTATGTTCCAAAATCTCTGGAAGCAACGTCAGCACAACTGTTTGTTGGGAGCTTCATGAAATGGGTTTCCATGGCCGAGCAGCCACACACAAGCCTAAGATCACCATGCGCAATGCCAAGTGTCTGCTGAAATGGTGTAACGTTCTCTGGAGTGATGAATCACGTTTCACCATTTGGCAGTCCGACGGACAAATCTGGATTTGTCAGATGCCAGGAGATGCTAACTGCCAACTGTAAGGTTTGGTGGTTCTGGCTAGGGGTGGCTGACCCGGTAATAGATAAGTGTACCTAACAAACTGTCCGGTGTCTCGCCCGTACTTTCAAGGGAGCGATATCTTTGTACAAGCCAAGTGATTAAGAAAAGTTAAAACATAACATGTTTAATCCACAGAGAAAACACTGCTGCAAGATTTGAACAAACAAAATAAAAACGGATTTAAAAAAAATGCAGACTTTAGTTACATCAAATGTACAAAAATAATAGCAGTAAACTTGATGGCTAGATATCACTGCAAACTCCAGATGCATAACTTATTTTCTTATAAATGGGTTTTTGCACTCAACTTCTTCTGTAGCCAGAGGTTAATACCCGTTAGCTCAAAACAAGCAGTACCTTGACATTTCATAGTTGACCAATTCTTATGCGCTGAACTTAATTCCATTGGGTTCTCAAATAATAGAATTAAACCGATATGAAGGTAAATTAAAAACAACCAATTTTCTTCAGAGGTGAATGAAACTGAACTAACAAAAAATTACTATCCATCTGTAGGGACAACCAGCTCTGTTGACTGGTATCAGCCCAGAGATATCATGATAACTCAACTAATGAACTGAGGTGGGGTGTGTAATAACCACTCACTAGATACCATATTCAAAAACATCTTTAGCTACAGACTAACAGGGTTTGAGGGTGGTGGGGTCCTAGGATCTGGAGCGAGATCGGGACACAGATCTCGAGTAGGAGCGTCGACAGGCCTGTTTCTGGGAGCCAGAAGAGGTGTGGAAGTCCTTGACGGGGCTGGGGGATTTGGACTGGGACTTTGTGTCTTTGGGCCTGGATCTGGGATGAGAGGGGGAGCGGGAGGCGGAGCGGTTACGAGGCGGGGGTGCGTGGTGCATCCTGTGGTGTTCACGTGGAGGGCCCCTGTACCTGGTAGAAAAAAAGGAAGATGGGATATGAACAGAACAATCAGTCAACACACTATTGAATACACCGACTTGACAAATGGTGTTTTGAAAACACATAGGCCTATGCAGTATAAATGCAATCTTATTGCACTGTGCCGTGTTAGGTAAGTCCGAATAAGGAGTCGTATATATTGGTCTACCTGTCATTTTCATGGCTTCTGCTTCGCCTGTGCCTGCCATTTGATCGAGAGCTGTAMAGAGAAAAGTGAAAGTAAGAACCAGTCTGTATACAAAGGCATTTCGGACTGCAATGAAAGCCCCTTGGGAGGATTACTTGACAAGTGAAACGGTGGTTTAGTTTCAGTGTCACAGAGGAACTCACTCTCTAGGGCTCTCTGACCTCCGAGGACGGCGGTCGCAGGAAGGGCTGCGCGACCGGCGCCTTTCGTAGCTGCGACTGCGAGAGCGTCTGCGTCGGCCATCGCCGCGTTCGTAGTCGTCGTAGCGGGAGAAGGAGCTGCTGCGGGACCCTCTGCGAGGAGAGCTCTCCTTAGTCTTCATCTGGTTGGGGGCTGGAGGGACAAGTCATTCAAATTAAATACGGGGACACAAGGAGTTGAGCAAGAAGGGTTTTAAAAATAATTTTGCATGCAGGTCGGCAATGATTTCTCTAGTCTGAGAGACTCGAGTCAAGATATTACCGCTAAAAGTGATGTAGGCCTAGTTAGACTTTCCTACTTAGATTCTTGGGTAAACTGTTCCGACAGTGAAACTTAAAATCTTCAAGTTGAATTGATTGGTAGGTAGTAAATAGTGCACTCATACAGGGTACCTAAATAAAAACCCATTCTTACTTTTTCGGTCACCCTGTGCAAACTGGATCTCGATCTGTCGACCACACACCCACTTGTGGTCCAGGTTGTGGAGGGCATCCTCTGCATCTCGCACGTCCTCGAATGTGCTACAGACTGTTAAGGCTTTTTACTTTTACTTGTGGAGGGGGTGTGGGAATGGGGAGACATGTATTTTAATTAAGTAAAGAGGCTGGAAGCTTCAATTGTGTGCCAACATGGGACAATAGTAACCTAAAAKATTAAAAACATATAGCTGAAACTTCTGTTCCAATTTCAGGGAGGTAATGAGAACAAAGGCTATACAAATGAAACATTGAAATCTTATTTCCTTAAACTTCTATACAATTAAAGTTATACAGATGATATGATTTTCTTGCCCTTTTGTACAGAGAGAACACAGAGCAAAATATTTGAAGGTGAAGAGCAAGGGTTCTATTTGGTAGGATACAAAACATTAAGCTCGTTACCTTTAACATGCTTGACCTTTGAGCGTCAGCTTGACCTTAACGCTCTAACTGCTTGGCAGAAGAACTTGAGATTTCCGGCTTGTCTTCGCCCAATACATCCTTTTATTTTCCTCTCTTTGGCAGACAAATGGAAGCCTTCATGCCCTCTTTTCTCCTCCTTGTATCTTCATGCTTTAACTTTGCTCGGTGTTCTTTTCCCACTATTTCGTGTCGCCTGAAATCATTATGGTCCCTTTGGCTTGAAACTACTCTACACCAGTCTTTACATTCTTTGTTGGGGTTTCTCCAGAACTGTACGTCTTTAACATTTCTAGGGTAACAGAAGCAATTTTAGTTAGGAGAGATGTTGATTAATGTCTGTAGACATTTTACTATGTTTGAATGTTAATGTTCCCCTCCCATAAACCAGTATAGCCTTATTTTTATGACAAATATACAATAATTACTTCAAAACAGTAGGCAAACTCAAGACGTGTGACATTGTCAATATGACCCCATGTGTGAATAATAATAATGCACCGAATGAAAGACATGTTCATTAATACATTACATGAGTATAAAGGATATTGAATGTAAGCAAATCCTCTTGGTCGCCGTGTAGAGAAGTCAAGTGGAATGTAGACATCTACAATAGGCCCATAACGACCAAATTCACGGCGTAGTTCCTCTGGCCTAAAGTGTTATGAAATGACAGGACATTTAATGTAATGGCCAGTAAAGTACAACCCTTTTAGGCAAATATTAAACCAGTGTGCCAAAGTGCAAACCTGCAACTGTGGCCAATAAGAGAACCTTCAGATGCAACTCAATTGGCTTAATACTTACCATAGAAATGGGGATATAAAATGTGACATTGGACAAGAGGTATTTAATGCACTACAAGCCAGGTAGATGGTAGCCTGACTGCCAGTCTGTTTGTGCCATCATGCCAACTCCTGTCACTCATTGTCATGTTTGGCATGCAAGTTAAGCCCAGGTACTGGTTCAGCCAGTTCCATGATATGGAGTTGGCAAAAGAGCAGAAACAGACAGTACACCAGTGATGTAAAGTACTTAAGTAGTACTTTATTTTTACYTAAGTAGTTTTTTGGGGTATCTGTACTTTGATATTTCTACTTCACTACATTCTTGAAAATGTATTTTTTACTCCATACATTTTCCCTGACACCCAAAAGTACTCGTTACATTTTGAATGCTTAGCAGGACAGGAAAATGGTCTAATTCGCGGACCTAAAGAGAAAATCCCTGGTCATCCCTACTGCATCTGATCTGACAGACTCACGAAACACAAATGCTTTGTAAATTATGCCTGAGTTTGTGTGCCCCCCTATCCGTAAATTTAAAAAAAATTGATTAAATCGTGCCGTCTGGTTTTCTTAATATAAAGAATTTTAAATGATTTATACTTTTACTGCTTACTATTTATGGAATGACATTTACTTTTGATACTTAAGTATATTTAAAACCAAATATTYTTTTTACTCTTACTCAAGTAACGTTAGGATTTTACTGGGTGACTTGAGTCGTTTTCTATTAAGGTATATTTACTTTTACTATGACAACTGGGTAATTTTTCCACCACTGCTGGCAACCTGGCAGGTAGATGGATGGCCAGCTAAATTAGGTAATTCACAGTTGGTTCAAACAACTCTCCTGTTTTTGTGCAAACCACTATATTTGGTGCAAACTCATGTGCAGCCTAGCAGACATGCTAACGTTAGCTTGCTAAGCTTTGTATCAAAGCTATAAGTAGACCAGCTAACTTCTTCAGATAACGTTAGTTGGATAGCTAAACTAGTTAATGTTTCTCACCATAGACAAACTTAAAGGCAACTAGCAACTGACAACACTTAGCTACAAGTTTTCATTGTAAATGCTAGCTAGCTAAAATCAGTAAACAACAGTTTAGCCACCTAGCTAACGTAGCTGTACCTCGCACGCACGAATGATTCGATCATAGCTACCTGGATTCGTCGGAGATGTTTCTAATGAAGAGTGATGGGTTAGGGGGTCTCATGTACCTAGCCATTGTAAAATATTGTTATTACGGTTGAAATGTATAATCTAACTTAATATCAGTAAATTATAGGACTTGTTCTAGCTGTAGCAAAAAGCAGCGAGGTGGTCTCATCTATCGGCAAACGTAGGCCAGCGCGCAGGCTCAAATA
The DNA here is from genome assembly GCF_002910315.2 of Salvelinus sp. IW2-2015. NCBI lineage: Eukaryota > Metazoa > Chordata > Actinopteri > Salmoniformes > Salmonidae > Salvelinus > Salvelinus sp. IW2-2015. Next base: position 13,897,377 of record NC_036874.1, on the reverse strand, counting down.
CCATTCTTTTAGCCCTGCCCACCAGGGGTGGCCATCTGGCATTTTGGGCAAGGAGTGTTTAGATGTTAAATGATGAGTAACCACGGCCGGCCCGCTAATTAGGCAAGATTAGGGCGAGTGGGCACTGCATCTCAGTGCAAGAGGCGTCACTGCAGTCTCTGGTTCGAATCCAGGCTGCATCACATCCCGCCGTGATGGGGAGTCCCATAGGAAAGCGACACTTGGCTCATAGCCTGGTAGCCTGGTTCCTCTCTAGGTTTCTTCCTAGGTTTTGGCCTTTCTAGGGAGTTTTTCCTAGCCACCGTGCTTCTACACCTGCATTGCTTGCTGTTTGGGGTTTTAGGCTGGGTTTCTGTACAGCACTTCGAGATATTAGCTGATGTACGAAGGGCTATATAAAATAAACTTGATTGATTGATTGGCCCAGCGTCGCCCGGGTTTGGTCGTCATTGTAAATAAGAGTTTGTTGTTAAACTGACTTGCCTAATTAAAAAGGTTCAATAAAATAAACACAAAACATCACACTGCAACACCAGTGTTTTACCAGTGTGCTTGATATATACACCCTGATGTTCGTAAATTCAACCTGGAGTGCCAGAGGTGCTCAGAGTGCGCTCTGGGCATTTGTAAATTCAGACTATTGTCAGATTCTCCGAATTTATGAATGGACAATTTCGCTAAGAGCGCACACTGGACTCTGTGGCCGAGGAGTATGGTTGATCCCAGCCGTTCTGACCACTCAACCTGTTTTTGCTTTGTCATTATGGGGTATTGTGTGTAGATTGATGAGGGAATGATTTAAATACATTTTAGAATAAGGCTGTAACGTAACAAAATGTAGAAAAAGTCAAGGGGTCTGAATACTTTCAAATACACTGTATATGAAAGTTAAGTTCCAGAGGTTTCCAAAACCGTATCAGTAGGGATAATTAGTCATGCTTATAAATGTTAAAACAGTGTCGATAGTTCACATGTATCCAGCTGTCCTCCATACCATCAACTGAGAACCCAAGACAGGCACTGGCTGTAAGTCAACTTGGGCACCCTTGGGTTCGAGAGCTAAGGTCACTGCTGAAATGATTTAGACTATCTAAAAAACATCCAGGGAAAAAATGGACAAAATTAGAGTTTTGCATGTTTGGGTTAGGCCTGGTTTGGGAGAGTTGTGTGGAAGGGTTTCGAGCACTGAGGTATATATGAACTGGAGACAGCGTCCAACGTGACCGACCGTTGTTTTCAACGTAACCTACTCACATTCGCATGCTCCGTTTCGGGGTAGCTGCAATCTGCTTTACAGAGTCAATAACACCTTAGTGCACACTGGAACAAGCGTGAGCATCAACAACGTCATCCAGAAGCATGGCAGACATTGGATGAATATTAAGTGTTCATATCTTCGGCTGTGAGTGATGGAACGAATCAGCTTTGAAGACAATTACTGGAAAAATATGGATATTTTTGGCACAAAGGTGACAGGTTTCCACTAGATAGCACAGCCCAAACAAGTTGAAATTGGCTATATCGTAAACATGTATTAAAACAAAAAGATGATTTTGAGGGTTAGGTTTAAAATCAGATTTTAAGAGAAAATGTAGAAATAGGTGGGGTGTTGTCTTTGTGCCTGTGCTAACTAGAGTTGGCCCCTGGTCTCCAGTAATCTGGAGAGGTATGCAGCAGTGGCAGACTGGGACTGGAAATCAACCTTAGAATTGTTTTCGAAGCCACCAGCCCATTTTATTTAGCCTCGTACGAACCATTCTGTTTCGTTATGCTGATATCCGTGTAGTGAAACAGAATGTAAGCTTGCAAGATTAGGATGACCCGTATGACACTACCTATTTTTAGCCAAATAATGCAATGTCGACAGGCTGAAGACCGACATTTGATAGGCAGGCCCACTGGGCTAAAAATGGACCAGCCTTTGTTATGGGTGTACAATGGCACGTTGATGCCATCTGTTGGTAAATGTTCATTACTGCAACACCAGTGTTTTACCAGTGTGCTTGATATATACACCCTGATGTATTGCAATGTGTTGAACATAACTGGTTACTCGCAGGGCCAGTCCTTGCCGTTCTGCCGCCCTAGGTGAGACCAAAAAAAATGAACTTTTTTYTTTCTTTCTCCAGGACGTTGAAAATGATTATTTTCCAAGTGTTGAAAAATAGGTACTGTATGTGGTAAGCCTACCATTTGCTAAACACGAAGGCTGTAACGTAACAAAATGGAAAAGTCAAGGGGTCTGAATAGTTCTGAATGCATTGTATGAAAAATATGTTCCAAGTGTTTCCAAAACTGTATTGCATGCGAGACATATTTGCGTTTAGACAGAGCATTTGGGAAGCGTTGGGTCATTTGCCTCACAAGGTTAAAGGGGAGGTCCAATGGCTCATTGTAATGCAATGGAATTGGAGTCATGAATAAGGGTTACAGTAGAGATATGGATATAATAAGGAGATACTTATGTCTCCTCCCTAATGATGGGATTTGTTGTCCACAGTTTCGGAAGGCGAGCAGTCGTGCCAGGACAACAACCTCTCCCTCAAYGTGATCAAGACAAATTAGATGATTGTGGACTACAGGAAGAGGAGGACCGAGCACGCACCCATTCTCATCGACGGGGCTGCAGTGGAGCAGGTTGAGAGCTTCAAGTTCCTTGGTGTCCACGTCACCAACAAACTAACATGGTTCAAGCACACCAGGACATTCGTGAAGAGGGCACGACAAAGCCTATTCCCCCTCATGAGACTGAAAAGTTTTGGCATGGGTCCTCAGATCCTCAAAAAGGTTTACAGCTGCACCATCGAGAGCATCCTGACTGGTTGCATCACTGCCTAGTATGGAAACTGCTCGGCCTCCAACCGCAAGGCACTACAGAGGGTAGTGCGTACGGCCCAGTACATCACTGGGGCCAAGCTTCCTGCCATCCAGGACCTACATTTGAAGTCGGAAGTTTACATATATATCTTAGCCAAATACATTTAAACTCAGTTTCACAATTCCTCACATTTAATCCTAGTAAAAATTCCCTGTCTTAGGTCGGTTAGGATCACCACTTTATTTTAAGAATGTGAAATGTCAGAATAATAGTAGAGAGAATGGTTTATTTCAGCTTTTATTTCTTTCATCACATTCCCAGTGGGTCAGACGTTTACATACACTCAATTAGTATTTGGTAGCATTGCCTTTAAATTATTTAACTTGGGTCAAAGGTTTTGGGTAGCCTTACACAAGCTTCCCACAATAAGTTGACAGAGCTGGTGTAACTGAGTCAGGTTTGTAGGCCTTCTTGCTCGCACACGCTTTTTCAGTTCTGCCCTCAAATTTGCTATGGGATTGAGGTCAGGACTTTGGGATGGCCACTCCAATACCTTGACTTTTTTGTCCTTAAGCCATTTTGCCACAACTTTGGAAGTATGCTTGGGGTCATTGTCCATTTGGAAGACCCATTTGCGAAGCTTTAACTTCCTGACTGATGTCTTGAGATGTTGCTTCAATATATCCACATAATTTTCCTACCTCATGATGCCATCTGTTTTGTGAAGTGCACCAGTCCCTCCTGCAGCAAAGCACCCCCACAACATGATGCTGTCACCCCTGTGCCTCACGGTTGGGATGGTGTTCTTCAGCWTGCAAGCCTCCCCCTTTTCCCTCCAAACACAATGATGGTCATTATGGCCAAACAGTTCTATTTTTGTTTCATCAGACCAGAGGACATTTCTCCAAAAAGTAAGATCTTTGTCCCCATGTGTAGTTGCAAACCGTAGTCTGGCTTTTTTATGGCGGTTTTGGAGCAGTGGCTTCTTCATTGCTGAGCGGCCTTTCAGGTTATGTCGATATAGGACTCGTTTTACTGTGGATATAGATGCTTTTGTACCCGTTTCCTCCAGCATCTTCACAAGGTCATTTGCTGTTGTTCTGAGATTGATTTGCACTTTTCGCACCAAAGTACATTCTTCTCTAGGAGACAGAATGCGTCTCCTTCCTGAGCGGTATGACGGCTGCGTGGTCCCATGGTGGTTATACTTGCGTACTATTGTTTGTACAGATGAACGTGGTACCTCCAGGCATTTGGAAATTGCTCCCAAGGATGAACCAGACTTGTGGAGGTCTACAATTTCTTTTTCTGAGGTCTTGGCTGATTTCTTTAGATTTTCACATGATGTCAAGCAAAGAGGCACTGAGTTTGAAGGTAGTGCTCAGCATATGTGGGAACTCCTTCAAGACTGTTGGAAAAGCATTTCAGGTGACTACCTCATGAAGCTGGTTGAGAGAATGCCAAGTGTGTGCAAAGCTGTCAAAGGCAAAGTGTGGCTACTTTGAAGAATCCCAAATATATTTTTGGTTACTACCCGATTCCATAAGTGTTTTTTCATAGTTTCGATGTCTTCACTATCCTTCTACAATGTAGAAAATAGTCAAAATAAAGAAAAACCCTTGAATGAGTAGGTGTCCAAACTTTTGACTGGTACATATTATTATTATAATAATTTTGATTCATCAGGGGGTGCTGCAGCACCCTCACCACAGCTATGAACACATCACTTAGGGTAGACAAATTACAGAAGGCTGATAAAGAACATTTATATACACACCTTTCAAAATAGCCGCTTTGTGCTAGTCTAATCAATTAAGAGTTAGAAACATTACTCTAGATATATATATAACACGTTTTAGCATGGACATTGCCTTTGAGGGCTTCAGGTATTTGAAAGTAGTCAACTGGGTGGGGATTCGTATGGGTTGGGAGCGATCAGCCAGTGATCAAAGCATTGTCTTCTTCAAATTGGGATGCACATGGTTAGTAAATGGCTTTAAACTATATCGTCGCCATCTATTGGCTGCAATAAATAAATCACAAGATTTGGTTCAGTTCTCCGGCATTGCAGGTGGCGGTAAACCAATATTAGGTTTACACTTTTTTTCAAAACAAAAGAAGAAGAAAATTGAAGCCTTTGAAATGGAGATAGCCTCAATGGGACTGCTCATGCTGTCACATATGCCATAATCACACAGATACAGTCCTCTGTCGAACTGTATGAACCAAATACAAAAATGATGTGAGTTGTCAATGGTCACGTTCTACTGCTCAGACGTTTCATGCGTCAACCAATGGTTGCGTACCACGTCACCGACTGTGTCATCGACTGACAGATTGCTATAACATATGTGGTTAGCTGATACTTAAAATACCTATCCAGGCGTTGTAAGATCTGGCATGTGTCTGGGCAGAGGAACACGGCCAATCAATTACAAAAACTTGACCAATATGTMGATTAAATGTTCAATTGACCAATCACGTTGTTTGATTACCATAGGTGGAGAGAGTAGAAAAASCCTTCTTTGGCAATGCATGAACGAGGCAGAGAAGTATTTGGGTATACGAGAGTTGACTTTCATTAGAGTTACAGGGTGTGTTGAGTGGTGGTGTCCTGTCCTCCCAGGCTGTTGGCATGGTGCAGGCATAGATAGGGTCAAAGTAGTGGAATGGGGTAGTTTTTAAAAAATGAGTGTAGGGTTAGTTGGAAGGGTGATTAGTTTGTATAATAGCTAAAAAAAATGATATATGTTAATATTATAGTCCAGTTGGGGGTGGTAATGCAACATATTGAATACCAACCACCCTTATACTCAAATAATAATAATAATAATAAGAACACATGAACTGGTTGTTTATTAGGCTTCCAATCTGACTCCATCTTTGCACATGGTTGTTGCCCGAATATGCACCTTTTTAGAATGAACCTGTATGCCAGGGGTCTCAAACTCATCACATGGAGGGTCTGATCGTTTTTGGTTCCCTTTCAATTAAGACCTACACAACCAGGAGAGGGGAGTTTGTTAATAATTAGTGACCTTAATTCATCGTTCAAGTACAAGGGAGGAGCGAAAACCTGAGGACACTCGCCGCCCCCCCCGGGGAATGACTTTGACATGTGCTGTAGGCCTATCGTGATTTTGATGGTGAAGAAGAAAGAACATTTGGGCATTTTGATTGACAGTCTGCTGGGTGAATACCTGTCTTAATCACTTTGTTTCTCCCACCTGGGTGAGCTGTCAAGCGTGCCAAGAGGGTGCAAAGCTATCGTCAAGGCAAAGGGTGGCTACTTTGAAGAATCTCAAATATATTTTGATTTGTTTAACACCTTTTTTGGTTACTACATGACTCCATATGTGTTATTTCATATTTTGATGTCTTCACTATTATTTTACAAAGTAGAAAATAGTAAAAATAAAGAAAAACCCTTGAATGAGTAGGTGTGTTCAACCTTTTGACTGGTACTGTATGTGTAGGGTTGGTTGGTGGTGCATTTCTGTTCAATATGCATTTTTCGTATCAATCTGTAACATGATCCACTACCGCACGGTAGGTGGCGGCATGCACAAACAAATGTGTGAATGGCATGATACTGAAGAAGTGTTTTGTGTATGCCTAGCGAGCCTATGTGTGCTGGGCCAGTGCATGTGAGGTATTGATGTGTGTGTCAAACTATCCCATTAAAACTGTCTGATGGGTTTTGAAAATGTGTTAGATATTTCACTCCCTTGTTGGTTGTTAGTGAAAGTTGGACTTTAGGAGCCTCATCTAAGTAGTCATTTCAGATGTGTAAGCATTGTCTGTCATCTTGACTTGAATTAGTGCACACATTCATTTGAATCAGAATACAGCTTTTCTTTTAGTTATGTACATGTTCTGTCAAGTATTTAATTGTGGATACTCCATCCCCTTTTTTGCAAAGTTTTTATTGTTATGATACTGTTAGTGGGTGTGCACCCTWAATGTTTGTACATTTATTTTAAACATTCTTTAGCAGGTCTGTTTTACTGGAATAACTTGTAAAAAGTGCATGGTTTCTAAAGTGGGGAACAAAATAATACTTTTCATGCATTTGTGATTTTGGGTAGGAAAAAAAAAAAACTCTGCTCATTCCATAATATACTGTATAATATGGGATTTTGCATAAGATGAAAATCATGTCTGTTCCAGCACGGTTGAACTAGTTGCCCTTCATGGTTTCAGTGTTGTGCAAATGGATTATTCCTGAATGGTTACACTTTTTATTCTACATATAATTTATCAGTCCAAAACCCGGCTGAGAATGTTTAGCTAATAACTCAGTTTACTTGCATTACTTACCGGCCTCTTGCATTCTCCTCTTAGTGGTTGTTGTCCTTCAGCACACCTTAAGCTACATTTAGACAGGCAGCCCAATTCTGATCTTTCTTTTCTTTCACTAATTGGTCTCTTGACCAATCAGATCAGCTTTGAAAAAGATCTGATGTGATTGGTCAAAAGACCAATTAGTGCACGTCACTCATTCCACGGAGGGCCTTTTCGCTCCCCCTGTACCTGATTGATGAATTAAGGTAAGTTATTAGTAAGGAACTCCCTCACCTGGTTATCTAGGCCTTAATTGAAAGGGGGGGAAACCAGCAGACACTAGGCCTTCCATGGAATGAGTTGGACACCCCTGAATTAGTGGGAAAAATGTCAGCATTGGGCTGCCTGTCTAAACACAGCCTTAGTGGGGGGAAGCTCGGTTGTTCAAGCAGTGGTTCCCTAGCAGTCTCTCTACCTTGGCTTGTGCCCATTCATTCTCCTTCACAATCACATACAGTAAATGATAAGCCGTTGTAGATTAGTCAAACTAATGTGCAAAAGGGGGAAGATTGGAAGCACAAAATGGAAGACGTCAAACGTCATTGACAGCTGGGGTTTATTCCTTACGTTGATTCTGTTGCAAATAATTTTGCTGTTGCAAAACTGTTTACTCCAAACGGAAGACGTTTTGCAACGAAAACAAGAGTTTGTATTGGACAAATTCAGGGAGGTCCATCCCAATTTTGTTCTGTTTGCTCTGTTTGCATCCTTTTGGTTCTTAAAACGGTAACCGGTTTCCATTGAAAGASGTAATGAATACACCCCATTATTAATTATTTCAATCACCAACTCTATTTTGCAGTCATTTTATAAAATTGGTCAATGGCCACGTGTAATTATGCCTGATACTAGGTACAGTGCATTCATGAAGTATTCAGACCCCTTCAACATTGTTTCCACATCGTTTCAATGAAATGACGTTGAACCGATGTGGAATAGACGTTGAATTGACATCTGTGCCCAGTGGGGCCATCCGGCGTACTTCCCTGAGCAAGCCCACTGGAGCAGCTCAATGGAAAGATCAGCTTGTCCTGAAGTCATACTCAGTTGAGAATCCCCTGCTTTGATTTTATTGGCCAATATTGCCCATCAGTCTGAACACCTGTGGCCACCTGTGTATTTAGTAATGACCATGTACGCTGAGGAAGGTTTCAGCAACAAACAAAAAAATCCGTATAGTGGACAAAAATATAAATGCAACATGTAAATTGTTGGTCCCATGTTTCATGAGCTGAAATAAAAGATCCCAGAAATGTTCCATACACACAAAAAGCTTATTTCTCTCAGGTTTTGAAGGAGCGTGAAATTGGTGGCATTGAGGTTATGGTATTGGCAGGCATAAGTTACAGACAACGAACACAATGGAATTTTATTGATGACAATTTGAATGCACAGAGATACCGTGACAAGATCCTGAGGCCCATTGTCGTGCCATTCATCCGCTGCCATCACCTCATGTTTCAGCATGATAATCCACGGCCTCATGTCGCAAGGATCTGTACACAATTCCTGGAAGCTGAGCATGCCCTGCATACTCACCAGACATGTCACCTTTTGAGCATTTTCTGGATTGACATGTATTACAGTGTGTTCCAGTTTCCGGCAATATCCACCAACTTCGCACAGCCATTGAAAAGGAGTGTGACAACATTTATGGAAAATGGTGGTCACACCAGATACTGACTAGTTTTCTGATCCATGCCCCTACCTTTTTTTTAAAGGTCTGTGACCAACAGATGCATATTAGTATTCCCAGTAATGTGAAATCCGTAGTTTAGCGCCTGTACATACATTCATTTGAATCAGGATACAGGTTTTTGTACATCTTCAATGTAAATTATGTATTAGCGATTTAGTGGTTTGTTTCACAATGTGAAATKAGTTTATGTACCCGACTTGAAAGGGCACTGTGAAATTATAGACTGTGTATTTTGAATCATATGTGAAATCTACACTACCGGTCAAAAGTTTTAGAACAACTACTCATTCAAGGCTTTTTCTTTATTTTTACTATTTTCTACATTGTAGAATATTAGTGAAGACATGAAAACTATGAAAAAACACCTTTGGAATCTTGTAGTAACCAAAAAAGTGTTAATCAAATCAAAATATATTTGATATTCTTCAAATAGCCACCGTTTGCCTTGATGACAGCTTTGCACACTCTTGGCATTCTCTCAACCAGCTTCATGAGGTCGTCACCTGGAATGCATATCTATTAACAGGTGTGCCTTCTTAAAAGTTAATTTGTGGAATTTTTTTCCTTAAAGCGTTTGAGCCAATCATTTGTGTTGTGACAAGGTAGGGGGGTATACAGAAGATAGCCCTAATTTGGTAAAAGACCAAATCCATATTATGGCAAGAACAGCTCAAATAAGCAAAGAGAAACGACAGTCCATCATTACTTTAAGACATGAAGGTCAGTTAATACGGAAAATTTTCTTGAAGTTTCTTTAAGTGCAGTATCAAAATCCATCAAGTGCGATGATGAAACTTGCTCTCATGTGGACCGCCACAGGAACGGAAGACCCAGAGTTACCTCTGCTGCAGAGGATAAGTTCATTAGAGTTATCAGCCTCAGAAATTGCAGCCCAAATAAATTCTTCACAGAGTTCAAGTAACAGACACATCTCAACATCAACTGTTCAGAGGAGACTGCGTGAACCAGGCCTTCATGGTCGAATTGCTGCAAAGAAACCACTACTAAAGGACACCAATAAGAAGAAGAGACTTGCTTGGGCCAAGAAACACCAGCAATGGACATTAGACCGCTCGAAATGTGTCCTTTGGTCTGGAGTCCAAATTAGAGATTTTTGGTTCCAACCAGTGTGTCTTTGTGGGATGCGGTGTGGGTGTACGGATGATCTCAGCATGGGTATTTCCCACCGGAAAGCATGGAGGAAGAGGTGTTATGGTTTGGGGGTGTTTGCTAGTGACACTGTCTGGGATTTATTTACAATTCAAAGGCACACTAAACCAGCATGGCTACCACAGCATTCTGCAGCRATAAACCATCCCATCTGGTTTGTGCTTAGTGGAACAATCATTTGGTTTTCAACAGGACAATGTTGAAAACTGTGTACGGGCTATTTTACCAAGAAAGAGAGAGATGAAGTGCTGAATCAGATGACCTGGCCTSCACAATCCCCAGACCTCAACCAAATGGGGATGATTTGGGATGAGTTGGACTGCAGAGTGAAGGAAAAGCAGCCAACAAGTGCTCAGCATATGCRGGAACTCCTTCAAGACTGTTGGAAAAGCAATCCAGTTGAAGCTGGTTGAGAGAATGCCAAGAGTGTGCAAAGCTGTCATCAAGGCAAATAAAATAAAATACAATTTTATTGGTCACATACACATGGTTAGCAGATGTTAATGCGAATGTAGCGAAATGCTTGTGCTTCTAGTTCCAACCGTGCAGTAATATCGCAAAGGGTGGCTATTTAAAGAATCTCAAAATAAAATATATTTGTATTTGTTTAACACTTTTTTGGTTACTACATGATTCTATATGTGTTATTTCATAGTTTTGATGTCTTCACTATTATTCTACAATGTAGAAAATAGTGAAAATAAAGAAAAACCCTTGAATGTGAGTAGGTGTTCTAAGACTTTTGACCGGTAGTTTCTATTATTCAATCAGTGTTCACTGTTTATTAGATGATTCACAGCACACGTAATAAACCACACGTTTTAYGTCAAGCAAGTTTATTTAAATAGCCAAGGACTGCCCCCTGCCTGCTACCATTCCAGGTTCACAACTTTTTGCTCCTCCTGATGAGTGACGTAGAGCCCACTGTCAGCGTCTGAAATGTGGGAGGTAGTGAATGTGGGAAGTGTTTAGTTACTGTGGTCAGGTCACTATTATACAAATAAAACCACACAAGGTAGAAATAGCCAGCTTGTTTGACCTGTGCCCCATATGTCACAACTGTATATGCTTATATTTGACACACTGTACTGACAGATGTGTAGTGTGTTATTTTTCAGTGTTACCAACATTAGGTCAAATTACCTCAACCATCTCTCCTCCTTTGAGCTCCTGGATGTGTGTGAATTTCTCTGTGTTGCACATCAGCTTCCCTCCCTCCAGTCTGACAATGCACTGTAGGGGCCAGAGAAGAGAGAGGTGATCAGTMATGTGTAGCAATAACGAGTGAGGACAGATGAGCTAAGAAACTTGGAAGACTGAACAAGACGTACACCAACTGCAGATACAAGACGATCGTCTTGACCCCCCTCCCTCATAAGACAGAACATCCATAAGACAGAACTTTAAACTACCAAGCATTACTGGACTTCAATTCAAAGATGAAACCTGTCGATTTAACAATATGTCAGTGAATCAATCAATGCTTTCATATGTATAGATTCACCACAGTCAGGTAAATTGGGATTGCTTACCTTGAGCTTCTTGCCATCCATGGTGGTGATGTCGGCCTCTTTGCCGATGGTGAAGGAGTTGGTGATGGACTTGCCAGGAGTTTTGGAGGTGATGACGAAGTCATTKCCGTTCTGCTGGATCTCAGTCACRGGCTTGATGTCTTTGGCCAGCTTGATAACATCTTCTGGGAGTGCTGATGGATGGACAGGAGGATGACTCATTAGCTTGGACCCATGGAGGYAAACCCTACCTTTTCATTTTGGGTCATAGTTGGGAATCTATAGTTGAATCTCTTGTATTTCCTTSATTCMTTACATCCTCTCTCCTTTTCAAAACTCATTAGATGAGAAGGTCAGAGGGGAGGTACCATTAATCTTCTAGCCTCCAATGAGTTTTGAGAAAGAGGACACGAGGAATCAAGCAAATACATTTCAGATTCATCCCTAAACAACCCTATACGTGCAATGTAATGAATCTTTAGGAAACTCACAGATGGCCCTGAGGAACTCCTCGTAGTTCTCCTGAGCATACACCTGCCACGTTCCACTGAAGGCCATGTCGTCTGTGTCTGTACCGGTCCGGTTTCTCCTCCTTCACCAAAATGGGCAATAAGAGCCTGAGACAGCTGTGCGAAGCTCAACACAAATGTAGAGACGGCACTGTGTCCCCCACAGCTACTTATATCAGCAGGTAGAAGGGGCTCCGCTCTGTGCCTCTGTGTCTAATCAGTAACACAGCCTCTGAAGTAATGTCCYMCATTGTTTGAACAACCCAGAGTTCACTTACATCTCTGTCTGGCATGACCCCAACTTCCAGTTGTCTTGGGATGGRGAAGAGTATGTTACGTCTGAGCKKTGCTATCGTATAGCCATAAAATATAGCCATWAAATGACATATGCATGGGTTTTACTCATCCCAATAGATTTTGCAACTTCTGACACGCAGATCTCAAGTTTGTTTCGGGGGATCACTTCTTGCAATACTGTCCTAAATGCCGACCTGGGTTAAATTGCTATATGAAATCATTTTGAATACTTTAGCTGGGCTTTATCGAGCGTGCAATGGAATACAATGCAATACAATGGAACCGCTAAAATCGTTGCAAAAGTGCAAACCAGACCATATGGCTCTCCGGGCAGGCTAAAGCAAACTCTGAAACTGTTTGAATAGTATTCGAACCCAGGTCTGATGTCCTGTGGAATCTTCCTAAAAACAACCTAGTCGACTGTTTAACCAGGCGATGGGTGAATGACACCTTGGACAAAAGCTCTTCTATCAGTTCAGAAGACATGTTGTAGCTACTCTTTGCATGCTTAATGGTTTCCCACACTTTCATGAGATGTCTCTAATAATCGTTGAATGACGAATCCTTCTGGCAGACATCTCAAACAGTGCAAACAATAACAACATCAGAAGCATGTTGAGGTGAATGAAACCGTGTCAAGCCACCAAGATCAAATGACTTTATTAGCAGCACACAAGCGATTGCAGAGACACATGATATGACAAATACTGTATGTGGAGAGCTAACAGGCTAATAGACCTACTTAAGCTGCAGGTGCAGACTCTGAATGAGTGAGATTACTGCCTCATTACACGGAGGTCAAAGCATAAATTAGGTTGACATAGAAAAATGCGCTTGACGTGTCGTGCACCTATGTAATCTGCTCCATGTGCATGACTAACATGACATATCTAGTGAAGTACAACAGGGGAGATAATTGGAATTCGGATCAAGTCTGCTGCTGTCAGGACATGAAATGAACATTTAACGTGCTCGCCTTGGCCAATGAATCCTACTTCAGAGCTTTCTAGTCTCTGCTCACAGGTCCTAAATTAAATTGCTCCAGAAAGAAAGGGGTGACATCATAAAATTGTTGCTGACACTCTTGGGATATTTATTGGTAGTATAATGACACAAGAATACAGGTTGTTGCAGTTTGCCTGGACCTCAAATTGACTGCATTCTCTCTTGCACATGTAACTTCTTAGTCATTGCTACATCCAAATGCCACAATACTGCTTCTTGTATTTCACTCCTCATTAACTCTAATTTAACCCCATGAAAACTAACTGGCTCAACCACCATACAAACACAACCCACTGGGCACACACTGGTCGAATCAACGTTGTTTCCATACCATGTGGAACCAGCGTGGAAAAGACATTGAATTGACGTCTGAGCCCAATTGGAATCCTCTCTTAGTGCAACAAAACCAACACTCCTTCCTTCCTTCCTTACATCTCCACTGCATCGGGCGGGGGCTTCTCGCCGTGCTTGTACACGCTCACGGTCACGTTGACCGTCTGAGTGCCGTACTGGTTGCGCACAAAGATGCTGTAGTTGCCCGTGTCCTCGCTAGTCACGTTGTTTACAGTCAGAGTGCTGCACTTATTCTCGTTGGCGATGTTGAACTGGCCCCCCGAGACGATGCCTTTGTCGTTCCTCAGCCAGAACATCTCTGGGGCAGGGTCACCATCAGTGAAGCAGGTCAGACATAGAGACTGAGGAGGAGAGGGAAATAAAGATGACATGATTCACAACAGTCAATGTAAATATGAACAATGACCAAATATCACTTATCACGGTTGACTTGGGCCGGTAAGGTTATTTAAAAAAAAAAAACGTATTGGAGAAGATGCTGATCTAAGATCAGTCCCCCCTGTCCATTTAATTGTATTCATTATGATCTAAAAGGCTAAACTGATCCTAGATCAGCTACTCGTTGGTCTAACAGTACAATCACAAAAAATGATAATGGGAGGAACACCACAACATTCTAGAAGACGACTGCTGAAAACTTTTCCTAGAGGAGCAGAAACCTGCACAGTGGTTAACGTTGAACTTGGCTAGTGAACTAGTGAACATGGTAACCACGTAATAGAACAGTATTATTTAGTAGTTAGCCTACTTTATTCTCCATGATAGCCACCACATCTGGTAGGCCCTTGGTCACCCTGGCCCGATCTAAAGCAACGAGAAGGACATGTACTCCCTTGTAATCATCCATAGGAAGCTCATTCAATCATTCCAGTGTACAGAAAATAAAATGATTAAGAAACAATGAAAGAGTAGGCTACTCACTTTTCTCAGCAACCGCCACTTGCCTTTGTAGCAAAGAGCAAGGGTAAAACTGGTAAATACATTTGCAAATGGTTTCATATCCATTACCATACTATATGTCAACTCATCAATATTGAATGTAGAACAGTTTTCTGTCTGTCCAATGTGAGAATAGTGATAGAAAATAGTACCTGCAATTGTTTGTGTTAGTGTTTACCACTGCAAGCCATGCTGGGCGCGCACCATCAAATATGGTACTGCACTTACTTCAACCTCTGGTGTTCCAACAGAGCATCAGCAAAGGCTTTTAAAGAGAGAAAGAGAGAGATAATTAAATATAGATCACTGAAATGTATGTAGGAAGAATGTAATATTCATTAACTGCCTGTCTTGGAAGATATAAATGTAGATCAAGATTGCAGACACATTTAATTATAATTGAGTAACAATAGTCAAATTCTGAAGTTTACATTCTAACTGTGAAGACATTGACATGAATCTGAAWCAGTAAAATCCCTGTATGAAACCTATTTATCTTAACTGCTTTGAGACAATACTGCTTTTTGAGTGAAGCAGACTGGTCAGACTAACCTTGTCCAGATAGGTCCAGTGAGCGTGTGTGCTTTTCTTGACCGTCAAACATCTCCAGAGTGTACTTCCCCTTATCGTTCTCCGTGGGCGCAAAGACCTCGACCCACAGCTTCTGCATACTGCTGCCAGGCTTACACCTCTCCAACTGGTCAATCCTACTCTCCCTGATACACAATGAAATAGAATATGATAATACAATTTAATAGAATAGAATATTGTTTTTCTAAAATCCCACAAAAGATACTTCCACACATGGCCATGACTATTTATGTCTGAGGGCTTTACTTGTTCAGTTCTAAGTTTGTTCGTAAAAGCCTTTACGTTTGGTCTTTTTCAAACTGGTGAGATGAGATGGATTTGGGATTAAAGGCTCAGACTGTCACACTAAGGAAGCTGTGGGGCGATGTGAAGAAAAACACAAATGCTAAAGCAACTCTTGAGTTTAAATCAGACAACAAACCATGTTGCTACAGCAGTGCCCAGTGAAAAATCAGTGAAAAATCACGATTTCGCATGTGTAGTTTCGTGTTATCACATGTTGAGTTACATGTTGTCACATGTTGTCACATTAACTTCACATAAGATCACATGTGATGACATGAAAACGTGTTTTTGGAACACTCCACCTGCGTTCACATGTGAAATTCATGTGTTTTTTTCCATGTTGGGTTGTCACCAGCTCTCGTAATGGAGAGGTACAGGATGTGCAGGCTCTTGCTCCAGACAGGCTCCAACACAGCTGATTCAACTAATCAGAAGTCTTAATGATTAGTCTATTAATTGAATCAGGTGTGTTAATGCTGGATTAGAACAAAAGCCTGCCTGCTCCGTAACTCTGTAGAACCAGGGTTAGTGGTTGGTGCGAACCATAAAAGCTGCCAGCAGGTGGCGCTAAAAGTCCAGTCCCTGTTCCCTGTAATATGCTCTGGTGTGATGTTTCCCTTAGATACAGATTTAGGATCAACTTCCCCTCCCCCAATCCCAACCTTAACAATTAGTGGGGAAAATGCTAAACTGACCCAAGCTCAGCGCCTAGGGGCAGCTTCACCCTACTCTGTATAGCATAGGCTGACTGTATAATGTAGACAAAGTGGAAACAGTAGGCCTGGAGCACAGCCCGTGTGGCAGGATAGAGTACAGAGGCCAGGCCAGGCAAGGGAACTCACTTGAAGTGCCAGCTGGTCTTCATGTAGCTGATATAGTACTTGAGAGAGCAGTAGAGCTTGAAGCCCATAGCAGTGCATTGAATCCTCACTGGGCCTGCAGACAGCGCTGTGTCACAGAGAGAGGAAAAAGTCAAACTCAGAGAGATGATACTCTGTGACAGAATGTCATTGTTGGGATATTGACAGTTGACAGGGCAGGCTGTCTAAACTGTAGTCTAGGTCCAATACATTTTGTATTTTGATTCTAACCTGTAGTCAGGATGTGGGTTTTGTCGTTGTTACTTAAGAAGTTAAAAAACGTCTTCAAGATTGGTGGGTCCCCTGCGGGACGGTTGAGCTAACGTAGGCTAATGCGATTAACATGAGGTTGTAAGTGACAAGAACGTTTCCCAGGACATAGACATATCTGATATTGTCAGAAAGCTTAAATTCTTGTTAATCTAACTGCACTGTCCAATTTATAGTAGCTATTACAGTGAAAGAATACCATGCTATTGTTTGAGGAGAGTGCACAGTTTTGAACATGAAAAGTTATTAATAAATAAATTAACAAATTAGGCACATTTGGGCAGTCTTGACACAAAATTCTGAACAGAAATGCAATGGTTCATTGGATCAGGCTAAAACTTTGCACATACACTGCTGCCATCTAGTGGCCAATATCTAAATTGCACCTGGGGTGGAATAATACATTATGGCCTTTCTCTTGCATTTCAAAGATGATGGTACAAAAAAATACAAAATAACGGTTGTTTTTTTTCTTTGTATTATCTTTTACCAGATCTAATGTGTTATATTCTCCTACATTCCTTTCACATTTACACAAACTTTAAAGTGTTTCCTTTCAAATGGTACCAAGAAAATGCATATCGTTGCTTCAGGTCCTGAGCTACAGGCAGTTAGATTTGGGTATGTCATTTTAGGCGAAAATTGAGAAAAAGGGGTCTGATCCTTCATCATTTAATGACTTTGTTGTTCTCATCCAAAAATTGTTCATAGAATGCTTGAGAAGTCACTCCTGCTTTGGTACTGAAATGTTGGCGTAATAGTATTAGGAAATCCATGCTGAACTTACCACACTGTTTGCTCAGGAGTTGGAGGAGCTTGTCATACTCTGTAAATAAAGACAGAATAATTATGTCTCCAGACATTGGGCTCTATTTATGTTATAAGGTCTGTGGAGGTGTGGTACATGGCAAATATACCACAGCTAAGGGTTGTTCTTATGCATGATACAACGCGTGAGTGTTCCCCTATTGGCCTCTGGTTCACCTCTGACCTCTGGGCTGGGTCCCTAAGCGCTGTGATTGGTCTACAGTGTTCCAGCCGGGGCCAACAAGAGTCAACAAAAGTGTCTCCCATCTGGCTGACCAAAGTCCATATAGTACATTCTATGAACGCCTGGATACAGCCATTAGCAGTGGTATCTTGGCCACAATCACCCGAGGTGCCTTATTGCTATTATAAACTGGTTACCAACGTAATTAGAACAGTAAGAAGTAGTTTGTCATACCCGTGATAAATGGTCTGATATTCTACGGCTTTCAGCCAATCAGCATTCAGGGCTCAAACCACCTAGTTTATAATGTTCATTAACCTCTATGCATAATACATGGAGGATAATATTACGTTATGTGCAGTCTCAGTTTCTGCATTTTCAGAATAATCACAATAATGCACTTTGAAATTGCCTCATAACAATGTAACTTGAGAGACAACCTACTAAAACATTTCACTGATATTTCGGCTAGACCGGGGCCCGTATTCACAAAGCTTCTCAGAGTACGAGTGCTGATCTAGGATCAGGTCCCCCTCAGTCCAAGTCATCATATTCGTTAGGATCTACGAAGCAAAACTGATTGCTTTACAAATATGGGCCCATGTCTATGGTTGTCCATGACAGTGCCATGATGTCTCACCTTCATCTAGTAACTCCAGTGTGGTGACATCCTGTCCTCTACCATCAGACGCCACGGCTTTGTAGTGTCCTGCCTCCTTCTTAGTCACCTGAGATTCACCAGAGAGAAAACAGTCAATCACTATGACACACACGCAGGCACGTCCGCACACACACAGGGTTTGAGAATACCCAAGACACGTTTGACTTTCTGTACACAGACAATCCTACCCACTGGGCACAGACGTCAATTCAACGTCCATTCCACATTGGTTCAACGTAATTTCATTGTAATGACGTGGAAACAACGTCGATTCAACCAGTGTGTGCCCGGTGGGTAATCATGCAATGATCTATAAACACTCATACTGTAGAGACACTCTGACACATTCTGTGTGTGTGTGATGATCACTGATCAAATCAAATGTTATTAGTCACATGCGCCGAATACAACAGCTGTAGACAAGAGTCAATGTGTGGGGGAACCAGTTAGTCGAGGTAATTGAGGTAATGTAGGTAGAGTTACTAAAGTGACTATGCATAGATAATAACAGAGAGCAGCAGCTGCGTAAAAGGAGGGACGGGGACGCAAATAGTCTGGCCATTTGATTAGATGTTCCGGAGTCTTATGGCTTGGGGGTAGAAGCTGTTTAGAAGCCTTTTGGACCTAGACTTGGCGCTCCGGTACCCCTTGCTGTGCGGTAGCTGAGAGAACAGTCTATGACTAGGCTGGCTGGAGTCTTTGACAATTTTTAGGGCCTTCCTCTGATACCGCCTCGTATAGAGGTCCTGGATGGCAGGAAGCGTGGCCCCAGTGATGTACTGGGCCGTTCACACTACCCTCTAGTGCCTTGCGGTCAGAGGCCGAGCAGTTGCCACACCAGGCAGTGATGCAACCTGTCAGGATGCTCTCGATGGTGCAGCTGTAGAACCTTTTGAGGATCGGAGGACCCATGCCAAATCTTTTCAGTCTCTTGAGGGGGAATAGGTTTTGTCGTGCCCGCTTCACGGTGTGCTTGGACCATGTTAGTTTGTTGGTGATGTGGACACCAAGGAACGTGAAGCTCTCAACCTGCTCCACTACAGCCCCGTCGATGAGAATGGGGGTGTGCTCGGTCCTCCTTTTCCTGTAGTCCACAATCATCTCCTTTGTCTTGATCACGTTGAGAGAGGGGTTGTTGTCCTGGCACCACACAGCCAGATCTCTAACCTCCTCCCAATAGGCTGTCTCGTCGTTGTCTGTGATCAGGCCTACCACTGTTGTGTCATCGGCAAACTTAATGATAGTGTTGGAGTCATGCCTAGCTGTGAAGTCATGAGTGAACAGGGAGTACAGGAGGGGACTGAGCATTAAATAATTCCTGCAAAACACTTTCAACATCAACAGAGCGGCAGCGTAGCCTAGTGGTTAAAGCGTTGGACTAGTAACCAAAAGGTTGCAAGGCTGTCATTGAAAATAAGAATTTGTTCTTAACTGACTTGCCTAGTTAAATAAAGGTAAAACAGTGAAGAGCTGACTCTGGGATACTGGCCTTCTAGGCAGAGTTGCAAAGAAAAAGCCATATCTCAGACTGGCCAATAAAAATAAAAGATTAAGATGGGTAAAAGAACACAGACACTGGACAGAGGAACTCTGCTTAGACAGCCAGCATCCCGGAGTTGCCTGTTGATGTTGAGACTGGTGTTTGCGGGTACTATTTAATGAAGCTGCCAGTTGAGGATTTGTGAGGTGTCTGTGTCTCAAACGAGACACTCTAATGTAATTGCTCAGTTGTGCATTGGGACTTTCTACTCTGGCTAGAGACAGTTTGTGCTGTTCTGTGAAGGGAGTAGTCAAATCAAAGTTTATTTGTCACGTGCGCCGAATACAACAGGTGTAGGTAGACCTCACAGTGAAATGCTTAATTACAGGCTCTAACCAACAGTGCAAAAAAGGTATTAGGTGAACAATAGGTAAGTAAAGAAATAAAAACAACAGTAAAAAGAGGCTATAACAGTAGCGAGGCTACATACAGGCACCGGTTAGTCGGGCTGATTGAGGTAGATCTCATACAGCGTTGTATGAGATCTTCAGTTTCTTGTCAATTTCTCACACGGAATAGCCTTCATTTCTCAGAACAAGAATAGACTGACGAGTTTCAGAAGAAGTTCTTTGTTTCTGGCCATTTTGAGCCTCTAATCGAACCCACAAATGCTGATGCTCCAGATACTCAACTAGTCTAAAGATGGCCAGTTTTATTGCTTCTTTAATCAATCAACAGTTTTCAGCTGTGCTAACATAATTACAAAAGGGTTTTCTAATGATCAATTAGCCTTTTAAAAGGATAAACTTGGACTAGCTAACACAACGTGCCATTGGAACACAGGGGGGATGGTTGCTGATAAAGGGTCTCTGTACACCTATGTAAACATTCCATTAAATATCAGCCGTTTACAGCTACAATAGTCATTTACAACATTAACAATGTCTACACTGTATTTCTGATCAATTTGATGTTATTTTAATAGAGAATTTTTTTGCTTTTTGTTCAAAAACAAGGACATTTCTAAGTGACCCCAAACTTTTGAATGGTAGTGTACATTACTATACTGCAAATATGAGGTGGTTGGTAGCTTAATAGTTAGAGAAGAGGATCTGTAGCCGGAAGGTCACCAGGTCAAATATCCAGTTGTGCGCTAAATAGTGGGGTTATGGGCCAGTTCCCTGGAACCAGATTCAGCCTAGTCCTGGATCCATTCACAATAGAGAATCTCCATTGAAAGTGTGTTTTAGTCCAGGATTAATTTTAATCTGGGTTCAGGAAACCAGCCCTATGAGGACTGGATCTGGTGTGTGTACCTGTTGCACAGTCATGGTGCTGACTCCAGTCTGCTGGTCATACACAGCTGGAGTCTCCACGCCGTCCTTGAACCACTTCAGAGTCGTATCCTTGCTTACGTTGGTCACCTGGACCCAGAATGACAGAGGATTGGAATGATACAGTAACACTGTGCACTGAATACATTCATAACAACACACATGCATATCAGAATACAGAATCCATGTGATTATTTCATAACAAACATAACATATTGGATATATATAAATTACCTTGCATTTGATTATAAACTCACAGTCCTCTGTCACGGTCCATGACAAAAACTCCAGAAAATGGGGTCCTTGAAAAACAGAGCGAATGATTAACTGCGCACACTGGACCAGAGATACAGCGGCTGTCTTTGCTGGCAATCAATCAATGAAACTCGCTATATTCTGGTGTGTCAGCATTATATATTATGTTCTAAAGTTATAGCTGCCTGTTTGACAGGAGTATTTTTCACAGAAATTAGATCTTTATCTACT
Source organism: Salvelinus sp. IW2-2015 (assembly GCF_002910315.2). NCBI lineage: Eukaryota > Metazoa > Chordata > Actinopteri > Salmoniformes > Salmonidae > Salvelinus > Salvelinus sp. IW2-2015. The sequence continues at coordinate 13,875,773 of NC_036874.1, read as the reverse complement.
GTTGGCAGTAATGGACTTTGGTCAGCCGGATGGGAGAAACTCTCTGAGAAGATCCGGCACCTCTCAGATTTGACTTTGTTGGTTCCTGGCACCTATTTTCCCGGATCCGGTACCTCTCGCGGCATTATTTATTAATTGTTCCACTGTTCGCACTGTAGACATTCTAATAAAAGCGATCAGCGTTAAATCAAGTTGCCTTCTCGTTATTTCTCCCGCCCTCCAAAAACACCATCATGTAAAAGCATGGTGATCCTTCTGTGTAATCATCCTATCCTGCCACACTGATTCCAGACCTGCTCTCTTATTTGTACATAGAGGTTATGGGGAGTGCCGGTGGGGTAAGTAACTGATCTTGACACAGGTCTTGGTAGTGGTGGTCAGCTGGTGAAGAGGTCCCTATGTAATCAAGTTACATAGCCTAGGCTGGTCGTCCCCCTACTGAATTTGAATCGTGCAAAGCCAAATAAAAAATGGAAAAGAAAAGGCAATCGAGTTTGACGACATTTTTTAAAGTCCAAAAATCCAGAAATATATGATGAATCGAACCCAGAACGAGCCAGAGAACAGTCGGTGCTGGAGGAGAGGAGTGAGGGGCAAACTGTTCCTGATGGCAATGCCTTAGCTAGCAGCGCTGCTAATCCCTCCAGTTCAGCATCACCACCGGCACCTCCACTTGCGGGAGGCCTACTAGCGAGTCAGACTCAGCGGGAGAGGGAGACGGGGAGCTGGGGGGAGGGGGGCAGTGCATCCACCAACGAAGTGCTCAGAGCAGGTGCAATTTGCAGTTCAAGAACAATCAAACATATAACCCCTGGCTTGTCATTTAGAATTAAAAGTTGGGCTGTACAACATGCAAAAAGGTAGGGCGCTTGGGTCTAGAAATCACTGGGAGGGATGAAAYTAGCAAAAGAGTGGGTGGGATGCCCTCAGAAAAAAAAGGTTTTGAACATGCCAAGGCACATTTGGCACATTTGGTGGCAGCAAGCCTTATAGACAATAGACAAGGCTAAAGAGGATACCCAGGTAATAGTTTTTAGGGCTCCCGAGTGGCGCAGCGGTCTAAGTCACTCCATCTCAGTGCTAGAGGCGTCACTACAGACCCTGGTCCACAACCGGCCGTGATTGGGAGTCCATAGGGCGATGCACAATTCGCCCAGCTTCGTGCGGGTTAGGCCGTCATTGTAAATAAGAATTTGTTCTTAACTGACTTGCCTAGTTAAATAAAAAATATAAATACTTAACACTCAAAATGAAGTAATAGACACTACAGCCAGAGTCTTCAGAAAATCCTTAAGAGGAAGCTAATTGTCCCAGCCACAGGCCCGCTCATGGCCTTGAGCAAGAAATTGACTCTTAGGGGTTCAATGGACTTGACATGGGGAGAGTCATTGTGGGAGGTTTTGAAAACTAAGGTAGGACATTTTTTTCCCTTTACACACTTGTTCGGTACTGTGAAGGTAATCTGAATATGTGCTTCATATTATCACACAGGAAGGCCTATATATTGTCATGTGTGTGTTCTGCTGTGGCGTACACTGATCTATCTTATTTGAAGTTATATTCCAATAGTGTGATATTTGTTCTACTGCTACATTTGATGTCTTGAAAATGACATGAAATGCTGGTCGTGTCAGCCCCACAGCTGAGTATGTGTGCACAATGCATAATGTGTTCTGCAGTGTCGTCTAAAAATGTTGCTCTACATTGACGTCTGGAAAATGAGGCTATACGAAATTCAGACTTGTGTAAGCCTCGCAGCTGTACTCAAGCATATGGGCATACTGCAGGGACGTCTAAAAGGCTTTGGAGAGTGCTGTCCTTTCCACCACCATAGACAGTAGGCTACTTGGCTGTTTACTCCGTCTGCTGCGCTGCCACTTTGTGTTTGACACTTTGACTCAATGTGTACCTCAGAGCCCCCCGGATACCCCCCCCCCCTGCACTCACTATGTGTTCCAGGACCTCCTGATTTACAAAATGAAGCACTGGATCCAGCCCAGAGGTCAGGGGTAAACTAGGGGCCAATAGGGGAACACTCACCTGACTTTCTCTTGTAGTCCATTCTGTTGGCTATGGACTGAGCCAGTGTCTGACAGAACTCTGCCAAAGACACAACCACAGGGTTACATCCCTACTAGCACACTGAGGATATGTAGTAACTACCAATAATAAGACAGTAACATTGGCTGCAATAACCACATCGATTGGAACAAATCTATATATCAAGCCGTGCCAAACATTTACTGCTCTTTAGAGTTCACAGCAATAGTAAGCTGCCCTTTTCACACTATTGTGCCGATCTGAAGCAAACTCAGCTCAGCACTTCCAGCAACTATGGTGGATGCGAAAACAGGCCAGCTCATCACAGCTTGGTTTAGCTCAGCTCGKTTCGGTAGTATGGACATCCCGGTAATGAGTTTGGGTGACCAGATGGACTCACTCTCGTCCACGAGCACCAGGGTGAACTGATTCTTGGCTCGGCCATCGCAGAGCTGAGCTGTGTAGGAGCCCTCGTCCTCCTTAGACAGCTGGTCAAACAGAATCTCTATCAGCCCACTGGCCTTGTCAAAGTTAATCTTATGGGCCTAGGGAGAGAGAAGAGAGAGGACACACACAAGCACATGAATGCACGTGTATGTACATACATGTGCACACACACGCAGGCACGCACGCCTCACAGAACCCACGTTTTTACAATAACTTCTACAAGTGTGACTTGCATGTTGATTTCAGCTAATCAAGGCAAGGGGCTAAAATGGGGGAAATGGTGTTTGGTTTATTCACAAAATCCTCATCTGTAGTCATTTAGTAATAAACCCTTAGCAGTGTTGACGTTCACGTGAACACACGTGCATGGATGCAATCATGCTGTTCCTTACCAAGTAACCACATGCAAGACACTGAGTCCAAAACATGCAAGTTGTGTAATATTAGTTTATTAATCCCATGGAAAATCCACATCTGTTGCAACAACGTCTGCCGACAGTAGTCTTTCAACCTGTGGTTATTGTTTTAGGTTGATTTGATAACAAATCAACATTGCTATCATATCGCTACGTACATTCTGGTGAAAATCTTTATGAAGGTGATTTGTGTTTAAATGAAATTGCAAGAATGATGGTGAGGGTAAAACAATTTTTATTGGGATTGTTTTGTGATTACTTTCTCTTTCTATACAGTCTATTGACCTCTTACTAATGCAAACTTGAACGGGAAAATATAAAACATTTTGCTATTTTGTGGCCCATCTACATTTCGTTGATTTATGGAGATTTTCACTGGAAATGAAATTGCATCCGGGAACAGATAACCATCTGCATATATTCAGAAATAAATGTGTGTATGCAAAATGCAGTCATCTGCATATACTTGCCCGGACCAGTCTATTTCTGTTTCAGCCAACCTGTCATCGTCTTCCTATTCATACATTACTGCACCATCGATTAAAGCAGGAACATTCTGACACCCAAGCTAGTTTTAGTATTCATTTGGGACACACACACTCTCCTGACAACTAGTAGGCACACGATTTAGTTCTGGGTTCTGAGATTAGAACATATAGCCTGCGTTTTGAAGTGTTCCTTACTGCAGTACTGGAGATCTCTCTGTCGTTGAGAATGAGGTGGAGCTCTGCAGCGTTGCTCAGGCTCTCAGTCTGCATCCAGAGACGCACGTTCCCTTTCTCTGACACCTCCACCTGCCACTTGGAGCGCAGGGCTATCACTGTAGGGGGAGAGAACAATGAATAGGGAATAAGTTATGGATTCAAGTTGGCCTCCAAGCTTCAGCAAACAAAATAATCTAGGAAGGGTGCTCAACAACAATGACAGGAATTGAAAAATAGGGCTTACCCAAGAAAACATCTGAGGGAATAGGTTGTTGAAATTGGGATGTTGAACAATATATTATAATGCCTGTTTCTATTTGAAAAGGAATACTATCAATTGTTTTAGCTCGATAGAGACTTGTATTATTACAGTAACTAAGTCTTACATGGGTGGCAGATGTGCCAGCCGAGCTCAGTCAGTCTGTCCAGATCTATGGGAAAAGAAAGAGAGGGAGAATTACAGGGAGCAGCAATCTTTTGCGCAGGTCTTCTTTAGCTTGGAGTATAAAGTACCTTCCGCAGTAAAGGTGAAACTGGAAGAGATGTTTGGGTTGTCACTCATCTCTGCTGTGTACAGGCCCAGGTCCTCTTTAGTGGCGTTTGTGAAGGTTAGGATGGACCTGGGGATGGACAGAAGGAAGGACAGTTAGCTAGAAGGACAGTGGGTTTAAAGGACAGACCAGGGGACTAAGTAGGCCTGAATGGGACCATAGTGCTCAGTGAAAAGGGAGTACATTTTGCATCGTAGTGTGAGGTGAGGAAGAATCTCCACTGAGTCTGACCCTTTGCTGACCTCTTAACATTAAACAAGTCTTTCATGGGTTACATGCCCTCTCTCAACTCTACAGGTCAATTTTTTCTTTCTCTGTAAAGACACACACACACACACATACAACATTGCAGTACCTATTGTTCTCCCACAGTACCCTGGCTCTCCCAGCTTCAATAGCCTCTTTGTAGTTCTTGCTCCAGACAAACGTGCTCTTCTCCGTAATTTCAGTGGCCTCAAAGGCCAGGAAGATGAAGCCATCATTGTCCACACCAATCTCTATGTCTCTGGTGCCTGATGGAGAAAGAACATGAATCAAAAATAATTCTGGTGATTTTGTTAATCAGGGACTTGTATTGCTAAAATCAAGCCTGGTCCCAGACATGTTTGTGCTCTTTTGCCAACTCCTATGGTCATTGTTACGCCAAACACAAACAGACCTTGAACCAGGCTAACTAAAACCCTAAAATGACTCACCTGGTTGGGTCTGGGCTCTGATAAGCTCAGAGGGCAGAGAAGGGATGCCCATTCCAGCCTTGTTGAAAGCACACACTCTGAAACGATAGGTCCGACCTGCCTGGAGGCCTGACACCTGGGAACACAATCACACCAAAATGAAATATTTGATCCATTTTATCAAAAACAAGAACATATTAACTCTATTTCAATGTATCTATATCCTTATTACATAAGCCAAGTGTATCAATCAATTCAATCAATTTTATTTTATATAGCCCTTCGTACATCAGCTAATATCTCGAAGTGCTGTACAGACACCCAGCCTAAAAACCCCCAAACAGCTAGTAATGCAGGTGTAGAAGCACGGTGGCTAGGAAAAACCCCTAGAAAGGCCAAAACCTAGGAAGAAACCTAGGAGGAACCAGGCTATGAGGGGTGGCCAGTCCTCTTCTGGCTGGGCCGGGTGGAGATTATAACAAACTATGCCAAGATGTTCAAAAATGTTCATAAGTGACAAGCATGGTCAAATAATAATCATGAATAAAAAAATTTTCAGTTGGCTTTTCATAGCCGATCATCAAGAGTTGAAAAACAACAGGTCTGGGACAGGTGGCGGTTCCATAACCGCAGGCAGAACAGCTGAAACTGGAATAGCAGCAAGGCCAGGCGGACTGGGGACAGCAAGGAGTCACCACGGGCGGCAGTCCCGACGCATGGTCCTAGGGCCCAGGTCYTCCGAGACCTGGGCCCTAGGATCTCACCAACCTCTAGGATCTCACCAACCTTCAAAAAGGTATCTGCAATTGGCTCTTCATTCACAGCAGTCCAGCTCTGTGATTGGTCGCCCTCGCTCAGCTCCACCAGGTACCCTGTGATTGGTCCTTGCTGTCCTTCGTAGAGAGGCAGTGCCCACAGGAGGACCAGAGAGTTATGCCTCACCTCCCTGCATTCCAGGTCATAAGGGCAGCCTGGGGGATGAGTGGGGTTAGAATAACACAAAGAGAGAAATATGGGAAAAAACACATTTGTTTATCTGTATCAAGCCATAGTCTTTCATTCTATACAGTACATGGATTGATAAGTGTCTACTGTGTTAGAAATATACCAACCAGACCTGGGTTCAAGTACTATTTGAAATCAGTGTTTGGTTCATCCTGATTGGAGTGCTAGGTGTGCACGGTCCGCACTTTTTGGGGATTTTCTATTGGTTACATTGCAACATGCATGCTGATTCAAGCACAGATAAAGTATTTGAAATGATTTAAAATCTAAAACAGGGAAAATATTGATATTTATCCGTGTTCTATAATCACCCATAAACAGCCAAGTTGTCCATGACAGAACAGGCCATCATAAAGAAACAAACAAATAACAATAATAACATTTAAAAAACAAGTAAAGTGATTTTGCTTAATCTACCCCTTCGTTCTAAGTGCCAGTGCACGGTAGTTAATTTGCTTAACGATTTTCAGTCGCATTTAAATTATTTACGACACGGGGAGAGCCGGCTGGATTCAGCTGGATTAATGGGCTGTGTGGGATAAATGGTGTGTGGCTCTCTCCATTTCCAATATGAATATCACAACAGGCAGCATTATATGAGAAAGACCATGGGGCCAACACAGCTGGCCACGGCTGTGTACTGAACTGCTCCATTACCGAATGGCAGAGTGAGTAGAGAGAGAGAGAAAGAGAGAGAGTGTGTGTGTTTTAGAGAGCAAACGTGTGAATGTGTGTGTGTTTTAGAGAGTAAACGTGTGTGTGTGTGTGCGTACTCTTTGCGTCCGTGTATGCGTAAGTGAGTGTGTGTATTTTCATGATGATTGCATCATCCTCACCTGGCTCAGGCATGGTCCACTCCTCACACAGGAAAGCCTCACTGGGCTCAGAGGGTTTACCAACACCAACCACGTTGGCAGCAAAAACACGGAACTGATAGTAATGTCCCCCATCCAGATTACAGACCTGTAAATAAGACAACACAAAATGAACACAGTTACTGTACAAATTACAACCAGGGTTGTGTTCATTAGGACACACCTTAGAAAAACATTTAAAAAACATTTTGCAACAGAAATGAACATTTCTTATTGGTCAAGTTTTCTGTTTGGTGCCTACTGAACAATACCCTGGTCATTGAGAAATCAAGGGTCAGCTAGCTTTGAGTTTCAGCACATCAGTTCCTGCATGGACAAACAGTTGACAAATCAAAAAAGGTACCTTTTAAAGATAATGCAACACAGTATCTGGATAACCTCGGGCATATTCGCAGAGATTCATCTTAAATCTGAGGTTGTGCTCTCTCATCCTAATTTAGCTTGCTTTCTCAACTCCACACATATGGACATGTCGGTGGAGTTGGGTTGCGACGACTGTGGAAGGAGTGTACCTCCAACTACATCGAGACGCTGTCAGTCGAGACGAGGAAACAGTCAGTGGTTGCATTTGATTAACGTTTTATTTAAAAATGATGGATTTCAGCAAATAAAGAATGGCACGGAGCTACAGAGGACAAACACAGGTACACTGTAAGGGTTTCCGTATTTACATTTTTAGAACTATCGATTGACAGCGACTCGATGTAGTCAGAGATACAGTCCGCACACTCTCGTCTCTACTCATCTCCATTGATGTGATGTACACTACTGGTCAAAGTTTTAGAACACCTACTCATTCAAGGGTTTTTATTTTATTTGTACTATTTTCTACATTGTAGAATAATAGTGAATATATCAAAACTATGAAATTACACATATGGAATCATGTAGTAACCAAAAAAGTATTAAACAAAGTAGCCACCCTTTGCCCTGATGATAGCTTTGCACACTCTTGGCATTCTCTCAACCAGCTTCAACTGGAATGCTTTTCCAATAGTCTTAAAGGAGTTCCCACATATGTTGAGCACTTGTTGGCTGCTTTTCCTTCATTCTGCAGTCCGACTCATCCCAAACCATCTCAATTTGGTTGAGGTCGGGGGATTGTGGAGGCCAGGTCATCTGATGCAGCACTCCATCACTCTCCTTCTTGGTAAATTAGCCCTTACACAACCTGGAGGTGTGTTAGGTCATTGTCCTGTTGAAAAACAAATGATAGTCCCACTAAGCACAAACCAGATGGGATGGCGTATCGCTACAGAATGCTGTGGTAGCCATGCTGGTTTAGTGTGCCTTTGAATTGTAAATAAATCACAGACAAGGTCACCAGCAAAGTCCCCCCCCCCCCCCCCACACTATAACACCTCCTCCTCCATGCTTTACGGTGGGAAATACACATGCGGAGATCATCCTTCACCCGCGTCTCACAAAGACACAGCGGTTGGAATAAAAAATCTCTAATTTAGACTCCAGACCAAAGGACAAATTTCCAGCGGTCTAATGTCCATTGCTCGTGTTTCTTTGCCCAAGCAAGTCCCTTCTTCTTATCGGTGTCCATTAGTAGTGGTTTCTTTGCAGCAATTCGACCATGAAGGCCTGGTTCACACGGTCTCCTCTGAACAGTTGATGTTGAGATGTGTCTGTTACTTGAACTCTGTGAAGCATTTATTTAGGCTGCAATTTCTGAGGCTGGTAACTCTAATTAACTTATCTTCTGCAGCAGAGGTAACTCTGGGTCTTCATTTCCTGTGACAGTCCTCATGAGAGACAGTTTCATCATAGCGCTGGATGGTTTTTGCGACTGCACTTGAAGAAACATTCAAAGTTCTTGACATTTTCCGTATTGACTGACCATCATGTCTTAAAGTAATGATGGACTGTCGTTTCTCTTTGCTTATTTGAGCTGTTCTTGCCATATTATGGATTTGGTCAAATTAGGGCTATCTTCTGTATACCCCCTTACCTTGTCACAACATAACTGATTGGCTCAAACGCATTAAGAAGGAAAGAAATTCCACAAATTAACTTTTAACAAGGCACACCTGTTAATTGAAATACATTCCAGGTGACTACCTGATGAAGCTGGTTGAGAGAATGCCAATATTGTGCAAAGCTGTCATCAAGGCAATGGGTGGCTATTTGAAGAATCTCAAATATAACATTTATTTTGATTTGTTTAACACTGTTTTGGTTACTACATGATTCCATATGTGTGAAAACAAAGAAAAACCCTTGAATGAGTAGGTGATCTAAAACTTTTGAGCGGTAGTGTACATTCTACAGTTGAGAACAACTCGGCTAATCCTAACTGAGCCACATACTGTAAAGCAAAGTATAAATTCTGCCAGTGTAGTTTGGCTGGCTTTAGGAAGGGGATTCAGATCATCGATCCCAACCACTTTATTCACAGCCACTTAGCCTTTAAAGTCCTTATCGCCTATGAAGTTATTCTGCTTTAGGGGGACTGAGCCATGGGACAATGGCTATCAATAGACAAACCTGAGGGGCTTATTTGAGTGTGATAGGAATCACACCATCGAAAGACTATGCCTCCTATATTTATAGATTGGTCACTAGGCTAGCCCTACTTAGGTACAACAAAAGCCTCTTCATCAAATCAATACCTAGACAGTGCTGCTTGGAGCTCTGCAGTGAAGTATAAATGGGATAAGGGGATAAGGGGCATTCGTCCCAAAGTGTCTGTCAATTCAACTTATCGCCACCAGATGGCATCAGTTCACCTGATTCTGAATCAGTGGAAGTAAAGGCACTACAGTCGAAATGGTGGTGGAATTCCAAACTAAGAGAGATAACTAAAAATCCTAAGGGTTCACATCTCAGACATTCTTCTAATGAGGCTGGATAGGTGACATGCCTGCCTGCCTGACTGCTAAACCAGTGGTGGTGGAAGGAAAGGATTCAGGGGGTAAAATAATTTACATTGGTTTACACAAGCAGGAAGACCAGAGTGCCCCGAGAATGACACCTCCGCTGGATCAATATTCTAATTAATCTCATTTACACGGAGGCAGCAAGTGAGCAGCTTGTAAAAATAAGAGCAAAAAGCGAACTCAGAGATGGGAGGAACTATTATTGGAAGAGACTGGGCAGTTTTAGGGGCTGGATTCGCCCAACAGAGGGCACTGCATGTGACCACTGTGTTTTCATTAATGCCTGCAAGCAGATCAATGGCTTTATATGTTAAATACCTTGGACATTAGGGCACACCGTAGCARTATGTTTTGCAATAGAAAACGAAAACAAGCRTTTCTTATTGGACATTACATCCCTGCCTCCTGAACAAGACCCTGGTTAGTGAAAAAGCACAGTTTGCTCCAAACTTCTAAACTTTTTTTCAGTATGGCAGACTTTGAATTGCTTTGTTCTGTTGACTCTAAAAACAACATTATAAACTGGGTGGTTTGAACCCTGAATATTGATTGGCTGACAGCCRTGGAATATCAGACCGTATACCACGGGTATGACAAAACATTTGTTTTTCCTGCTCTAATTACGTTGGTAACCAGTTTATATTAGCAATAAGGCACCTCGGGGGTTTGTGGTATATTGACCACACCCCCCCGGCCCTTATTGCTTAAATATAACTCTTTTACACGCCATAAAGTTACAGGACACCTGTCATTTCCGTTGCAAAAAGAGACAGGTAACAATTTCCATTAGTCTCCATTGGCACCACCACTCGTTGCCTAGTAACACAGCTAAGGTAATAGAGGGAATGTGTTTTTTTCCTCCAGTATACCTCCACCGGAGCCTTATGTTCAGCTCTCTGACCACCACTAATTCTGTTTTCTACRTAGATACAAAGACGTTAGTTCTAATGGGGTGTATTCCAGAGGGGACAAAAATGCAATTTCAGAATGTGAAAGTTGTGCCCCTGTTGGTTATTACATTTTAGTTATACCAYGGCATTGTTGAATAATTAGCTAGGAAGGCATTCTAGAGTGGGCATTACATGTAGATATACGGGACAGTTGGAAAAGATATAGGACACYTCTGAAATAGTTCCAACAATAGGSGCCTTTTCCCCCATTCTAAACCCCTGCACCACGCAGACCATACTTGCTACAAAGTTACAGAAGGCCAAAACAACAACCACGCAAACCGAAAYAGGATACTTTGTAAACGCAGGTCCAGCGAGGGAAAGCTAGCTAGATAGCATTCATTTTCTTTTGCATATAATTTCTTTGCAGCATCTGATGACCTAAYGTGGTGAGTGATGAACATGAATTTCTCCGGTTCTTCATGACGCAGTTGAAGCTATGATGTCAAATCCTCCCACGTGTTTGTAGTGTGACCAGCTGTTTTCAGCAACTGGTATTGTTGAATTTGTTCGTCATATTGGCAGATTTGCTAGCAACAAACTATTTCGCCACAGTAGCTTCTAGCCTAGTGTTTGATATGCAATGCGATCTCCTCTACTGTAATGAACAGTGTCTCTTTAAGGACAAAGCTACTCTTCAATGCCAGGCAAAATCGCGAAGAATGGACAACTGGGTCATGTCTTTGGCAACCGAGCCTTAGTGGAGTTGCCAACAACCAGATGTTCTGAAAACCGGATGTGGGAACTCCGCTCAGAMGTTTATGTTCCGCCTGCTATGTTGGCTAGCTAACCGATAGAACTAATGACCAGGTTTGGTGGGAGGATGAAAAAKAATKAAYTTACTTATCAAAAWGTAAATATCAATTAAAACACGTAATTTCTACCGGTAAATATGTGCTTCAGTATTGTTTTCTCTGGCAACTGTAGTATAAGCGGGATAAAAGTYGTCAGTTATTTACAAGATAATATACAGAGCATCAGCGTTTATCCTTAACATTACTCTGGTAGAGGGCCTTTGTCATGTCAAATGTGACCCAACATTCTAACGGCAGTGACACCTGGGTACTGGCACCAGATCCTTCCTCACCTTGTGCTGCCTCTCCTTGGCAGGCTTGGTGTTGACCTTTCTCCAGGCGTCCAGCTCTTTGTCCTTCTGGTCTAGGTAGTAGCCTCGTACAGGGTCTCCTCCATTGTTAGCAGGGGCTCTCCAGGTGAGAATCATCTCAGAGCCAGTGCAGAGCAGCAGGGCGATGGCAGAGGAAGGGGATGGGGCAACTGGGAAGGGGAGATGTATTTGAAAAGAAAGTTTGGGCATGCTATACGTTTCCTCAGCCTGCCCAGAGACAAACAAAAAAAGTATTACATTTAGATAGATAGYTTAGATGGATAGTGTTTTTAATAAATAGCTAATCAGCTTCTATTCTTCTGTATTCCATTCTATTCTATTCTGTCCACTTCCATGTATCAGGTCAGTTAATTTAAGGCCACACAGGGTTCCAGACACAAAGTATTGGATTTCAGCCATATCATCAACTGATCCGAGTCCAGATTCGGAATCTGGCATCACTGTGAGTGGCAGCTAAAATGAGCGGTCATTACAATGTAGCAGCCTGCAGAGTGCATGTTATTATTATTATCAGACATGCTATTATAGGGTGAGACAGCAGTGAGAGGGGTCAGCAGTTATTGATCAGGTTCCTGCCTCATCACAAGTCTAYGTATTTCACTGTGTTTGTGGACAAACCAAAATAATTCAGGAGCCTACCCATTAGATCTAATACCTGTCATCATGTAATGGGTTCATGAGGCTGTTATGAACTAATGGTGAATTGAGATCAGGAATAGATTGATGAAGAGAAAGGAGAATACAGAGAAACAAGCCTTGGCTACTAACAAAGACTGACTGAAAAAGAAAATGGACTCCAACTAATTTACATGATCACTTAATATTTCACATTTACACCTCCTTATCCCGTCAAATTAGCCAGTGAAAGTGTAAATAAGAGATCACTATGAAAACATTCACAAGTATAAACACATTTCCCTGTGTCACGACGTGGCCCTTTTGGGTGTATATCGTGACCCCTCCCCCTCTCACTTTCTCTCCCACCACAGGTTTTTCAACGGTCATAAATTCCTGGGAGAAACTCTCTTCGCTGCCATGGAGTATTGAGGGAGAACAAAGACATTATTCTTGCCAAAACTCCTAATCCCCAAAATTTGACAATTAAACAATATTTCTATGCTTGAGAATGTGGGAATGGTCCGTGGACACTTAAGGGACAGTAATGTCGAGTTTGTTTCATTTGGTGATCTCATGAAGGACAGGAAACACACATTACTGTGTCTTTGTTTGTGTACACTTCTCAATTATGGGGTTTGCATCTGATGGTTGTATAAACTATATGATTGAATATGAAACTATTTGTGAGAAGATGTAATGTGATGTTGGCCTTCTAAACGAGATACTTGTTTAGAACGCCCCTGTGAGCCCAGACATTACATCAGGCGTCATGGAACCACCCTCCAAGGCGAGTGCTTATAAAGGACTTCGGACTAAATGTACATTAGTCAAAAACGCAGGGACAGGAGTTTCCACGTTGAAATGGCTGGAACTCTGAAACTTTCAACAGAGAAGAAGTACTACTCGATGCCAAAGAGACCCACGGCAAGCCGGACGTCTTGAATGGTTAAGAAATCTACAAACTAGAGTCAAGATAACGCCAGACGAGGTCCCCACGTTGGAATGGCTATCACTCTAGAGACCAAAACATGCCGKKTGACGCTGGTGTGTGAAGTGGTTTAAACTACAACTCTAGGACAAGACCAGAAAACATGGTAGCTGTCGCTACATGTTGAAATGGTTGGCAACTCTACCAAAGGAAAAGACCAGAGAACGTGGAGATCATTCCCACGTTGAATTGGCTAAGAAATCTACAAACTAAAGAACAATTATTCAAGCTGCAGCTGTTTAAATAMTTTAGTCTGGTACACGCATCCGATCTGAGAACATTTCCTAATTGTACTCTGAAGTATCCATTATAACAACCTACAACAGACATTGATCTCTGGAGGACAAACCAGAGGCGTTCTGTCAACTGACTATCCAGCAGACGGACCAGCGATCGCAGAGAGGGACAGCAAAGGCATACACTTGTAAATATGAAATTTGCAATTTCATTTCGAATGAGTGTTTGTTCATGTTCAAAGTATTAGCAATTTCTATGAGTGTAGTTATCAACCTTATTACAGTGAATCTGTCACGCCCTGGCCTTAGTATTCTTTGTTTTCTTTATTATTTTAGTTAGGTCAGGGTGTGACATGGGGAATGTTTGTGTTTTGTCGGTTTTGGGTGATTATATGGTAAAGGGGGTGTTGGGTGTAGTGTATGGGTTTGTGTTGAGTGCATGTGTCTAGCGTTGTCTATGTTGGTTTAGTTGTCTAGGAGAGTCTATGGTTGCCTGAATGAGTTCCCAATTAGAGACAGCTGATTTCTGTTGTCTCTGATTGGGAGCCATATTTAGGGTAGCCATAGGCTTTCATGTGATGTGGGTAATTGTCTATGTAGAACGTTTGTAGCCTGTGTATGTGCACTTCGTTTATTTAGCTTCACGATCGTTTATTGTTTTGATTAGTTCGTAAGTGTTTTGTTTCGTTTTGCCTTCTTCATAAATAAAAGGAGATGGCTTATTTTCCTACTGCTGCGTTTTGGTCCGTCAATCCTCCACACGATCGTGACAGAATCCTCTCAGAGCTTCCCACTCTTGAACTGTTCCCACCCCTTTCCTTTGTCTACCAAGCTGTCATATCGGCTTAGCCCACTAGGGACTTTTCAATCATGTCAGTATGACCTATTGTCTGTGTGTGTTTATGTAATTCTGTGATTGATTAAGTTAGTCAGTAAATAAATAATTAAGCCAATTTGTATATCGCTGATTCATGATCTATGCTAGAGTTCGTGCAGATATCCAAGGGTTTGCGACATTCAGAATATGACTGATGAGGTAATAATACATTAAYAGAAGACTGTAATCGATAAGATATGATATATTCGCGAAATTGACACTCTAAAAACAAAATTTGTCCGTGGTGCCCCGACTTCCTAGTTAATTACTATTCCGTGATTCGTTGAAAACAGACGGGGGAAAAAGGGAGAGACTATCTGAACTAGTTCTATTTGTTTCATTATTTCAGTTTGCCCTAATGAATATGTCCCAGGAGCATGTCCAACATTGTGGGTCAGTCAGCTGTTTTTGTCTGGTACTCACTGAGAGCTGCTTTCACCAGGATAGGGGGAGACTCGTTGGAGTAGATACTGTTCCCAGCTCGACCCACAGACTTCACTCTGAACACATACTCCTTCTTCGACTTCAGACCATTGACTGTAAACCTGAGAGGAAAAAACACCTCGTTTAGGCCTAGGTGTTGCAATGTCAAATTTGACTATTCATATAGCCCTAATGCCTAAACAATTCTTTCTACATTGGGATGGTTCTATGGACTAAAAAGCAATTTAACTGGAAATGTCAATGGAGCAGGACTAGGCTTAATCTKTGTCCTGGAAACAGTCCCATCATGTTCTGTTGTAGAATTAGTGGCAAGAGAGTAAAYTACAACATTTCTCCAATGCACAATATAAACAGCTTTCAAAATAGAGGAGCTCAGTTAATTTAAATGGCACAGTGAGTTCAGTACTGTACTTGGTGTTGGTGGTTGGTTTGTTGTTGACCGTCCTCCACTCTTGCTTCCCAGCCTCGCTGTAGTACAGGTAGTATCCCAGAATGCCTTCTTTCTCCTTGGGCTCCTGCCACTGAAGCAGGACAGCAGAATCTGTGTCTCGGATGGCCAAGACGGAGGTGGCTGGAGCAGGAGCAGCTAACAGGATAACACAGTGAGCTCAGCTGATTGGCACACTCTTAGGAAAATAAWAACAGTCTATCTAAAGCCATCCCTGTAGGAGAACCCTTTATGGTTCAAGGTAGAACTGTTTAAAAAAAACTTTCTTCCATAGAGAAGGTACTGAAGGAAGGATGAAAATGGTTAACTGATGAACCACTGTCCCTGTAGAATAACCATAGAACTGTTTTTTATTTATAACAGCATACACAAATCCATATCAATGGAACTAGTATAACATTAAAGAAAGAATACGTTTGTCCTCTCCCTCACCTTGGGGTTGTACCAGTGAGATTGGCGGGCTCGGCTCTGAGGGTTCGCTCACGCCAAACTTGTTGACGGAGCGCACCCGGAAGCAGTAGGACTTCCCCTTCTGTAGGTTAAACATGGGGAACCTGGGAGAGCCCACCGTGATGTCCATGCTGGCCAGCTGCCAGCTGTTTTTACCTGCAATGGACTGATGGACAGAAGGAAGTACGAACAGAGAGAGAGACAGGCAGGCAGAAAGAGACACGGAGGTAGATGGAAAGAGAAGTAGGCAGAAAGACAGACAGACATACATACACACAGTGATTAATCCAAGTGTTTCTCACTATTATTTCTCTTTTCTGCTCCATTAACTTCATTCCCATATCTTTAAGTCCTTTTTAAAATGTACATTTGAATAAAACCCAGTGTTTAAAAGGAGATCAGCGATTATAAAGCGCAAGCCCAAGGGCGAGCCGAGGATATTTKAATATTCCTGGGCAGAACAGAAGCGGGAGATCTTGGTAATTTCAGATGCTTTTGATGGATTGGACAGTTTTATTACAGAGTTACTTATAAAAGTCCAATAAAAAGCTATTTCCTGTGGCAGTTTGCCGCTTTTCTTCTCATTATTGTAATTGCAAGCTGTTGGGCATCTAGCATGCAGAGTCCTGGTTGATATTGAAGAACTGGGGCACTTTGGGGGAGATGTAAAATGAATGATCCCCCCCCCCCCCAACCAGAACTTTGACAAACTTTAGTCATTGTAAGACATTCATCAAAATAGGAACACTTTTGTCCTTTATAGTTTGGTGGCCATGTACGAACACACCCACAACATGTACTATAAAACCTCCTTGACGTTAAAACTAAACCAGAACAAAACTGTGGCTAATTCACAACCGTGAACCTAGAAAACCAAGAGTTATACTTTTAATCACCCCCAAAGCCTAGAGAGAGAGCTTTGACCCAGCTAACAATTATGGGGAGAGAGAACGTTTTTGTAATGTTACMGGTAATGTCCAGTTGTCCAGTTTTCCRTTAGTTGGGGGAACATTCTATGTTAGCTAAAACCTTGTGAGAAACCTTTATACATGTTTTGGTGTTAAGGTTAGGAGAACATTCCCTTAATGTCAAACAGAATTTATCAGAYTATAYAACATTAATGTTCTAGACGTRTTTTATGGGACGTTGCAAGAACATTAATGCGTCCAGTTTTCGAGGGTTAGGAGAATATTCCATCAACGTTTCGATATCTTTAGGGCATGTGMTTATTGGGCCAGAGGCCCTGTCCAGAAGAAACCCTAACCCCCCTCCCTAGGCACTTGTGTAGATCTGAAACAACCGGTTTGGTGAATACACTTTGAAGTAAATCTCGGCTCTGTTAAAAGTACACTCAAGAAAACATTTTATTGATCATAGTGATTCAGGGATATCATTAAAACAGGCCATTAATATGTTAATAGGTTAATATGCCCCACCAATATTAGGCAACTATACAGAAAACCTTTAAAATTGCTGAAATAAGTCAATAAATTCAAGGATGAGAGAATAATCAGATTAACTGACACCTGACACGGGCATGGTGGCGCATCGGGAAGATAGAAGTACGTTGAACTAAGGTTGTGAGTTCAAATCCCAGGCTAGGACATGTTGAATAATAATGACTGTATAAATGAACATGCACAATATAACCATGTGTGTTAAATATGTACGTTGAAAACACTATGTTAAAAGCACCGGTGTGAGTGAGTATCCCTAACATTGCCAGACAAAGAGCKATGAATGGGTCAGTGGTTCACCAATCAGGGACTTGATTGGCTCGGCATCAATAAGTGATGTGTAATAAAAAAATTTGGAGGGCACATGAATGTTCTTGCAACGTTCTCATTTAACTTGTCTAGAACATCTTATGTTCTGAGAACATGGTAACCATGTTCTGTGTATGCTTGGTGGGACTTTGATGGAATATTCTCTTCACTCACAGAACTGGATACCTAAATATCTTGCACCGTTCCAATGAAATGTGCCTAGAACATACGCAAAACATTAGGAACACCTTCCTAATATTTGAGTTCCACCCCATTGTGTCCTCAGAACAGACTCAATTTGTCAGGGCATGGACTGTACAAGGTGTCGAAAGCGGTCCACAGGGATGCTGGCCCATGTTGACTCCAATGCTTCCCACAGTTGTGTCAAGTTGGCTGGGTGTCCTTTGGGTGGTGGACCATTCTTGATACACACAGGAAATTGTTGAGCGTGAAAAACCCAGCAGCGCTGCAGTTCTTGAAATACTCAAACCAGTGCGCCTGGCACCTACTACCATACCTTGTTCAAAGGCACAAAAATATTTTGTCTTGCCCATTCACCCTCTGAATGTCACACATACACAATCGTTGTCTCAAGGCTTAAAAATCCTTCTTTAACCTGTCTCCTCCCCTTCATCTACACTGATTGAAGTGGATTTAACAGGTGACATCAATAAGGGATCATAGCTTTCTCGTGGATTCACCTGGTCAGTCTAAGTCATGGAAAGAGCAGGTGTTCCTAATGTTTTGTACACATAATATCTTAAGTTCTGAGAACATGGTAACCACGTTCCGGGTAAGTTCTATTTGACATTAAGGGAATGGTCTCTTGGAATCATTCCTTGCACATCACAGGAACGTTTGTTGTTAGTTCATGAGAAAGCAAATTAACTAGCGACAAGAGAGCAACTTCAAGGTCTCTCAGTTTTTAACGAKTGCACCGATGCCCACCTAAACTGACACCGCCAGTGTTTTTCCCCCTCCCCTTTAATCTTTATATAATGGTCAGAGCTCTTCATTAATTTGGCTCCGAGTCTACAACAGTAAAACAGATCAATGGGCAGCTGCGGGCTGACACTACACGCACTAAGATGGCCGGGTTGAGGGTTAATTGGACCTGCGTTTTAATGAATGTTTAGCTGGTCTGTGTGTGTGTGTGTGTGTTTCTCTGTATTGTGTGTAGGAGTAGGAGCACAGSCCTTAACTCACCCGCTCCACATAGAAGGTAAGTTGCTCCTTGCCTCTGGGCTCCGGCTCAGTCCAGCTWAGCACGGCGTAGTTGTCACTCACCTCACAGGCATGGACACCAGTGGGAGGGAATGGGACTTTCATCTGACCTGAGGTCAGAGGGAAGGAGGGAGGATGGGTGTAGAAGATAGTAAAGACAACAGGGGCATGGTCAGAAGGAGAAAACATTTAGAGACGGGGAGGATTACTATCTGAACTTGTCCAATAGGAACACATATTTTCATTTTCCATTGCAAATAGCTTTGCTACGGTGTACCCTGCTAAACAAGACCCAGAGCATTGGATCACATGACCAAGCAAGGGTCAGATATTAAAATGTGTTTTTTTTCTGAGAAACACACAGACTGTGTCATACACACACACACACACACACACACACACACACACACACACACACACACACACACACACACACACACACACACACACACACACACAAAAGGTTATTGATGAATTGAAACCTAAAGTTGTACCAGGGTGCCTCGAAAAAGAGAGTATGGCAGTCTATGAGGTTGAGATAGTTCTTTATTTCTCATCATAGTAGTACACCATTCCCTGGTGTTTCCATGGTGTTTGCCTCCTCCTCCCTCTTTGAGCTACATCAGGGTCATGTTATGATCCCTGTTCAGAGAGAAGCACGCTGACTACCCTGGGCTATAATGTGCATTTACTAGGACACCATAGGGAATAGTCCACCTAATGGAACAAAGTACATTGCTTTCACAAAGCATGATGGAAGATATGAAGAAACATGACGTTGTTATATTAAATATCATAGGCAAAATTGCCACGGGTGTCTTGTAGTAAAAAAAGATAGTGAAAGATAAGTGTTTCCAATGACAACGGTGTGCACTGTGTGATTTTGACCAATTGTTAGTAGGCATTGCCTGTCTGCTAATTGGTTGATGATGTCATTGGAAACTGTTAGGAATTTTATGAATAATGACTAAACAATGTTTACATTTAGATAAAACTATAACTAATTGAACTCTACACTGTATTATTATTATATCTGATTAATAATGTTAATTCATAAGGAAGGGATTATGTAGCATGAACAAGGAGTAATTAAAACATAATAAACACCATTCCAACTTAGTTGGAGAGGTGTGTGGTGAGGGTTATAAAGTAAGCAAAAAGGATCGTTAAACTATGGTTGAACCGACCCAACACTAGCCCTGAGATGTTTAGATAAGGCACTGAGTAACTTCTTAGGTCTTCCATTATCTTGAGTTGTCTGCTAAAGTGGTAATAAATTATAGTGAGCCTTCAGGAGAATAAATGATATTGTGTGTCATGTGTGTGCGCTGGTGAGTTGGAATTAACTTTTGAACCTGTTTTATCTTGGTCAAGAGGAGGAGCTTTATTCTGTAACCAATGACGTCATATTTTGTATATAAACTGTTGTTTGTGGTTAAATGGGAGCGCGCTCACGAGAATAAACACTATTATCTAATTCTAATAAGACTGGACCCTGTCTATTTTATGTTAATAAGTATCTTACAAATTCTTAGAAATAGACAGATTGATTTTAATTAATGAGTACATAAAGGAATTATAAAATTCCCCTAACAGAAACGCGTATCTTTTTTTACTACAAAACATAGAAACACGCCATTTTCACACATGCTGATGTTGGGGTGGTGCTGGAGATGAATATGAAGTTGAAAAATGTTACAATTTTAAACTGCAACATTTTCTTTCTGCCCCATGGCTAAAGTGTTGAAGTTAACTGTTTCCACCCCCCCCCCCAAAACAAATCACTTTCCACTTCCACTTATACTGTGTTTTCAAAATACCCCTCCATAAAAAAATTAAAATACCCCCCCAAAAAATGTAATGTTAAACTGTATAGAATTGCAGAACATGTGTTTTCAAATGTCAAAAGAATACCAAGGGGAAAGCAGAAATATGCAGTGATACTGTATCGTAACTATTCGGTCTAGGGTAAGCCGCTGGGGGATATACAATTGAAAATGCTGTAGTACCATAGCTACGAACACAGTCAGTAATAGTACTACAATGATGATGTATGTGGTTTC
Organism: Salvelinus sp. IW2-2015; assembly: GCF_002910315.2. NCBI lineage: Eukaryota > Metazoa > Chordata > Actinopteri > Salmoniformes > Salmonidae > Salvelinus > Salvelinus sp. IW2-2015. The sequence continues at coordinate 13,854,983 of NC_036874.1, read as the reverse complement.
TCACTTTCCAGCTGGTCTTTGGTGATGGTGATCTCTCTACCTCTGTCCACCTTGATAACTGATTGAGAAGAAAAAGAGAGAAAAATAAAGAAATGAAATGTATGATAGCACAATGAGTAGATAACATGGAAGAAACCGTCCATACGATGCCAGCATGCCAGGGCTCAGCAGAGAGAGAGCTAGAGAGAGAGAGCTGGGGGAAACAGTCAGAGGCAAGCCAACCTTCTGGCCGTACTTCATCTGTGCCTAATGATCCACAGCATCTGACCAGCGCACCCATCTGTCCTCTCCGCTCCTCTCTCTCTCTCTCGCTCTCATAGCCCCCACCACACACACACAATGTATTCTATTTAGCCTATGTTATGTCTCTCTCTATGTAGTGACCTCTACCCAGAGTGTGTTCGGTGTGTGTAAATCTGAGTGTGCAGATTACCCATAGTTCTGGTGTGTTCTAAAGGGTAGGTGGTGATGACAGGCTTGGTGGCCTATGAGGGGCGTCCCACACCTGCCTGGTTGACGGCACACACCCTGAACTGGTAGATGGTGCTGTCACTCAGACCCCTCACAGGGTAGTGACATGCCTTCTGAATGGTGTCACTACAACTCACCCACTGCCCACTACCAATGTCACACCTGGGAATAGGGAGAGAGAGTGGAAGAGAGCGAGGGAGAGTGAGAGCGAGAGAGAAAGAGACAATGTGAGAAGGGAAAGGAGAAGATCAGAGACTTCAAATAGATTTATTTCACAACTTTATGACTTAGAAAATTGTTTTTAGCGCAACATTCCCCAATGTTGTTATTGCTCCATGAAATATAATTTTGTCATTATAAAATACATTTGTAAACATTTTTGATTGCATTAAAGAAAAACACATTTCAGCCAACAAAGGACAATCATTTTTCAAGCCAAATATATAATCTCAAAATAACAAGTCTCACAACTCATTTAGAAGAAAATGTGAAGAAGAAAAGCAGCCGTCAAATGCTGATAAATCAATACTGAACATGAAGCAATGCCACCTGGGAAAGCAAACAAAGTAAGGAAATAGCATGGGAGAACATTAAGCTGTGTATGTGTTGCTAGGCAACTGGAAGGTTAGGGCTCTGATGTTAGGTCTTTCTCTGATGCATATAATATATATATATATATATTCATATATTGTATAAGACATCAGAGAGACCTAACATTAGTTTTTAATGTGCCCTCTGCATGCATGATAGAGAAGATGTGTAAGTACGATGAAAGTATGCATACACACACACACATGCACATGCACACACACACACACACACACACACACACACGCACATCGATCAGCTTCAGTGATTAGTGAGCACCTGTTACCTATGGGAGGGCTTTGATGCTGTTAACGCTGTGTTCCATGTTGAATTATTATCACGCATATCATCCATCTTCTTTGGGCTTTGCCAAATGGATATTACATCAAAGTTGGCTGGGGTTTTATCTCCCCGATCCAATTTCCTCACACACATCCGAGTAAGTTGTGGCCCAACAGTTTAGTCTTGTTTGCTGTGTGTTGTTGATTTGGAGTAAACAAAGATAGCTTATGTCTAAGATAACTCTTATCAATTAGACTGAACGTACAGGTAAGCAGGCCAGTTTCAAATTAAATCAAATGTTATTAGTCACATGCGCCGAATACAACAGGTGTAGTAGAGTGAAATGAACCTTACAGTGAAATGCTTACTTACGAGCCACCAAACAACAATGCAGTTTAAAAAAATACGGACAAGAATAAGATATAAAAGTAACAAGTAATTAAAGAGCAGCAGTAAAACAACAATAGCCAGACTATATACAGGGGGGTACAGAGTCAGGGGGGTACAGGGGGGTACAGAGTCAATGTGTGGGGGCACCGGTTAGTTGAGGTATTATGTACACATAGGTAGAGTTATTGAAGTGACTATGCATAGATGACAACAACAGAGTGTAGCAGCGGTGTAAAGAGGGGGAGGTGAGGGTGCAATGCAAATAGTCTGGGTAGCCATTTGATTAGATGTTCAGGAGTCTTATGGCTTGTGGGTAGAAGCTGTTTAGAAGCCTTTGATGGCACTATGGTGTTGAATGCTGAGCTGTAGTCAATTAATAACATTCTCACATAGGTGTTCCTTTTGTCCAGGTGGGAAAGGGCAGTGTGGAGTGCAATAGATTGCATCAACTGTGGATCTGTTGGGGCGGTATGCAAATTGCAGTGGGTCTAGGGTTTCTGGGATAATGGTGTTGATGTGAGCTATGACCAGCCTTTCAAAGCACTTCATGGCTACAGATGTGAGTGCTTCGGGTCGGTAGTCATTTAGGCAAGTTACCTTAGTGTTCTTGGGCACAGGCACTATGGCGGTCTGCTTGAAACATGTTGGTATTACAGACTCAGACAGGGAGAGGTTGAAAATGTCAGTGAAGACACTTGCCAGTTGGTCAGCGCATGCTCGCTGTACACGTCCTGGTAATCCRTCTGGCCCTGCGGCCTTGTGAATGTTGACCTGTTTAAAGGTTTTACTCACATCGGCTGTGGAGAGAGTGATCACAGTCTTCCGGAACAGCTRSTGCCTCTAAGCGAGCATAGAAGAAGTTTAGCTCGTCTGGTAGGCTCATGTCACTGGGCAGCTYTCAGGCTGTGCTTCCCTTTGTAGTCTGTAATGGTTTGCAAGCGCTGCCACATCCAGCGCTGCCACATCCAACGAGCGTCAGAGCCGGTGCAGTATGATTCGATCATAGTCCTATATTGACGCTTTGCCTGTTTGATGGTTCGTCAGAGGGCATATCAGGATTTCTTATAAGCTTCTAGGTTAGAGTCCCRCTCCTTGAAAGCGGCAGCTCTACCCTTTAGCTCAGTGCGGATGCTGCCTGTAATCCATGGCTTCTGATTGGGGTATGTACATACGTTGAGGGAGAGCTTTGTATGCGTCTTTGTGTGTGGAGTATACGTGGTCCAGAGTTATTTTTTCCTCTGGTTGCACATGTAACATGCTGATAGAAATTTGGTAAAACGGATTTAAGTTTCCCKGCATTAAAGTCGCCGGCTAGTAGGAGCACCGCCTCTGGGTGAGTGTTTTGTTGTTTGCTTATGGCGGAATACAGCTCATTCAATGCTGTCTTAGTGCCAGCCTCTGACTGTGGTGGTATGTAAACAGCTACGAAAAATACAGATGAAAACTCTCTAGGTAGATAGTGTGCTTATCATGAGACACTCTACCTCAGCCGAGCAATAGCTCAAGACTTCCTTAGATATCGTGCACCAGCTGTTATTTACAAAAATACATAGCCCGCCGCGCTTTGCCTTACCAGACGCCGCTGTTCTATCCTGTCAGTATAGCGTGTAACTAGCCAGCTGTATGTTGATATTGTCGTCGTTCAGCCACGACTCCATGAWGCATAAAATGTTACAGTTTTTAATGTCCTGTTGGTAGTTTAATCTTCTGCGTAGCTCGTCAATTTTATTCTCCAAAGATTGCACGTTTGCTAGCAGAATGGAAGGAAGTGGGGGTTTATTCGATCGCCTACGAATTCTCAGAAGGCAGCCCGCACTTTGGCCCCTTTTTTTCTGCCTCCTCATCACGCAAATCGCGGGGATCTGGGCCTGTTCCCGAGGAAGCAGTATATCCTTTGCATCGGGCTCGTCAGAGTCGTGAAAGGAAAAAAGGATTCTGCTAGTCCTTGGTGAGTAATCGCAGTCCTGACGTCTAGAAGTTATTTTCGGTCATAAGAGACGGCAACATTATGTACAAAATAAGGAAAACAATAAGTTACAAACAACGCAAATAAACAAACAAAAAAGCGTCGGAGACGCATTAAACGTCTGCCTTCCTCTCCGATGCCATCAAGATGGCGCTGACAGAGATGGTCGCCTCGCTTCGCGTTCTTCTATGCAGTATTTTGTTGTTTTATGTATTATTTCTTACATTGTTACCCCAGGAAATCTTAAGTATTATTACATACAGCCGGGAATAACTATTGGATATAAGAGCAACGTCAACTTACCAACATTACGACCAGGAATAMAACTTTCCCGAAGCGGATCCTCTGTTCGGACCACCACCCAGGACAATGGTCTGATCCCAGTAGGCGACCCAAAACAACGGCGCCACAGAAGGGGCAGATGGAGCGGTCTTCTGGTCAGGCTCCGTAGACGGGCACATTGCTCACTGCTCCTGAGTATACTACTCGCCAATGTCCAGTCTCTTGACAACAAGGTAGATGAAATTCGAGCAAGGGTTGCCTTCCAGAGAGACAGAGATTGTAACATTCTCTGTTTCATGGAAACATGGCTCACTTGGGATATGTTATCAGAGTCGGTACAGCCACTCGGTTTCTTCACGCATCGCGCCGACAGAAACAAACATCTCAACATTGACGTATATGCTGACTCGGTGAGCGAGTTAATTAGCAAGTGCATCGGTGATGTTGTACCCACAGTGACTAGTAAAACCGTCCTTTACCAGAAACCGTGGCTTGATGGCAGCATTCGCACAAAACTGAAAGTGCGAACCACTGCATTTAATCGTGGCAAGGCAACCGGAAACATGACCGAATACAAACAGTGTAGCTATTCCCTCCGCAAGGCAATCAAACAAGCTAAGCGTCAGAATAGAGACAAAGTAGAGTCGCAATTCAACGGCTCAAACACGAGACGTATGTGGCAGGGTCTAAAGTCAATCACGGATTACAAAAAGAAAACCAGCACAGTCGCTGACACCAACATCTTGCTCCCAGACAAATTAAACAACTTCTTTGCTCGCTTTGAGGACAATTCACTGCCACTGACACGGCCCGCTACCAAAACCTGTGGGCTCTCCTTCACCGTGGCCAATGTGAGTAAAACATTTAAATGTGTTAACCCTCGCAAGGCTGCAGGCCCAGACGGCATCCCTAGCCGTGTCCCCAGAGCATGCGTAGACCAGCTGGCTGGTGTGTTCAGACATATTCAATCAATCCCTATCCCAGTCTGCTGGGCCCACATGCTTCAAGAGGGCCACCATTGTTCCTGTCCCAAAGAAAGCTAAGGTAACTGAGCTAAATGACTATCACCCCGTAGCACTCACTTCTGTCATCATGAAGTGCTTTGAGAGGTTAGTCAAGGATCATATCACCACCACCCTACCTGATACCCGAGACCCACTCCAATTTGCCTACCGCCCTAATAGGTCCACAGACGACGCAATCGCAATCACACTGACCTAATCCATCTGGACAAGAGGAATTCCGATGTAAGAATGCTGTTCATTGACTACAGCTCAGCATTTAACACCATAGTACCCTCCAAACTCGTCATTAAGCTTGAGACCCTGGGTCTCGACCCCGCCCTGTGCAACTGGGTCCTGGACTTTCTGACGGGCAGCCCCCAGATGGTGAGGGTAGGAAGCAACATCTCCACCCCGCTGATCCTCAACACTTGGGCCCCACAAGGGTGCGTTCTCAGCCCTCTCCTGTACTCCCTGTTCACCCATGACTGTGTGGCCATGCACGCCTCCAACTCAATCATCAAGTTTGCAGACGACACTACAGTAATAGGCTTGATTAGCAACAACGACAAGACGGTTTACAGGGAGGAGGTGAGGGCTCTCAGAGTGTGGTGTCAGGAAAATAACATCAAACTCAACGTCTACAAAACAAAGGAGATGATCGTGGACTTCAGGAAACAGCAGAGGGAGCACCCCCTTATCCACATCGACGGGACAGTAGTGGAGAAGGTGGAAAGTTTTAAGTACCTCGGCGTACACATCACGGACAATCTGAAATGGTCCACCCAAAAAGACAGCATGGTGAAGAAGGCGCAACAGCGCCTCTTCAACCTCAGGAGACTGAAGAAATTTGGCTTGTCACCGAAAACACGCAAACTTTTACAGATGCACAATTGAGAACATCCTGTCGGGCTGTATCACCGCCTGGTACGGCAACTGCTCCGCCCATAACCGTAAGGCTCTCCAGAGGGAGGTGCGGTCTGCACAACGCATCATTGGGGGCAAACTACCTGCCCTCCAGGACACCTACATCAGCCGATGTCACAGGAAGGCCAAAAAGATCATCAAGTACAACAACCACCCGAGCCACTGCCTATTCACCCCTCTATCATCCAGAAGGCGAGGTCAGTACAGGTGCATCAAAGCTGGGACCGAGAGACTGAAAACAGCTTCTATCTCAAGGCCATCAGACTGTTAAACAGCCATCACTAACATTGAGTGGCTGCTGCCAACATACTCACTCAAATCTCTAGCCACTTTAATAATGAATAATTGGATGTAATAATTGTATCACGAGTCACTTTAAACAATGCCACTTTATATAATGATTACATACCCTACATTACTCATCTCATGTCACGTTCTGACCTTAGTTCTTTTGTTATGTCTTTATTTTAGTTTGGTCCGGGCGTGAGTTGGGGTGGGCATTCTATGTTGTTTTTCTTTGTTTTGTTCTGTTGTTAGATTTCTATGTGTTGGGCTTAGTATGGTTCTCAATCAGAGGCAGGTGTCAGTCGTTGTCTCTGATTGGGAGCCATATTTAGGTAGCCTGTTTTTCATTGTGTGTTGTGGGTGATTATTTTCTGTTCTGTGTTTTGTTTCACCGTACAGGAGTGTTCGTTTGTCGTTTTATTGTTTTTGTTCAGTGTTCAGTGTTCATTATTCGTATTAAAACAATATGGACACTTACCACGCTGCGCATTGGTCCTCCTCTTCTTCCAACCACGACAAGCGTTACATCTCATATGTATATACTGTGCTCTATACCATCTACTGCATCTTGCCTATGCCGCACAGCCATCACTCATCCATTTGATTATTTGAACTTACAGCTTGGCTCGGTAGTGTGAAAAGGTTATACGAGTCCTCAACCTATGTCCTTGGTACGGTATTCATACAAAGCCCTAAAGGCCTCTTCACATTTAAATAACAATGGCTAACTGAACTTTAACACCTCACAGAGCAATTGTTTTGATTATGCAGTGGTGGTGATTCTGCTCTTCACAAGTCCTCACTGTCAGCCCTAGCTATGTAAACACAATGCCCCTAGTATAACATAACGGTGCATACACTAGTGAAACACCGGTGTTACAGTCGAAAAGTACCTCTCCACAAAGTAACCCTCCACTTGGTAGGCTCCATCAGCACTGGGAGGCTCCCAGGTGAGGAAGACATAGTCCTTTTGTACATCAGAAACCTTCAGGTCCAGAGGAGAGCCTGGACCACCGGACACTACTGCAGACGCATCTGAGTAGGGGAGGGAATGGGGAAGGCGTAAGAAGAGGGGAGGGGGAGAGAGACATCAACACAGTTAGACCAAAACAAATCATGAGAAAACAAAAAGATAATTACTTGACACATTGGAAAGAATTTACAAAAAAACAGAGCAAACTAGAATGCTATCTGGCCCTAAACAGAATACCTGACTACTGTGACTGACACAAAATTAAGGAAATCTTTGACTATGTACAGACTCAGTGAGCATAGCCTTGCTGTTGAGAAAGGCCGCCAAAGGCAGACCTGGCTCTCAAGAGAAGACATTCTATGTGCATACTACCCACAAAATGAGGTGGAAACTGAGCTGCCAAATGTATGACCATATTAGAGACACATTTCCCTCAGATTACACAGACCCACAAAGAATTYGCAAAAAACGAATCCAATTTTGATAAATTCCCATATCTTTTGGGTGAAATACCACAGTGTACAATCACAGCAGCAATATTTGTGACCTGTTGCCACAAGAAAAGGGCAACCAGTGGAGAACAAACACCATTCTACATACAACCTATATTTATGATGATTTATTTTCTCTTTTGTACTTTAACAATTTGCACATCATTACAAAACTGCATATATACATAATATGACATTTGAAATGTCTTTATTATTTTGGAACTTGTGTGTAATGTTTACTGTTTTGTTTATTTCACTTTAGTTTGTTATCTATTTCACTTGGTTTGGCAATGTAAGCATATGTTTCCCATGCCAATAAAGCCCCTTAAATTGAAATTGAATTAAAAGGCTGGAGAGGGAGAGGACACGGAGAGAAGGAGAGAGAGACAGGGACACGGAGAGAAACACAGAGGGAAATAGAGATGGGGAAAAAAGGAGAAAGAGAGAGACAGAGAAAGTGTAAAGAGTAAAAATTAGAGTGGGCGAGAGGGGGAGAGGGAGGGAGGGAGGATTAAAAGCCAGCAAGGTAATGTAATCCACAGCAGTTCAATTAAACACTCCCACGATGTCTGTCTGGAGCGGCCATGTGAAAGCAAGGTGCGTTGTCTGGAGGTAAGATTAACAGGTCATCAAATCTGCATTAGTTATAAAGACAGCGCAAACGAGAGCACTAAACAGAGACTGAGAAAAATAGAGTGAGAGATAGAGACAGAGAGATAGGAGTGAGAGATAGGAGAGAGAGAAGGAACGAGGGAATTATGTTAAGAGGATTAAAGAGATAAGATGTGACATGTATTAGACCCGTTTTCTATTCTCTGAGGCTTGAGAGACTGTTGCTTTGGCACCAACAAAAGAGAAGAGAAATGTCAGGCAAAATGTCTTTCCAACTTTCCTACAGTTTATGCTGCAAGTGTGAGACATTGAAGTTGGAATCCGTTGCGGTGAAACTGCCACGTCCGTTTGCGATATTACAACAACAAAAGACGTAACTTTTGCACGTAACTTTTGCCATAGCGGAGTAGGTACTGTGATTTTCTTTAACACGCCGCTGGATACGCATCTCTTCTGTTTGTTAAACAAAACAACAACAAATGTACCTTGGGCGACTCAGCTTTAAGGCCGATGAGTCGTGACCAATTGCCTAGGTATCAGTATGACTGTTCACAAATGTCCTTGCGGTCAAATGTCAGACATCTCACTATTTTGACGTATTCTATTGAGACCATGTTGAACTAGTAGACACCCTCAGTCTGTAATTTTACTTTGCTGTACTCGGTGGTGAAGAGGTCCCTATGTGTGTCTCTCTCTCCCTCTGCCCTCCCTCCCTCCATCTCTCCCTCTGATAAGCTAAAAGACTAAACCAAACACGGCCCTGGTCTCTTCTCTCTTACCACCCATTTGTAATGCAAATTCAGAAAAAATCCACTTCCACTCCCKAATGACTCTAACTCCAGCAGGAGTTAAGGACCAAGATTTTTTTAATAAGACAGAAAATACAATGCAGTGCAATGGTTGTTAGTGATATTGAGGTCTTACTCTGGCTGGGAGTTTGCAGAGTTGGGTATGAGGGAGAGAGGAGGGACAAGGGGGTGGGGAGGTGTGGGCGACTGGAGTCATTAAATATTCAGTGGACGTGACTGTGAATGTGGTGGGTTTCAATTAAGTGTGGAAGTGTTAGGTTTGTTTCGAAACGCACTACTGCTAAACCCCACCACAGACACCTGTGGGACCCAGACTTATTTTAAGGTCTCCAGGCAACTTTGGGAAGAAGCTACTTTTATTGTAGTGTTGGCTAGTTGCTTGAAGATCATAACAGGTCAGCTGGCAGCTGCCTTGCTCTTGGCATTGTGGTTTCTTATTATTGCCTTAATGTTGGTATAGTGCCTCTACTGGCACCGAAATCTCACCACTGACACCAAAGGTATGGTGGCCACATTTTCACCAGAAAAACTATGAACACTCCAAACTCAGAGTTGCTATTGTGAATGTTAYAGGGAACATGCAACCTCACACCAGACCCACAGATACACACAAAACATCACAGAACCTACCTTTGACAAAAATGTAGGCTTTATGCTCTTTGACCCCCTCCCAGGTACGCAGACGCACCATGTACATGCCCTCCTGCTCCTTGTGCACGCCCTTCAGGGTGAGGGAGGCGGAGCGAAGGGCGGTCTGAAGCTCCACCCTGCTGGACTGGCACAGTTGGACTCCTGTGGAAGGGAGGTGGCATTCCTGTGGGCGGGTCCTACTTCATTTATACCAGGTTTCTTGGGCCCAGCACCCTCTAGCAAGTGATGTGCATCAGAATAATACAAAGAAGCCGAGGCTATAAAAACAGCCCACTGGGCACACATTGGTTCAATCAATGTCGTTTCCACGTCATTTCTGTTGAACGAATGTGGAATAGATGTTGAATTGACGTCATGTGGCCAGTGGGAAGGCTTTTGGAGATTCACCTGAAATAACACTGAGTGTACGAAACATTAGAAACACCAGCTCTTTCCATGACTTAGACTGAGGTAAATCCAGGTGAAAGCTATGATCCCTAATTGATGTCACTTGTTAATCCACTTCAATCAGTGTAGATGAAGGGCAGGAGACAGGTTAAAGAAAAATGTTAAAGCCTTGAGACAATTTAAACATGGATTGTGTTTGCCATTCAGATAGTCAATGGGCAAGACAAAACATTTAAGTGCCTTTGAACGGGGTATGGTTGAAGTTGCCAGGCACACCGATTTGAGTGTGTCAAGAACTGCAACGCTGCTGGGGTTTTCACACTCACTCAACATTTTCCCATGTGTAGCAAGAATGGTCCACCACCCAAAGGACATCCAGCCAACTTGACACAAATGTGGGAAGCATTGGAGTCAACATGGACCAGCGTCCCTGTGGAACGCTTCGACACCTTGTAGAGTACATGTCACGACGAATTGAGGCTGTTCTGAGGGTGAAAGGGTGTACAACTAAATTTAAGGAAGGTGTCCCTAATGTTTTGTACATTCTGTGTATAAAGTATGGCTTGTATACAGTTTAGATGATACAGCCAACAATGCCAATACTAGTTGATATTGGGGAAGAATTCATACTAGCCTGGTCCCAGATCTGTTTGTACTGTCTTGCCAACTATAGTCGCTGTCGATAGGAGTTGACAAGACCGCACAAACATAACAGACCAAGCTAATACCCACTTCCACTCACCATCTCTGAACCAGGCCACGTCCTGTTGGAAGGGCAGCAGGGCCGAGGAGAAGGCACACTGCAGGGTCAGATTCTCCCCCTCTTTCACCCAGGTCGGAGGGAAGCTGAACTCAAACAGAGCCTCCCGCTCCAGCATTGCAACTACAGAGGAAGGAGGAGGAGGATGGGTGGGGGGAGGAGGAAGAGTAAGACGAAAAGAAAGCGGGAAAGGCAGGTGGAGGTGGGAAAGTTGGGGTGAAGAAGAGGAGGAGAAGGCAAAATAAGAGAAATGAGCAAGAACAAACATATAGATGGGAAATAATCCACCGAGATGAGAACTCATTTCCCCAACATCTCAACCCTCATGATGACGTTATGTCAGATGAAGTTGAGGTTTGCCATCTGCGTACTATGGAAGACACTAGAGAATAATGGGATAACACATCCCATTATTCTCAGCAAGCAATGAGTAACAAGCTTTGCTCTCCCTCAGATTCTCTCACTTGTGGCAGCCGAGTAAAAATGCACAAAGCAAAGAGGAACCTTAATTAACTGGACGAAGGCCCAGATACGCCAACTGGCATGTATTAGTAATTGAAGGGGGGATATTTTTCATCTTCAGGAATGCATGCACGCACGCACACAAGCACGAAGGACACACACACACACACACTTACTCCCTCTCTCACACACATGCACCCTTGTTCCTGAAAAGGCCTCCCTCACAAGGGGGTGAACATTAGGATTAATGAGAGACATGCGATTGAGAGAAACATTTTACCATTTCTGAAAAGGTCCATTATTCCTGAGACATTATACAGTGCCTTGGGAAAGTATTTAGACCCCTTGACTTTTTCCACATTTTGTGATGTTACAGCCTTATTGTAAAATAGATTAAATTCATTGTTTTCCTCATCAATCTACACACAATACCCCATAATGAAAACAGGTTTAAAAATAAATAAATCCGTATTTACACAAGTATTCAGACCATTTGCTATTAGACACAGGTGCATCCTGTTTCCATTGATCATCCTTGAAATGTTTCTACAACTTGACTGGAATCGACCTGTGGCAAATTCAATTGATTAGACATGATTTGGAAAGGCACACACCTGTTCATAAAAGGTCCAACAGTTGGCAGTGCATGTCAGAGCAAAAACCAAGCCACAAGGTCGAAAGAATTGTCCGTAGAGCTCCATGACAGAATTGTGTTTGTGTCAAAGGCAAAGATCTGGGGAAGGCTACCAAAAAATATCTGCAGCATTGAAGGTCCCCAAGAACAAAGTGGCCTCCATCATTCTTAAATGGAAGAAGTTTGGAAACACCAAGACCCTTCCTAGAGCTGGCCGCCCAGCCAAACTGAGCAATCGGGGGAGAAGGGCCTTGGTCAGGGAGGTGACCAAGAATGCGATGGTCACTCTGACAGAGCTCTGGAGTTCCTCTGTGGAAATGGGAGAACCTTCCAGAAGGATAACCATCTCTGCAGCACTCCACTAATCAGGCCTTTATGGTAGAGTGGCCAGACAGAAGCCACTCTTCAGTAAAAGACACATGACAGCCCGCTTGGAGTTTGCCAAAAGGCACCTAAAGACTCTCAGACCATGAGAAACAAGATTCTCTGGTCTGATGAAACCAAGATTGAACTCTTTGGCCTGAATGCCAAGCTTCATATCTGGAAGAAACCTGGCACCATCCCTACGGTGAAGCATGGTGGTGGCAGCATTATGCTGTGGGCATGTTTTTCAGTGGCAGGGACTGGGAAACTAGTCAGGATCGAGACGAAGATGAACGGAACAAAGTACAGAGATCCTTGATGAAAACCTGCTCCAGACCGCTCAGGACCTCAGACTGGGGTGAAGGTTCACCTTCCAACAGGTCAACGACCCTAAGCACACAGCCAAGACAACGCAGGAGTGGCTTCGGGACAAGTCTCTGAATGTCCTTGAGTGGCCCAGCCAGAGCCCGGACTTGAACCCGATCGAACATCTCTGAAGAGACCTGAAAGTAGCTGTGGAGCGACGCTCCCCATCCAACCTGACAGAGGTTCAGAGGATCTGAAGAGAAGAATGTGTGCCAAGCTTGTACCGTCATGCCCAAGAAGACTCAAGGCTGTAATCGCTGCCAAAGGTGCTTCAGCAAAGTACTGATTTAAAGGTCTGAATACTTATGTAAATGTATTATTTCCATTTTTTATGTTTTTGCTTTGATATTATGGGGTATTGTGTGTAGATTTATGAGAATATTTGTTTATATATTTTTTAAATCAATTTTAGAATAAGGCTGTAACAAATCAAAATGTGGAAAAAGTCGAGGGGTCTGAATACTTTCCGAATGCACTAAATAAAAAGTTGATTTTCAAAACGCTATATCCACAATTGTTTCACAGTTGTGTTTTTTCGTCCTAAATGATTGCTTATGGGTACCTTCATATGTGTGTAAAATATTACTGTTCTCAGATTTTAGATGAGTATGAATGTTTAAATTTTTTTGCAAAATGCTATATATCCAGTATGTAGCTCGAATGGAATGTTTGTATCCTGTATAGTTTACTGTGATATGTGGTTGTCTCACCTAGCTATCTTAAGATGAATGCACTTACTCTAAGTCACTCTGGATAAGAGCGTCTGCTAAATGACTCAAATGTCAAATGTAAATGTCTTATATACAGATCTCATATAACTGTATTGATTCATGTTTTTAAAAACACGTTTTGAATATTGTATGTGTCGTATGTACAGTCATTTATAAACAATTTAGTTATTTGTTACATTTGACTGTGTAAAACCTATCAGTACTAATTATTTCTCTGAGAGTGAGACGGATGTATAGCACTTAGCAAAAAAACATGATTATTTGTCTCTTTGAAACAAAACAATCAAGTGATAGATGTAAAACAAATACACTGAACAACCCCATTCCACGATTAAATAGTGAAAAACACACCCATCTCTTTCACAATGTATTTAAACAATAAAAGCTCATTTACGAACATAAAACTCCTTTTCGGAGCTCCCCTTTTCCGTCGACAAACAGGGTCTAGCCTAATTGTGAGATAAAAGTGAAAACTACCAGGCCTTGTCCGATCCCATTCCCACCAACAGATCTGAAAGGTCGCCGACATGTTTCCATAATGATCTCTGTCTAAATAACAGACCAGGGCAATCATTCGGATGCACATCAATTGAATAACTCCCCATCTCTCCCAAACTTTCTCTCTGTTTCAGTCATTCCCTGCATGTCCCCGTCATAATTATGATAAATGTGCTGGGGTTGCTCTTTGTTTTAGGGAGTAATGCACATCGGAGAATAGTATCCGTCTCCCTGCTCCGCATGACAAACTGAAGTCTCAGCACCACACTAATGTCATTCTGCAATTCAAATCCCATTTTCTCCTCAGCCAGTGTGTATGGATGGCATTACATGCTGATAAAGCTTCATTCGGAATGATTGCTATTTCGTTTCAAACATGCAGAGGACACCACTGTCTGAGTCCATTGATTGTGACTTGCACACCACTTTAAACAGTGTGTGATACAGTGAGTTTGTTGTTGTCAATAACAGTTTGATCCAGTCGTGTGTGATGCTGACACAACCTAGGAAGAGCAAGTCATTTACTAAGGCAACAGAGCAGTGCTAAACAATCTATATAAATAAGCTTTTGGTTATTAGTCAGTGTCTAATCACTACTCTGCATGGTCTCCCTGTGGGTGCAACCAGCCTCTCTACTTGCTCAATATCTGGAGAATGGCTTAGGAGCATTATACATATAGGCTAAGCTGCCAGCAAAAGTGAACAAATCGCACACTCTCTCTCTGTGCTGAAATATACATGACTCTGACTGGCGCTGAAATGGCAGCGATTTGTTCACCTACCCCTCCCAATCAACCTCTTTATATACAGGCGCACACATGTGCACACTCATGTGCACACACACACACCCCCTCAACGCGCACTCCAATGAACCATAAGCACCCCTTTGCCATCCAATCCATCCTTGCATCCAGTCAGCCAAACCATGTCAGAGCACATGCAGCAGAGCCTCAGAGTTGTCAGTGTCTTCAAAGGCTCAGTCTTAGCGGAGGAGAAGAGAGTGAACTTCAAAAGGCGGCAGAGAAATTAAAAAGGAAATTTTTCATTAGACGCTGCATGAAACTTACTTGGGGTCAAGGATTGCTTGATTGCGGCCTCAGCTCCTTGATATGCTGAATCGTGGAGTGGGGGGACAAGGAGGAGAGAGAGCGGGGTGGGGAGAGTGCAGAGAGTTAGAGGGAAAGGAGAGAGAAAGAGAGACAAATCAATCCTGGCAAAGCCACTTTCATACACGTCACAACTAATATTCCCTTTAACCTATTTTAAACAATCGAAGGAGAATGTGAGCATGTGAAATATGGATGATAGGTGAATAGGAGAGCTTGGCCCCCCCTTCACCATTTAATTGATCTAGGAGAAGGAGTGTCCCGGTATTGTCAGGGCACCCTCACACTGTTTCTAGGCCATTAAGAAGCTTGGGGGAAATATTCATAGTTGAATTAATGAATTACTCTTGTAATATTATTAACATCTCTTCTGTCAACAGAGTTGTTGTGGTGGTGTAGCGAATGGTCCAAAGTTCTGTTAATGTGGGCGGTAGACTGCAGACACCGTAGGTTTTTGGTTATGTTAATACGCGGACTAAACCCATTAATAAAAATATTATTTATAGGGGCAGTGAAGTGTGTTGTTTTTACAGTGTGAGCCATAACAGTACAGCGACCCTGGTTGCAAATTAGGGTTAAATGCCTTGCTCAAGGGCACATCGGCAGATTTTCTGACCTGCTCTGGTAGGGTATTCAAACGAGCGACTTCCAGTTACTGGCCCAATGCTCTAAGCGCTAGCTACACGTGTTTTTTCACTCGTAATGGCATGTAATGTATTGCACTAATCAGTTTAGATTGAAGGTGTAGGCTATTGATATGGAATAGAACGCCAGTCATCTAGGTGCAAACATCACTGCAGATGGAAACTGGATCAAGATGAATGATTGGAATTAACTTGGTACGGATGAATGGTGATTTATATACCATAGAAGGTATGAATGAGCATCCCTTAGGTGTCTCACTTGAGTTAAAACAAGTATGGACTAGTATGGAGCAGGAAGGGGGAAATTTGACATGGTTACCAATTTAACATGATCTATCTGAATTTGAGCAGCAGGAGCAAATCTGCATGTACGGTGTCCATATTAGGAACACCATGTCCATGACAGTTGTCAGAAATCAGCAGCTACTTACAGATTGACCACCAGAGTTGGCAATGGTTAGTAGCTTCACCCAGAGAACTCTTGGCAACCACCGTTGTAACTCCCCAGCATCCTCAACAGAGCATCTGGGGATGGGGAAGGTAATGACTCATGTGTTTGTTGCCACCATCTTGGCCCAGGCTGAAGCCAAAGCTAAATATCACAAGACATGTCAACACTTCTCATGTACAACTGCCTTTCCGATGAACACATATTGTTCACCAATCCTGAATTTTAAAAAATGGATTATATGTAGATGTGTTCACTGGACCTACACACACTCATCTCCATGAATGTTCAAAGTGGAATGCATGTTTTAGAAAATTAGTACAAATTCGATTAAAATTGAAAAGCTGCAAACACGTCTTGCAGTCAACTATAGTATTCAAACCCCCTTTGGTGTTATGGTTCAAACTAAAATAGGTTCAAGGAGTAAAAAGTGTTGCTTAACAAGTGCACATAATAAGTTGCATGGATTTGCATTGTCGCCAATAATAGGTGTTTAACATTAATTTTGAATGAGCCCGGTCTCATTTGGGTACCCCACCATACAATTAGTTATAATGGTACCTCACTTGGAAGCAGTGAATTGTTCCAAACACTGCTCTTTACGGATTCACCATTCTTAAGAGACCAGGGGAGGTTTTCCAAATGCCTTTGGGTAAGAAGGGCACTTTTTTGAATGGCAGGTAAAAAAAAAAACAGAGAATCAACAATTGAATAACCCTGATTTTTAAGAGCATGCGTGAAGTTTGTCTTTGAATCTAGAGCATGTTGCCGATGGTCCTCGTTAGTTTCGTAATACACGCTATGAGTCACTTCCCAACCTAGATAACAGGGTGGTCCTTCCAAAACTACGAGTATTTCTGGAGAGAGAAGGAAAGCACACTCGGGGAATTTCACCATGAGGCCAATAGGTGATCTTTAAAGCAGTTACAGAGTTTAATGGCTGTGATAGGAGAAAACTGAGGATGGATCAACAACATTGTAGTTACTCCACAATACTAACCTAATTTACAGAATGAAAATAAGGAAGCCTGTACATAATAAAAAATATTCCAAAACATGTATCATGTTTGCAACAAGGCACTAAAATACAAGGTATTGTGTGTAGATGGGTGAGGGGAAAAAACGATTTAATCCATGTTGAATTCAGGCTGTAACACAACAAAATGTGGAATAAGTCAAGGGGTGTGAATACGTTCTGAAGACACTGTAGCTCACTCTCATATTCACTCAGAAGGAAGGAGGAGGAAATGGAAGAGGAGGTAACTACAACGTCTTGAACAGCAGCGTGCTAAAGGCACACGTTTGAAAATCCTTTCGGTTACCTTCTGATTTCCAGCGTGTTGAGGCCAAACGTCTGCTTCAGACTGTAGTTCCAAGCCTGGCCATAGGCACTCAGGGGTACTCCGTCCTTATACCTGGGAAGGAGAGAGTTAATAACAGCTCAAATGTCTAGGTATAAACTGACAAAAATCCCAATTAAATGTAAACATGACCACTGTTATGCCTTTCAATGTTCACGCCCGTTGCTAATTATGCTAATCTATGCTACGCAACAGTTAACATGACTCCTTTAGCATATAGATGGCTTTTGATCTCCCATTTCTTCTTGAGCTCTGTCTCAGTCGAGTCAAGACTCTCGGAGCTCATTGGGATGCATGCGTCCCATCTGGGATTGTTCAACTCATAAGCCGCAGGTCATCTGGTCCACAGCTCTGACTATGCGCAGGCATGAATACTGAACACGTATTCTTTTCATCAGCTAGTCTTTTAGTGCAAGGCTGACGGTTACACACACTGCCAAGGCTAATACCGAAGCAAATGAGGTCATTTCACCCACAAATATCAGAGCAATATTACAATTCAGGAATCAAAGGTTGACATGGCAAAACCTGTGTAGCATACTGTAACCTATCCGTCTTCAGAGATTTTCAATGGAGGTCATTATCCTTAAGTGTGAGTGCTTACCAGGTGGCCCTAGGGGGTGGGCATCCCTGGATGGTGCAGGAGAGTTTGACCCCCATGCCCTCCCACACCATGTGGGCTCTCAGTGGGATAGGGAAGTCTGGGGCCTTTTGACTCAGGTCCTCCAGATACTTCAAATGGATGGAAGCCTTCTGCTCAGCCTGGAACACGGATAGACACAGCTGGTATTCAAATACACTTACAGCTGGTATTCAAATGCACTTACAGCTGATATTCAAATGCACCCCCCTCCATTTGTTTTGTACACTGCTGCTACTCGCTGTTTATTATCTATGCATAGTCACTTCACCCCTAATTACCTCAACTAACCTGTACCCCCGCACACTGACTCGGAACCGGTACCCCCTGTAATACAGCCTGGTTATTGTTATGAATTCCACTGTTGGTTAAGGGCTTGTAAGTAAGCATTTCACGGTAAGGTCTACACTTGTTGTATTCGGTGCATGTGACAAATAAAGTTTGATTTGATTTGATTACTGGTCAACTGACGTAAGGCAAAGAAACGTAATTCTCAGTAAGCCATGAGGAAATGTAGGGATGTCAGTGTTGGCGACATAAAACTACAATAGTTAAATGAGACCATGTTGATTCTCAACTTGGCAACTGTTTTTATACATTTGGCCGTACTGAATTCACAATACCGTAGGCCTATAATTCAGTGTCCGGAGTGCCCGTGTATATCTGTATGGGATGAGATCAGAGCACACTCTTACCTGCCTACGCAAGGCCATGCGGTCACAGCGTTGGCGGACATAACGCTGTTCCCTGAGCACCTCCACCTCCACTTTCTCAGCCTCATTTCCAAACAGGGTCCACTTCTCTCCAGTTCTCAGACCCTGTTCATCTGCTGCCATGGTCTCCTTCAGGACATCCCTATTGGACCGGAGAACCAAGAGATTCCCTGTTAGAAAGCCACTGAGAAAAGGCCTATTGGCAAACGTGCATACAGTACATACACCAACTCCTTGTGACACTGAGGCTGTCCTAATCATAGAAATAGAATTAAGCAATAAGGCCAATAAGGGGGGTGTGGTATATGGCCAATATACCACTGCAAAGGGCTCTTCTTAAGCACGACGCAACGTGGAGTGCCTGGATACAGCCCTTAGCTGTGGTATTTTGGCCATATACCACAACCCCCTGAGGTGCCTTATTGCTATTTTAAACTGGTTACCAACGTAATTACAACAGTACAAATATATATACCATTGTCATACCAATGGTATATGGTCTGATATAGCACGACTTTCAGCCAATCAGCAGTCAGTGCTCGAACCACCCAGTTTATAATGATATTTTTATTGTCCTAATATGGACACCTTACAAATACATAATCTTATAATATAGTGACTTGCGAAAGTATTCACCCCCTTGGCATTTTTCCAATTTTGTTGACTTACAACCTGGAATAAAAAATAGATTTGGGGGGGGGTTGTATCATTTGATTTACACAACATGCCTACCACTTTGTAGATGCAAAATATTTCTTATTGTGAAACAAACAAGAAATAAGATGAAAAAATTGACACCGCCCCCCCCCCCCCAAAGTCAATAACTTTGTACGAGCCACCCTTCGCGAGGGCAATTACATCTACAAGTCTCTTGGGGTATGTCTCTATAAGCTTGGCACATCTAGCCACTGGGACTGTTGCCCATTCTTCAAGGCAAAACTGCTCCAGCTCCTTCAAGTTGGATGGGTTTCGCTGGTGTACAGCAATCTTTAAGTCATACCACAGATTCTCAAGTGGATTGAGGTCTGGGCTTTGACTAGGCCATTCCAAGACATTTAAATGTCTCCCCTTAAACTACTCAAGTGTTGCTTTAGCAGTATGCTTAGGGTCATTGTCCTGCTGGAAGGTGAACCTCCGTCCCAGTCTCAAATCTCTGGAAGATTGAAACAGGTTTCCCTCAAGAATTTCCCTGTATTTAGCACCATCCACCATTCCTTCAATTCTGACCCGTTTCCCAGTCCCTGCCGATTAAAAACATCCCCACTGCATGATGCTGCCACCACCATGCTTCACTGTGGAGATGGTGTTCTCTCTGATTAATGTCCTTGCCTGGTTCGTGAGTTTTGGTGGGCGGCCCTCTCTTGGCAGGTTTGTTGTGGTACCATATTCTTTCCATTTTTTATAATAGATTTAGTGATGCTCTTTGGGATGTTCAAAGTTTTGGATATTTTTTTATAACCCAACCCTGATCTGTACTTCTCCACAACTTTGTCCCTGACCTGTTTGGAGAGCTCCTTGGTCTTCATGGTGTCGCTTGCTTGGTGGTGCCCCTTGCTAAGTGGTGTTGCAGACTATGGGGCCTTTCGGCTACAGGTGTATATATACTGACATCATGTGACACTTAGATTGCACACAGGTGGACTTAATCTAACTAATTATGTGACTTCCGAAGGTAATTGGTTGCATCAGATCTTATTTAGGGGCTTCATAGCAAAGGGGGTGAATACATATGCACGCACCACTTTCCATTAATTATTTTTTCGAATTTTTTGAAATAAGTTATTTTTTTCATTTCACTTCACCAGTTTGGACTATTTTGTGTATGTCCATAACATACAAATAAAAATCAATTTAAATTACAGATTGTAATGCAACAAAACAGGAAAAACGCAGAGGGGGATGAATACTTTTGCAAGGCACTGTAGATCACTGATATTGTAGAATTTGTGCATGTCCTGTAGGTTTGCCAATACTGTAGTTCTACTGTGTTGCACTCATATAGACTCAATAAAAAAAAAATATTGTTGTCTGCTGACACACACACTGATCATGCCCACCCCAAAAATACAATATATCACCTCCAAGTAGGTTTTGGCTTTGCTAAGGCTTTGTGGATGGGGATGGTTGATATGCTTATGCATCTGCCTCTGTTGCCAATGGTTGTCTTTTTGAATCCAGTGATAAAAAAATATATTTTTTAAATGTTGTTTTAAGCTGCTACCTCCGGTGCCAAAAGGTTGCATGTTCGAATCCAGAGATACAAAGTTGTTTTTGAGATTTTAGTTTTAACCTATCCTAAACCTTGACCCTTACCTTAACCATTCTGAGTTAATGCCTAACCTTAAGATCTGCCTATCCTAAACCGTAACAGAGTTAATGCCTAACCTTAAGATTTCAAGTTAATGCCTAAACTTAACACTAACCCTAAAAATTAGGAGTTCATTCCTAAACTGAACCTTAAACACTTTGAAATGTAACTTTCAGAACAACTTCGAAATTTGACGTTCGAGAAACACGGATGAACATCTAAATCGGATTTGAGAATTATTAGCCTTGTAGGCTTAATTTACAGGTCTCTATGTCAATTTGTATTTGTATTTATTATGGATCCCCATTAGTTGCTGCCAAGGCAGGAGCTACTCTTCTTGGGGTCCAACAAAATTAAGGCAGTTATACAATTTTTAAAACATTATAATACATTCACAGGTTTCACAATACAATGTGTGCCCTCAGGCCCCTACTCCACTACTACCACATATCTACAATACAAAACCATGTGTACATGTGTCTGTGCCTATGTTTGTGTTGCTTCACAGTCTCCGCTGTTCCATAAGGTCTATTTTTAACAGTTTTTTTTATCTAATTGTTCTTCTTGCATGAGTTACTTGATGTAGAATAGAGTTTCATGTAGTCATGGCTCTATGTAGTACTGTGCGCATCCCATAGTCTGTTCTGGACTTGGGGACTGTGAAGAGACCTCTTGTCCGAGCTGTGTGTCAGTAGTTCAAACAGACAGCTCGGTGCATTCAACATGTCAATACCTATCATAAATACAAGTAGTGATGAAGTCAATCGTTCCTCTACTTTGAGCCAGGAGAGATTGACATGCATATTAATAATGTTAGCTCTCTGTGTACATCCAAGGGCCAGCTGTGCTGCCCTCTTCTGAGCCAATTGCAATTTTCCTAAGTCCCTTTTTGTGGCTGAACAACTGAAAAGTAGTCCAGGTGCGACAAAACTAGGGCCTGGAGGACCTGCCTTGTTGATAGTGCTGTTAAGAAGGCAGAAAAGCGCTTTATTATGGACAGACGTCTAACCATCTTAACTACTGTTGTATCAATATGTTTTTACCATCACAGTTTACAATTCAGGGTTACTCCAAGCAGTTTAGTCACCTCAACTTGCTCAATTTCCACATAATTTATTACAAGATTTAGTTGAGGTTAAGGGTTTAGTGAATGATTTGTCACAAATACAATGATTTTAGTTTTAGAAATACTTAGGACTAACTTATTCCTTGCCACCCACTCTGAAACTTACTGCAGATCTTTGTTAAGGGTTGCAGTCATTTCAGTTGCTGTAGTAGCTGACGTGTATAGTGTTGAGTCATCCGCATACATAGACACACTGGCTTTACTGAAAGCGGCATGTCGTTAGTAAAGATTGAAAAAAGTAAGGGGCCTAGACAGCTGCCCTGGGGAATTCCTGATTCTACCTGGATTATGTTGGAGAGGCTTCCATTAAAGAACACACTGTGTGTTCTGTTAGACAAGTAACTATTTATCCACAATATAGCAGGGGGTGTAAAGCCATAGCCATAGTTTTTCCAGCAGCAGACTATGATCGATAATGTCAAAAGCCGCACTGAAGTCTAACAAAACAGCCCCCACAATTGTACTAGGCAAGTCAGTTAACCCTTTCACACGTACCATCACACGGGTGTGATCTTTCTACAGTGGTCCCTGAAGCGTACGATCACACCCGTGTGATTAGAACACTCATTTAGAACGCTCGTTTAGAACGGCCAGTTTCGAATGACSCAACAATCAGCGTTTGAGCTGGCCACACTTTTTTCAGAAACTATTTACACAAAYACAGTCCTTACAAAGTTATGTCCAGAATGTGAGCAGTTTATTTTTGGATTCAATGTTCAGATATTCACAGAAKAATATATAGCATAACACAATCATCCTAACCGGAAAAATGTAGGCTACATTTGTCCTAGCGCTGAGGAAAGATTGACCCAACACAAGCAGTCATATTTTCTAACTCTCGGCTGACATAAACTACAATATGAATTAGCTAATAGCAATTACTATGTATAATTAATCACATCACGGGTGAGCACACCATTGATCGAAATAATTAGGTAAAGCACTTTTTAGAAATCGAAAGTAATCCGACGATTAGTTTCAGCGCGCAGCCATGCATTTTTTTTCCTCACAGAAACCGAAGATTATAAGAGAAGACGAGATGAGTTTGGTCTGTTTATAGTATGCATGTTGAAGGGGTGTGTCGTCTACCGTCGTTCACATCCCACCATTCATTTCCGGAAGTCCTCAAAAAACGAGTGAACTCTTACTCACCTCATTTTGTTATAACATCTTTGGTCAAAGAGACGATTACGTGAACCCAGAATGCATTGAACGTCAACAAACATGACTACACAGCTGGAATTAGCTTAGCTCATCATAATCAGTACAACCTTCAAAAAAGTATTTTACACACATAATATGTGCCCATTACAATCTGTGCAAGAATCGGAATGCATGATTTGTCACCTAGATTTGAAAACATGTGAATAAAACCGTAAATACACAAATAATTGCCACACAAAACATTTTCTGATAGTGATTTATTGATACAAGTGGCGCGTGCCGGCAGTCAAACACGTACCCTCTCACTCTAAACCATTCAGTGTTGTTGTTTATGTATGTAGCTAGTGAGATGAGCTGAAGCATTAGCAATGACTTTCAAAAGGAGACAACAAACAAATGTGGAAATTCTGGAGATTTTTAAAAATTCTGACAATGAGTCTGAAAGTCAGGAATCAGATTCTGACAGTGACAGTGAGGAGCTGCCCCCCAACCTTGTAGCCATTGAGAACCCTGAATCTGAATTTCCCTTGTCCACTGACAAAGTCCCAGTTCCCTTTGAAGATGCTGGTGGTGATGGAGGCATACCAACAGTGGATGAAGTACAGGAGTTCTGTGGTAGCTGGAAGGCCACCAGTCATTTCACCCCTCCTGGCCCTGCTGTTTCACCCCTCCTGGCCCTGCTGTTTCACCCCTCCTGGCCCTGGTGTTTGCTTTGATGAGTCCCAGTCTGGAGTGCAACGCCCCTTGCCATTTCCAACTGAGGCAGAGTGCTTCAAGTTGTTTCTGACAGAGGAGCTGGTGGGAGACATAGTAGAGACCAATCACTATGCCTTGGAGCTACAGGATAAGAGAGAGCCAGGAGTGGGGGACAACCACAATTAGTGAAATGTATACATTCCTGGTGACAGTAAAGACTGCTTTCTAGTYCTGCTGCTATGACTGCATTTCATCAACGCTACTACCATCCTAAATGACCCGTTATACAAAATAAGAAATGTTAACAGCTGGCAGTAAAGTGGCATGACAAACGAGACGTCCATGTCCTCTCCACTGTCCATACAGCAACCATGTCGGCCACAGGGAAGGTGGACCACCTGACGGGAGAGAGAAACAAACCAGACAGAGAAACATGAAACCAGACTGCGTGCTTGACTATTACTTCAAAATTGGGGCAGTGGATGATAAACAGCTTTGTGGAATGCACTCAGAAAACGACCAAGTGGTATAAGATATTTTYCAATTTTTCCAGGGTAGCGTCAAAATACAACATGCCAATACTTCTGACGCATTTAGCATTGTTTTACAGAACTAATAGAATAATGTAACTAGCTACATAAGCACGATTGAATATAACACCATAAAAGGTGAGTAACGTTACCTCGCGTGTCCGCGGTTATAAGGAATATATACAAATATATTATGCTCCATTCACACAGTGAGCTATAGTAGAAACGGTATAACACGACACAATAACGTAATTAGGCACTTACTTTGATAGAAACGCAGTCTTGATTTGAAGATGGGTGTCTGGAGTGACGCCTCTAGCACTGAGACGCTGTGCCACTTGGGAGTCATAAGGCCAGGGTAGCTTCAAAATACAACACATGCTAATACTTCCCTGACGCAATTAGCATTGTTTTCCAGAGCTAATAGGAGAATGTAGCTAGCTACCTAAGCATTGAGTATAACACCATAAATGTTATGAAATGAGTAACGTTACATCGCGTGTCCGCGGTTATAAGGAATATACACAAAAACATGATGCTACAGTAGAAACGACATAACACGACATGCAGAAACTATTATAACGTAATAAGGCACTTTGATAGAAACGCACACATTTCCAAAGGTATTATTGGTAACGAAAACAACTTTGATTTCGATGCAGGCGACAGGTGGAATAATATGAACACGTGTATGCAGGACGGCAGATGAGTAAATGTCCTGCACAAACAATTGAGAAGTGTTTGGGGAATTTTGTCCGGGTCAGAAATGTCAAAAAAATTAATTGGTCCGCAAAAGTAAAAATGACTACTTTTATGTGAATGAATGAGGCGGAACACACCTCATTTCAAACTGTTATTAGAAAATAAAAAACTTGTTAGAAATAATTTAAAATTGACAAATAAAAACAGGCTGCGTGCTTTTGTTTGAGGGCAGCGCGGATGAAATGTACTGTTACATAACAATCACATTCTGGAATGGAGAGAACGTTCTAATATCACGTGCATAAAAAAACTCACGCTGGGGCGACCGTTAGAGATATTTGGAACTCACGCATGAAAGGGTTAAGAATCAATTCTTATTTTCAATGATGGCCTAGGAACAGTGGGTTAACTGCCTTGTTCAGGGGCAGAAAAACCTATTTTTACCTTGTCAGCTCGGGGATTCGATCTTGCAACCTTTCAGTTACTAGGCCAACGCTCTAACCACTAGGCTTTACTATTCTTAAGTAGCGGAATGACTCTTGCTTTCCTCCTGGCCTGAGGGCACACACTTTCTAGTAGGATTAAATGGAAAATATGGCAAATAGGAGTGGCAATATCGTCCACTATTATCCTCAGTAATTTTCCATCCAAGTTCTCAGACCCCGGTGGCTTGTCATTGTTGATAGACAACAATATATTTTTTTACCTCTTCCACACTCATTTTATGGAATTCAAAATTGCAATGCTTGTCTTTCATAATTTGGTCAGTGTCACGCCCTGACCATAGTTTGCTTTGTATGTTTCTATGTTTTGTTTGGTCAGGGTGTGATCTGAGTGGGCATTCTATGTTGTATGTCTAGTTTGTCTGTTTCTGTGTTTGGCCTGATATGGTTCTCAATCAGAGGCAGGTGTTAGTCGTTGTCTCTGATTGGGAACCATATTTACGTAGCCTGTTGTCATTTGTGGGTTGTGGGTGATAGTCTATGTTATGTTGCATGTTAGCACAGTGTTTATGTAGCGGTCACGTTTGTCTTATTCGTTTTGTTGTTTTTGTTTAAGTGTTCTTCATTAAATATAGAAGAATGTATTCAAACCACGCTGTGCTTTGGTCTGCTTCTTACGACGATCGTGACAGTCAGACATACTTGGATGTGTAGTGTCAGCATTTGTTGCTGACATGTCATGCCTAAGTTTGCTAATCTTGCCAATGCTAATCTTGGCAATATCAGTCGGGTTTGTGATGAATGAGCCATCTGATTCAATGAATGATGGAGCTGAGTTTGCCTTTTTTTCCCAAAATGTCATTTAAGATGCTCCAAAGCTTTTACAATCATTCTTCATGTATTTTATCTTTGTTTCATAGTGCAGTTTCTTCTTCTTTTTATTCAGTTTAGTCACATGATTTCTTAATTTGCAATACGTTTGCCAATCGGTTGTTTACCCAGACTTATTTGCCATTCCTTTTGCCTCATCCCTCTCAACCATACAAGTTTACATTTCTCATCAATCCACACATAATTTAATCGTTTTTACAGTCATTTTCTTAATGGGTGCATGCTTATTAGTAACTGGAATAAGCAATTTCATGAATATGTCAAGTGCAGCGTCTGTTTGCTCMTCGTTACACACCACGGACCAACAACGAAAACCACAACTCACATGAAACAAAAACAATAGCAGCAATGCAATATTGATAAATGCGACATTGCAGAAGTATTACAAAAGCATGTTTCGACTCAACATTAGCTAACAGTAGCCTGGGAAAATCTCCTGGGGTAGAATAAAATAATCTGACAAACTGTATTTCTGCTTATGATCAGGTTTTATAGATAGTATATGTCAGATCCTGGTGATTCGGTGAGAGATTGGCCTCTAATAATCAAGATCAATAAGAAAATGATGCTCAGTATGCTGGATGTACACTGAGTGTACAAAACATTATGAACAGCTGCTCTTTCCATGACATAGACTGACCAGGTGAATCCAGGTGAAAGCTATGATCCCTTATTGATGTCAATTGTTAAATCCACTTCAGTCATTGTAGATGAAGGGGTGGATACAGGTTAAAGAAGGATTTTAACCCTAGAGACAATTGACACATGGATTATATATGTGGGCCATTCAGAGGGTGAATGGGCAAGACAAAATATTTAAGTGCCTTTGAACGGGGTATGGCAGTAGGTGCCAGGCGCACCGGTTAGTGTCAAGAACTGCAACGGTGCCGTGTTTTTCATGCTCAACAGTTTCCCGTGTGCATCAAGAACGGTCCACCACCCAAAGGACATCTAGCCAACTTGACACAACCGTGGGAAGTATTCGAGTCAACATTTTTCCAGAATCCCAGTGGAACGCTTTCGACACCTTGTAGAGTCCATGCCCCGACGGATTGAGGCTGTTCTTAGGGCAAAAGGGGGTGCAACTCAGTATTAGGAATGTGTTCTTAATGTTTTGTACACTCAGTGTATAGCCTTTTGGTCTATAGCTTTAGTTCAAGAAAATCACTACTGAGCTGTGCTGCAGTACAGTCAAGACGGCAGGTAACATATAAAAGCCCCCAATATCTAACAGATACCGTACACTTACACAGTATAGTGGTTAGAGCTTTGGGTTCAAATCACTGAGCTGGCAAGGTAAAAATCTGTCGTTCTGGCTCTGAGCAAGGCAGTTAACACACTATTCCCCAGGCACCGAAGACGTGGATGTCGATTATGGCAGCCCCCCACCCCTGCACCTCCCTGGTTCAGAGGGGTTGGGTTAAATGTGGAAGACACATTTCAGATGAAGGCATTCAGTTGTACAACTGCTGTGTCATTGCCCTGGTTCTTATGCAATGTTGATATTCAGTTATTCACTTTGATTGGTGGCCCATCCCGCCCCACACATGCCCCGATCAAGGTCTCCATCTGCCTTTTATTACACACACACTCCTAGGCTCTCTCTGATCTAGAGAGGTTTCCATCCTGGTGTCCCATTGCCTGACTGACTGACTGACTGACTGACTGACTGACTGACTGACTGTGATAGTCCTCTGAAATTGGTAGTGTGAACACACACACATCAGTTACACTTTACTTATTCTCACATGCATGATTGTAGAAGTGGTCATTTATGCATGCATAAATATACACTGAGTGTACAAAACATTAAGGACACCTTCCTAATATTGAGTTGCACCCCCCCCCCCCCCYCCCCATTTTGCCCTCAGAACAGCCTCAATTTGTTGGGGCATGGACTCTACAAGGTGTTGAAAGCATTCCACAGGGACGCTGGCCCATGTTGACACCAATACTTCCCACAGTTGGGTGGATGTCCTTTGGGTGGTGGACTATTCTTGATACACACGGGAAACTGTTGAGCGCATAAAACCCAGCAGCGTTCTTGACACAAACCGGTGTGCAGACACGTGCCACACACCCACGTGGCACACACACACTCAGTGCTGCAGGGATGATTTTGTGTGGCTGTCAGTCAGGGCTGGGCAATAAATATGTCCATCTAAAACTGCAGTGTTATGGCTTACTCTGCTCCAAGTGGACATTTCAAGATCATTTCACGCTGTTGGAAGTGTATAGAGCTCCCCACAAAAGAGCTAAGTCATGAGTCATCCGGCGAATTTACATACTGTCCTGAATTTACACTATCCTCCCAGATAGGAGGGTGGGATTTGCAGGAAAGAGCGAGGGAGAGAGGGAAATAGAGAGAGGTGAAACAAGAATAAACAAGAATCTCACACCACTAATTGGGGGTTAGAGACAGAGAGATAGAGAGAGAGTGCATCGTGTTCACATTGTTATCGAATCAAAACAAAATGTCATGCCAATCTCATATCCCAGAGGTGTTCGTTCAGGTGTCCCAGAAATAGACTCAACGAATCCATGAAGGGGTTTAGAATCCATCCCACATATCCTTCCAAATTCACTCAAGGAGGATTTCATCAGTCTCTACTCTCTCCTCCCAAAAATATCCCCTTTCTATCCGGCTCCTCTCCTGGGTGGAACGGCTTTAGGTTTCCATGCAGCAAATATACTTCGGAAGGGAGAAAGACCTTGTTAATGTCTGAGCGAAAGGGATTACTAGGCAGAGAAATAAAAAGGTGAGCCCGGGCCTTGGAATTAGAGCTAAGCACGTTAGCAGGCTGAGGTCTGGTTGGCACTCCACTTGATGGGAGGACGAGAGAGCATAAAAGAGCATGCCACTCAGATGACACGTCTGCACAGCTGAGGTTTATTACTGCTGTCAGATGCATGGGCTTTCTCTCAAGTGATCCACAACTTTCCTTTCTTTTTTACTCTTCCTCTCAGTCGGCATCTCTATCTTCCTGCTGTCAAACACTTGTCCTCTTTTCTGAAGGACAAAAGGTCCTCTTCACTCGATCTCTCTATTCATCACTGCCAGTGACCGCCAGATTGCTTCTTACACTTTCTTGGCTTTCCTGTTAGAGAGGAACCAGAGTTCATAGCACTGTGTAAGAGTTCATTTCAGTGCGTTTACTTTTCGTGGTTCGTACTGCGTTGACATGCTTTGAATAGATCAAACAAGCATGTTTTTGTTTGTCACAGAACAGTTATTTCATACTTTAAACTTTGTACTGTGATGGCATGACCTGATCGGTTTTTAGAGTTGAGGTCCTCAAGGACCTGAAAGGTCTTGATGTTTTGTTTCAACCATTTTTTCCAGTTACATTATACTTGGAGATGCCAAATCTAACTCCTTTTAGATTGGCTTAGCAAAACTCCAGCTTCAAGCTGAAGTAAAAGAGTTAAGAGCAAATTCTATTTACAATGACGGCCTACATTGAATCACATTGAATCACATTATCAGCCACATGAACAATAGGGACAGGGCAAGGTGCCCCTGGATTGCTAACTTAGAGGCCTATGGTATGTATCATACAGATAGTTGTCCACAGAGAGTCAGAGACTGTGCTGACTGCAGAGTCATGTTCTGAGTCTATTCTCTATTTGATTGGATATATATTTTTATTTAACCTTTATTTAACTAGGCAAGTCTGTTAAGAACAAATTCTTATTTACAATGATGGCCTACCAAAAGGCAAAAAGCCTCCTGCGGGGACGGGGGCTGGGATAAAAAATATAGAAGTGATTGCAACAGGAAAAGTAGAATGAAAGAGTGTGCAGTGGGTCAGATTCACACCCATGTGAGCAACGGTACATGTATTCTGAAGGCAGCGACCTAGACTGCTGGACTACTCCCACGCCTCACTCTGGATGTGCTCTACACAGGAGAGATAAGCCTGGAAACACTACCAGGCAGGGATGAATTAGTCAGGAGAAGATGCCGCAGAGATGTCTTTGCTTTGTGCTCGCTGAGGTGTCGCAGATTGAGACGGTTCAGTTTGAACATTGACTCTGACTTWGCCATCAATTTGACACATTGTTTCATAATAACATTCATTGATCTTACCTCAGGGTGCTCTTGTTACAACGGGCCGTTGCTGGTGCGTAAATGCATTTTAGAAGCATAATTTAGCATAATAGTTACGAATTGTACCAATTGTATTGTATTGACTAGCGTCCCATGCAGGGGGGTGTGCTTGTACATGAAGCTACCTCACGCTACAGAAATAGGACATAGGATCATGCCACCCTATCAGACACCCTAACACCTGCGTAACTCTTCTCAACATACCATGTCCTGTGCCGTGGGAATTTGCCGATGTTCAGGATCTCCTTGACCGACATCACATCACCGGGAATGATGGGATAGAACTCAGAGTAGGAAGCCTCCTCATCACTGGTGCATCACAGGGACATAGAACAAACAACAACATATTAGATTCATTGGGTATTTTAATCAAAGTAGAAATCAGATAATTCAATAAATGATCAATTAATCATGAGGAGGTTGTTTTGTCCGACAAGAGTTGTGGGACAGGGTTCATGTATCTGAAGCACGATGGTGTCATTTCTACGAGGGTGTCAGACATCTACAGGAAATCTTAGCCCCAAGTCAAGTGTAGTTACAACTGTCCTGCTATTCTGAATCTGACCACCAGGGGAGGCCACACAACCAGAGGGAGTTCCGCTCATAGGTGACCTTTAAAGAACAAAACTACATTACAAGCACATTGCTTTATTCAACAATTGTTTTTGAAACTGGGGACATGGCTTTGGCTTTTAAAATTAAAATGTCAAATGAAATGCGGAAACATTGCTTACATTTGCTTTTATTATTTCCGATTCCTGTGACACTCAGCAATTGTCAAAGTACTCTGGAGTCTGATTACTCGCCAACAGAACAAGCCGTTGAGAATAACAGCTGAATAGAAACAAGGGCAATATTAACAGCTGAGATAGAGCTGAAGTTGAGCATGATAATAGAGACTGATAACCTCTGTGAATAACGATGTCAGTGTCGCTGGCCAAACTAAGACCACCTGACTAGCTCTACAGCTTAGAGTGGACTACAGGCCTTTATTTGGATCAGCGACTAGATACAGGATAAAGGTAGAGAGGGAATTAAGAGGCAGCATTTTATTCACCAGTCAGTAGTCGCTATTGAATGGTTTGTAAAAGAATTTGTGATATCACCTCCGGATGCATTGTGTAAGTCTGTTCAATGTAAGATTTGAAGTTGTTATCTCTTGCTTTTAAGTAACACATACAAGGCCTTTCGTCAAATCAAGTTTAAGGGAACACAGCAGTGCTAAACCAATGTAAGACGAGGGTAAGATAAGAACAATAAATCAGTTGTGTGATGACTTATTACCATGGTAACATTCTAACGAGATTATACAATATTCATTTTTTGTAATTACCCCCCATTTTCTTTACACTGCTGCTACTCACTGTTTATTATCTATGCATAGTCACTTCACCCCTACCTACAGTACATTACATAATACCTCAATTACTTCGATTAACCGGTACCCCCTGTATATAGCCTCGTTATTGTTATTTTATTGTGTTACTTTCTTTTTACTTTAGTTAATTTAGTAAATATTTTCTTAACTCTTATTTTTCTTAAAACTGCATTGTTGGTTAAGGGCTTGTAAGTAAGCATTTCACGGTAAGGTTTACACCTGTTGTCCCACGAAACACCCACCCAGCCAGTAACTGCAGCTGACGTGATATCTGGTTGAGATAGGTGCTCCCATGTGGGGTCCTAACCGAGCTGAAATCTAGTCAGGCAATGCTGTGGCTGACCTGTTTTCTCTCAACTGAGAGTAATGTTATAATCTCCTGCTGCCTTCTGTTCTGCTAGTTCTAGTCGGCTTTGTTCCTCTTTTTCAGTGGTGCATAAAGCCATGTTGTTTTGTCGTGGCGTGGTTGTAGAGACAGGAGGAACGAACAGCCAATGTTTTATGTCATATTCATTTGGCAATTAACAAAATAAAACAAAATGAAACAGGAAGGGACAACCAGAACTTGCCCAATAGGAAACGCTTMTTTTTTTAGTTTTCTGTTTCAAAAGACTTTGATACGGTGTGGACTAATGAATACAACCCAGCTCTTAACAATTGCAACAGGGTCACGAATCATAAGGATTGTCTGTGGACCTCTGGCTTTGAACCCAGCGCATGTTGTGTAGACGTGCTTAAATAAGACGCAGCAGCATTGTATTCAATTGCTGTTGCATGATCACATGCCATCATTTCCAATGTAACAATTTTTTCTTTATAAAACAAATGGTGTCAGGGGATGCACCAGTAGCCATGGCTCGGTGCCTGTTTGTGACAGAAACACGCAGTAGTGGTTCTAATTCAAAAGTGTTGTTTGCGTCTCTTGTGCCTCTCAGCTATCTAGAGCTAGGCCAGTGTCATTCTCAAACACACACACACACACACACACACACACACACACACACACACACACACACACACACACACACACACACACACACACACACACACACACACACACACACACACACACACACACACACACACAACACACACCACACGCACGCACACACACACACACACACACACACACACACACACACACACACACACACACACACACACACACACACACAAAAGGACCCATAAGTAAGCGTTTCACTGATTCACTGATAAGTAAGTCTACACCTGTTGTCTACGAAGCATGTGACAAATACATTTTTGATTTGATTTGACACTGCAGTGGCACAACAGTGGGCAGAGGAGTAGCAGTTCCACATGAGCACACAAAGGCCCTTAATACCCAGCAGATACCAATGAGGGTTTAGTAGGGATCACAGCCAGCCACCCTTATTGTCTCGATTCAGATCTGCCTTCATATTTAGCAGGGCCCGATTTCTACTGTTCCTGTTTCATCTGGAGTTATTAAATTAGACTAACCTGCAGGTCTGCAATYTGGATGGACGAACAAAAGGAATGAGATCAAATTTGTCCTTGGGGTACTAGTGTAAACAAGCTATTATTCCATAGACTTGCCTTAGGGTGGTTGGATAGCTCATTTTTACCCTGTTACAGGGAGGTGTGAAACCAGGTGCAGAGGGTGTATTTGTCTCGGTACAGCCAACAAGACGTTGTTAAATGTCTCCGAGGCGTGAAGAGAAAAACAGTGAAAGCCATTGGGTAGATCTCTAAGACAGGACTGCTAATGAATCCATACAGTAGGATCGTCATTCGATCACTCTTTTGTTGCTGAGAATTTTCCTGCACAGCAGGAAATGTAAACATGTAGTGTACTTGAGGTTTAAAAAGGCTTCTAAAGTTAATAATGTCGACCCAAAAAAATCGGACTTAATTTGACCAAACAAAAAATGTATCAACCCCTACAAAAAATGTCTATTAATAATTATAATCCACAAAATAATTCACATTTCCTGTTGCTGCAGGATTGTTTTCCTTCTGTAGCAAACTGGCTCAAATTAAGATCCTACATCTTTTTACTGGTATATTTTACATAATTGTGGCTTGTTCTATGTTGGAAAGACTTACTTGAATACAGCTTTTTACTTGTATTTTTTACATACACGATTATGTATATAGAAAAGTATGTGGACACCGCTTCAAATTAGTGGATTCGGCTATTTCAGCCACACCCGTTTGCTGACAGGGGAATAAAATCGAGCACACAGCCATGCAATCTCCATAGACAAACATTGGCAGTAGAATGGCCTTACTGAAGAGCTCAGTATCTTTCAACATGGCAAAACAAATCAGTTCGTCAACCTTTTCTGCCCTGCTAGAGCTGCCACGGTCAACTGTAAGTGCTGTTATTGTGAAGTGGAAACGTCTAGGAGCAACAACGTCTCAGCTGAAGTGCTGAAGCGTGTAGCGCGTACAAATCATCTATCCACGGTTGCAACACTCACTACTGAGTTTCAAACTTTTCTGGAAGCAACGTCAGCACAAGAACTGTTCTTCGGGAGCTTCATGAATTGGGTTTCCATGGCCGAGCAGGTGCACACAAGCCTAAGAACACTATGCACAATGCCAAGCCTCGGCTGGAGTGGTGTAAAGCTCGCCGTCAGTTGGACTCTGGCAGTCTGACGGACGAATCTGGGTTTGGCGGATTCCAGGAAAACGCTACCATAGTGCCAACTGTAAAGTTTGGTGGAGGAGGAATAATGGTCTGGGGCTGTTTTTCATGGTTCGGGCTAGACCCCTTAGTTCCAGTGAAGGGAAATCTTAACACTAAAGCATACAATGACATTCTAGATGATTCTGTACTTCCAACTTTATGGCAACAGTTTGGAGAATGCCCTTTCCTGTTTCAGCATGACAATTCCCCCGTTTACAAAGCGTGGTCCATACAGAAATTGTTTGTCGAGATCGATGTGGAAGAATTTGACTGGCCTGCACAGAGCCCTGACTTTGGGATGATTTGGAAGACCGACTGCGAGCCAGGCCTAATCGCCCAACATCAGTGCCCGTCCTCACTAATGTTCTTGTGGCTGAATGGAAGCAAGTCCGCCCAGCAATGTTCCAACATCTAGTGGAAAGCCTTCCCAGAAAAGAGTGGAGGCTGTTATAGCAGCAAAGGGGGACCAACTCCATATTAATCACATGATTTTGGAATGAGATGTTGGACGAGTAGGTGTCCACATACTTTTGGTCATGTAGTGTATCTCATAGGATGCCCATGTATCCTGTTCTATATTGGAAAGAGATGCATTAATATTGATCCCGTTGAAAGCTTATCATCTATGAATTTACACTATAACTCTGTAARGTTTTGCTAGTGTGTTTTCTCCCCCATAGTGTTGTTTTTCAGCAACATTTTGGGGAGTAATGATATCAATATCGAAACCACACACTTTTCTGAAGGAGCAGGCCTCTATTTACTGTGTGTGCTTAGTGGACCAGAGCCAGAGTGATATTGTCCAGCCTTAGGCTCCATGCTACATTATTCAACAACACCCTATCACTCTCTCTCTGCACGCTGCGGAACAGTCCAGGAACCAAACAAAAGAAAAAGCAGAAGTTGCTCTCTCTGAGTTCTGTGAAATGGGGAACTGTCCAAGCAAATAAACAAAATAAAATGGGAAGTCACAACAATTTGCATTGTCATCACAAGTAGGCTTTCTTTCTGAAAGGAGTGCCTGAAGCAATATGGCTAAATATATTAGCTGGCTGTATTCACTTTGTGGGGGAAATAAACTCTGACTTTCAGAAATGTTTTGTAGTGTGGGGCAATTCAAAACCCCAAATATAGGCCAAGCAGCCCACATAAGACCTGATACAAGCATTATCTCTCAAAGCATCTCCTGAATGCAGCTGTAGTTGCTCTTGTTAAAGTGTAATGGACCCTTGTGGATAAAAGTTGAGAACCACATAGTTGAGAACCACATCCTCCATAAGAAACCTATTGAAATCATAGAAATATAGATAATAGAACAGAAATTGACATTTAATGGTGGGTGGACCGGATGCCATATTTGTGGTAGCAATTAGAAGTGAAATGTTCAATTCAATTTACATTTCAATGGTGTACCAGCTAAACTACAGTGGTCTGAAGGGACAGGATATATTAATTATATTTCTACGATTGAAATTACCCACCCTATATTCAAAAGCATGTGATGTCTGTTGTTGGTCTTACAGTATATGTTAGCTTAGAGTTCTGTTGTTTTGTCCTTGTCGATTCCTTCATTATTCTCTGTATCTTGTATAGTACTAAACCACTAGCTATCTTTGAAAGTTTATAGCCCTTTTATTAAAGCTTTTTTCWATTTTAATGGTTGCTCTCAATGCGAAGAGCTTTGTGATTTACATCTGTTAATGAAAAGCATTCTACAATTGTAATTTATTATTATTATTGTTATGTTGGGTCTCAACTGCAAAAATATTGTATTTTACACTGTTTGAAGCTGGTGTAAAAAAACAAAAATAAAAGAATAAAAAACTAAACTTCATAACGGGAAGCATAGAAATAGCACACATAGAACAGATCTACTGCTTCTTAGACTTGCTTTCAATGAGAATAACAGATCGGATTGGGTCGCCCTAAATGTACATATTGCAGCTTTAAGCACCAGTCTCAACGTCAACAGTGAAGAGGCGACTCCGGGATGCTGGCCTTCTAGGCAGAGTTGCAAAGAAAAAGCCATATCTCAGACTGGCCAATAAAAAGAAAAGATGGGCAAAAGAACAGACACTGGACAGAGGAACTCTGCCTAGAAGGCCAGCATCCCGGAGTCACCTCTTCACTGTTGAAGTTGAGACTAGTGTTTTGCAGGTACTATTTAGTGAAGCTGCCAGTTGAGGACTTGTGAGGTGTCTGTTTCTCAAACGAGACGCTCTAATGTACTTGTCCTCTTGCTCAATTGTGCACCGGGGCCTGCCACTCCTCTTTCTATTCTGGTTAGGGCCAGTTTGCGCTGTTCTGTGAAGGGAGTACACAGCGTTGTATGAGGTCTTCAGTTTCTTGGCAATTTCTTGCATGGAATAGCCTTAATTTCTCAGAACAAGAATAGACTGATGAGTTTCAGAAGAAAGTTATTTGTTTCTGGCCATTTTGAGCCTGTAATTGAACCCATATATGCTGATGCTCCAGATACTCAACTAGTCTAAAGAAGGCCAGTTTTATTGCTTCTTTAATCAGAACAACAGATTTCAGCTGTGCTAACATAATTGCAAAAGGGTTTTCTAATGATCAATTAGCCTTAATGATAAACTTAGATTAGCTAACACAACGTGACAGTAGAACACAGGAGGGATGGTTGCTGATAATGGGCCTCTGTACGCCTATGTAGATATTCCATTAAAAATCAGCCGTTTCCAGCTACAATAGTCATTTACAACATTAACAATGTCTACACTGTATTTCTGATCAATTTAATGTTATTTAATGGACAAAAAAATGTGCTTTTCTTTCAAAAACAAGGACATTTCTAAGTGACCCCAAACTTTTGAACGGTAGTGTATATCTCCAGATGTGTATATAGGGAAAGGGGGATACCTAGTCAGTTGTACAACTGAATGCCTTCAACTGAAATGTGTCTTCCGCATTTAACCCAACCCGTCTGAATCAGAGAGGTGCGGGGGACTGCCATAATCAACATCCACAGCGCCTCGGGAACTGTGGGTTAACTTCCTTGCTCAGGGGTAGAACGACARATTTTTACCTTGTCAGCTCGGGGATTTGACCCCCAAAGCTCTAACCACTATACTGTGTATGTATACAGTATCTGTTAGACTTTTATATATTATTGCAATAAGAACGAGTTAGCTAGCATGCTCTAATTGTAATGGTCACATTAGCTCCCTGCTAATTCAGTTATTTCCATGCTAACAGACAAATCACAAATCTACAGCCTGCAAATCTAATGTGCTTCCTTGTGTTTATCGTCAGGTACTTCCCTTTATTGTATTTTGTAACATTTTTGTCATTGTTATGATGTTTGAATACAAAATACCCAGTCTGATATTGACATGCATGCTTTGAATCACAAATCTACAGCCATCAACATTTTTTTTTTTTTTAAACCTTTATTTAACTAGGCAAGTACAAATTCTTATTTACAATGACAGCCTAAAAACAGTGGGTTAACTGCCTTGTTCAGGGACAGAACAACAGAGTTTTACCTTGTCAGCTCATCTAGCAAGCTGATCTAGCAAGCTATACGGTTACTAGCCCAACACTCTAACCACTAGGCTACCTGCCACCCCAACATACTGTTGTCCTGCATATCTAATGTGCTTTCTTGTGTCTATCATCAGAATAAACACCAGTCAACTTGGACCACAGGCTGGTTATTCCTTTCTTTAAAAACACAGTACAATAGTTACGAAGTATGATCACATATACAACAGGGAAATCCTTACTTTCAGGGAAATCCTTACTTTCAAGCCCTTAACTAACAATGCAGTTTTAAGAAAAGCAACTGTTAAGAAAGTATTTAAAAAATAATAATAAAATWAAATWAAAAATAACAAAATAGAAAAATAACAAATAATTAAAGAGCAACAATAAAATAACAATAGCGGGGCTATATGCAGGGGGTTCCGGTACAGAGTCAATGTGCGGGGACACAGGTTAGTCGAGGTAATTGAGGTAATATGTACATGTAGGTAGAGGTAAAGTGACAATGCATGGATAATAAACAGAGAGTAGCAGCAGTGTAAAAATGGGGGTGGGGTGGGAGGGGKGCAATGCACATAGTCCGGGTAGCCATTTTATTAGCTGTTCAGGAGTCTTATGGCTTTGGGGTAGAAGCTGTTAAGAAGCCTTTTGGACCAAGACTTGGCGCTCCGGTACCACTTGCMGTGCGGTAGCAGMGAGAACCRTCTATGACTAGGGTGGCTGGAGTCTTCGGCAATTTTTAGGGCCTTCCTCTGACACAGGCTGGTATAGAGGTCCTGGATGGCAGGAAGCTTGGCCCCAGTGATGTACTGGGCCTTACGCATTACCCTCTGTAGTGCCTTGCAGTCGGAGGCCGAGCACTCTAACCCGAGCGTCCGGGTTAGAGTGCACCACTCCAGCCAACGCTTGGCATTGTGCATGGCAATTTTAGGCAATTTTTGGCCATGGAAACTTATTTCATGAAGCTCTCGCCAAACAGCTCTTGTGTTGACATTTCTTCCAGAGGCAGTTTGGAACTYGGTAGTGAGTGTTGCAACCGAGGACAGATGATTTTTACACACTACGCGCTTCAGCACTCAGCGGTCCCGTTCTGTGAGCTTGTGTGGTCTACCACATCGCGACTGAGCCRCTGTTGCTCCTAGACGTTTCCACTTCACAATAACAGCACGTACAGTTGACCTGACTYGTTGGAAAGGTGGCATCCTGTGACGGTACAACGTTGAAGGTYACTGAGCTCTTCAGTAAGGCCATTCTACTGCCATTGTTTGTCTAATTTTATACACCTGTCAGCAACGGGTGTGACTGAAATAGTCGAATCCACTAATGTGAAGGGGTGTCCACATATTTTGTATATAGTGTATATACAGAACACCATATTCAACTAGATATCTTCTGGAAATTCTTTATTCTATCTAATTCTTTATAAAAAGCATTGGATGAACATGATCTATGGTATGATGACGAAGCAGGGTGTGTGTGCCAGGGTGCCTTTACCTGGAGGTGAAGGYTTTCTTCTTGATCTGCGAGGCCAGTGCCATGCTGTGGGACATCTGGTGGGACTGCTCTTCCTGGACCCGTGTCATCAGCGTCTTGGTTGCCATGGTGAACCCCTGACCAACACCTGTGGAGGTAGGAGAGATGAGGGAGGGATGAAGGGAGGAGGATGTATCATCTAACATTGCACAGTAGGACCACTCTGTGGGTTGACATGATGGAGACTCGCAAAGGAATGCTACAGAGATCTCTTTTCACTTTCATTGTGAGGAATATGTACATTTATGACCATAGTAATTATGCTCATGGTGGATCTCAAATAGCCAGGTGTCAATGGAAATGCATCCAAAACATGTAATATCATATTAGCACAAAAACAACACAATCCAATGTGTTGTTTGTGTTTGAAGTAAAGACAGGTGCAGCTGGCATGGAGAAAGGTGTGCTTCAGGCCTCTGTTAAATGAACTGGCCCTTTGTGGGCCATTGAGCGAGTTATAATTCATTAGTTCAGGTCTGCCACCATGCCGCTGCCTGCCACCCAAGCAGTCATTAATCACTCTCTGCTCTGGGGGAGGCCGACACTGCAGCTCGCCCAACCAACAGAACCAGGCCAGAGCCTGAGTGATAACTTCCTTCACCCACTCTCACAAGCAACTGTCACCAGTGTTAGCGCGTTAGCATTATAAACACCCTCATTTGTTTTTCCTTCTGGTCTGTTCGAWTTACATTGGACGACCTGGGCTAACGTTAGCGAGTGGCTAGTGTCTAATGCTTTAATGCTTTGAATTACATTGCAGTGAGCCTGCTGGTCTGATGTTAGCAAGCGGCTAATGGCAAAAGCTTCAACAGGATAGCATCCCCACTGGTTTCCCTTCACAGCTCATTGTTGTGAGAAACTTAAGGGTTGTTTGTACAGAGGTGGTTAACAGGTCAACCTCCAGCGTATTAAAATGCATCTGTCTTAGCTGGTGCGTGTCTGGATACCCGGACCCCTGTGGAGAAAGTGGAGAGTAATGTTCTTTCTGCTCACAGTGCAATTTCCCCTACGTCTTGAGTAGACTGCACAGTCCAACTCTCTGATGACAAAAGACAAAGTAACACGGGGATGAATTATTTGTTATTTGGTAGATCATGGATTGTCTGAACAACACATGTGAGCTTTACCTAATCGTCCTGAGAGAGTAATTTCAACTCATATCCATGAAGGCTGCCAAAAGTAGAGACTCTTTTGACACTCAACCAGCTTGAGATATGATTGGAGTATCTGTCCATAGGACCACTTTAAGCCGTACATTCCACAGAGCTGGGCTTTACAGAAGAGTGGCCAGAAAAAAAGCCATTGCTTAAAGAAAAAAATAAGCAAACACGTTTGGTGTTCGCCAAAAGTAATGTGGGAGACTCTCCAAACATATGGAAGAAGGTAGTCTGGTCAGAGAAGACTCAAATTGGGTGAATAGTTATGCACGGACAAGTTCTGTTTTTTTGTTGTCTTACTTCTTGTTTGTTTCACAAGAAAAAATATGTTGCATCTTCAAAGTGGTAGGCATGTTGTGTAAATCAAATGATACAAACCCAACCAAAAATCTATTTTAATTCCAGGTTGTAAGTCAACAAAGTAGGAAAAATGCCAAGGGGGGTGAATACAAGCCACTGTAACTATTCCCCAGTAGGCTGTCATTGTTAATAAGAATTTATTTTGAACTGACTTGCCTAGTTAAATAAAGGTTCAATTTA
The DNA here is from genome assembly GCF_002910315.2 of Salvelinus sp. IW2-2015. Lineage (NCBI taxonomy): Eukaryota > Metazoa > Chordata > Actinopteri > Salmoniformes > Salmonidae > Salvelinus > Salvelinus sp. IW2-2015. The sequence goes on along the minus strand of NC_036874.1, from coordinate 13,813,388 downwards.
AAAAAATACTTATCTCATGGAGACAAAGGGAAATGTCCTAGACCATGCAAAGCTCAGCAGTATAGTAACATGAATTATTTGCATATGGAGGCCGATGAGGCTACTCCGTGGAGGAAGAGGATGACGTTCTACCACATGAATTTGAGGAAAAATGAAGAAATAATACAAACACTGAAACATAGTCAAACATTTTTGTAAACACATATGCCATCCCATTGGCCAGTGATGGAAAAAGTACACGTGAGTAAAACTAAAGATACCTTAATAGAAAAATATACCTGAATAGAAAATGACTCAAGTAAAAGTGAGTCACCCAGTTAAATAATACTTGAGTAAAAGTCTAAAAGTATTTGGATTTAAATATACTTAAATATCAGAAGTAAATRTAATTGCTAAAATATACTTAAGCATGAAAAGCAAAAGTATAAATAAATTCAAATTCCTTATAAAAAACAAACCAGATGGCACCATTTTCTTGTTTTGTTTAAAATGTATGGATAGCCAGGGGCAGACTCCAACACTCAGACATAATTTACAAACGAAGCATTTGTGTTTAGTGAGTCCGCCAGATCAGAGACAGAGGGATGACCAGGGATGTTCTCTCGATAAGTACGTGAATTGAACCATTTTCCTGTCCTGCCAAGCATTGAAAATGTAATGAGTACTTTTGGGTGTCAGGGAAATTGTATGGAGTAAAACGTACATTCTTTTCTTTAGGAATGTAGTGAAGTAAATGTAAAAGTAATAGTAAAGTAAAGTACAGATACCCCAAAAAACGACTTAAGTAGTTCTCTAAAGTATTTTTACTAAAGTACTTTGCACCACTGCCATTGGCTTAATTAAAAGTCCATCATTCTCCCTTACTTATTACGTCTCCAGACGTAAATTGTCATTGTGTTACTTTCCCAGCACTGGTTTTCACCATATATTCATGTGACGTTTATGACCCTTGTAATGTATCCTTAACACGTCCTTGTGGATGAGACTCCGTTGGAAAGAAAATAGGAAGTGATTACATCATGACATCACGGTGTACCTTAAGGGTGAATTAAAAAGCCACTTACGTTTGTCTTTGAAGAAAGGGTTATACTCCACAGGCCCTCAAGATGAGCATGAAGGACACACGTCTCTCTCTCTCTCTGTCCCCTGTCACCTTTCACTGTCTGTCTCTCTCAATTACTTTTCTCACGCTCTCTTAATCTCCCTGTCTCACCTCTCTTTACAGTACCTCTTTTCTTTCTCTCCCGTGCTCCTCGCTCTGCCTCTCCCTGTATGAGCAGTGAAGGTGAACCTGGCCCTGGACACAAAGTGTCCTTCACAAAGAGAATATGGCCAAACACAATGCACTCAAGGTGGTAAATATAGACTACTGACACGTCCCCTCCAGTGCCCCCACCACCAACCCCCAAACCCCCACCCACACCGGTCAATGCCATCCAGCCAGATAGACTTACAGTCAGCACTGCAGACCTGCGGCCAAGGATGCCACAGTAGCAACAATAGAACAACACAATAGGATTGAGGTTTGAGTGGACTGTATGATCTAGGCAGCTGAAAGCAACAGCTGGAATGGCCACAGGGGAAACGATGCCAAAGGTATTCCACCAACTGTCTGATCAGTAACTGTCAGGTTGGGATGAGTGTGAATATATGGTTGATTTTTTATAGTGAATGTGTCTATAAAACAAGATAATCTTAAACCTATTGGTAGTTGAACATTCACAGAAAACGGGGGTGGGGGCTAGTTCATTCTCTGTGTTCCTTTTCATCTGGCCCCATAATGGCCTTGTCTCATAATTGAGACCAAGGGCGAAATGGGTAAAGCCTCTTCTATTGAAAGACTGGCCTTGAACACCCTCTCAAAGAACAAGGGTTATAGGGTTATTAGTGATTGTGTTTGCACCTGAGATCCAGTCACGCCATCCCTCCTTTCAAACCTCTCCCTTTATCTGTCAGACTACTTTTCCATCCTTGATTTCTTTCTCTATCAACCCCCCTCTCCTGCCTGTATCTCCCTCCCCTCTCCACTCACCGTCTCTCACTTTTGTCTCTCCCCTGATCCAAGTTCCTCTCTTTCTTCCSCTCCTCCCTCACCCCCCCCTTTCTCTGTCTCCTTTTATCCTTTTACAGTGATCTCTGATTAGTCCTTGAAGCTTGCACACTGTTCTACACTATTAAACATGGAGCTCAGACTGGCTGAGACAGAGACACAGAGACACAGAGACACAGAGACACAGAGACACAGAGAGACACAGAGAGAAAGAGAGAGAGAGGAGGGGAAAAGAGAGAGAGAGAGAGAGAGAGAAGAAGAGAGAGAGAGAGAGAGAGAGAGAGAGAGAGGAGAAGAGAGAGAGAGAGAGAGGAGAGAGAAGACGAGAGAGAGAGAGAGAGAGAGAGAGAGAGAGAGAGCACTATAACATTTGACTGCTGAACGATATCAGCAAAATGCCTGTGATCGCTATGGTCGGTGTCGATCATTTTTGGTTTATCGGCCCAGCTCTAGTGTGTGTGCATGCATGTGTTTTAGTGTATGCGCCTGTGTGTGTGCATTTGTGCGCGTACAAGCATGTATGCGTGTGTGTGTTAAGATAGTTCAATGCCGTGTGATAGGGTTTAAAAAGACACTAACAGGCTTCATCCAAGGCCATCTCTTTGTGTGCTGGGTTGGGGGGTTATTTAAAGCATTTACTGTCCACACCTGCCTCTGGTATATCAGTAAACAACGCAAGCTGGACTTGCCAGCCCCCTCTTCTCATCATATACCACCAGTGACATTCTGACTAAGAATAACTGGACAGCCACTGCCAGAACAAAGCAGCTGAAGAGACCAGCTTTATTAGTTACTGTTGTAATGGAGAATCTAGCTCCCCTTACCGTACAAATCAGTGATCAGTCGGTCAGTAATGTTATAAAGACACCATTATAGTGACATACAAGTGATACGTCAATTTAGGTGACACTTAACTAATATGTCAGCTTAAAGTGGCACACTGTATAGCTACAATGGTTAAATGCCACTATTTGGACATTCTAATGAGACCATGTTGAGAAAGGAGCTAGCGGTTCTACATCTCCCCTCTCCTTTACAACTCTCTCCAATATGGCACCCATCCGCTGTCGAGATGGCACTCAACATCCTCCTCTTCCTCAAGCCCGCTGGTGTAACTGCTTACTGACTGTACACTGTAACGTCACTGCATGATTGTAGTGGGTTTACGAACACATTAGTTCTATTAGCTATGTTGACTAGGACGTTACTTTAGCTCATATGGGGACAACGATGTAGGCTGCGTGTAGCGGTTATGATATGGTTTGGTTTGGAAAGGTTTTTTCGCCTGGTCACATACAGCTGATGTGTTGTTCACTGAAGTCCACAAACGAAGGGAAAAGGTGAGAGGAGGAGAGTGCATAGAGGTGAGAAGGAATACAATGTGGCTGTTTTGATCAGGGGTGTATTCATTCCGCTGATTCTGTTGAAAACGTTTCTTAAACGGAAGCAAACGAAACAGCGATAAAAATACCTGAATTTGTCCAATAGAAACTATTGTTGATAAGCTAGATGCAGGTAAGAGTGTGAAAGACGGTATTGAATGTGTCACTATCTGTCCATGTGTCACTGTCTGTCATCTCAAATGTTTCTCTCGACCTGTGTGAACCTACGTTGTAAACTTTCATTCATAGGCTAGCTTGTAGTGACCTCATGATGGGTATAGGGAAAATTTGAGCATCATGTAGTACCCTAAACCTATCGATGTTACATTGAGCTGGGTGAATGGAATATTAATGACAGTTATCCAACATGCTGTAATAGAAATAAGGCCATGCACATGAGAAAAAGGATTGTCTTCCCTCATCGTAAACGGCACTGACTGCCAGTGCAAAGACCCATTTCCCGGCTACGTCATGAAAAGTTGCAAGCACAGTTCCAAATCAGAAAGCGGTTTGTTTGCATGTAAGTAAATATGATCAAATTCAGATGCAGTTCACGGAAGTCAGAAAACAGGTAATCAGATGGTTATTGTCGACATTACAACATCGCAGATGTCTTTTGAGGATTGACTACCTTGCAAGCTAACAAGCCAACGAGGCAAGGTAAAGTATCACAAATAGAGCTACATAAAACCAGAAGAATAATATACTTGTTGAGCATAGCGATAGCCATCAGTCTTGTGTGTTTTCATGGTCATGACTCACTCACTGCTAAGTTTGTCAAGATCCCCACATCCGTATACAGCTATCTGCTACGGGGCTTTTTGTTGAGAGGATGCACGAACATTACTCGAACATGTCTTTTTCGCTTGTAAACCAAAAATTGCTCTATATCTTCAACCTAATAAACTTAACTTATTTTTTAAACTTATTTTGAACATAATGTTGCCGCTACCGGCAAAATTGAACAGCGGCATCTGGTAAGACAAGGGGAAGCAGACTATGTATTTTTGTAAATAACAGCTGGTGCACGATATCTAAGGAAGTCTCGAGCTATTGCTCGCCAGAGGTAGAGTATCTCATGATAAGCTTTAGACCACACACCTACCGAGAGAGTTTTCATTTGTATTCTTCATAGCTGTTTACATACCACCACAGTCAGAGGCTGGCGCTAACACCGCATTGAATGAGCGGGACTCTAACCCGGAAGCTTATAAGAAATCCCACTATGCCCTCCGACGAACCATCAAAACGACAAAGCGTCAATACAGGACTAAGATCGAATCGTACACCGGCTCTGATGCTCGTCGGATGTGGCAGGGCTTTCAAACCATTACAGACTACAAAGGGAAGCACAGCAGAGAGCTGCCCAGTGACACGAGCCTACCAAACGAGCTAAACTACTTCTATGCTCGCCTCGAGGCAAATAACACTGAGACATGCATGAGAGCACCAGCTGTTCCGGAAGACTGTGTGATCACGCACTCCACAGCCGATGTGAGTAACCTTTAAACAGGTCAGACCTTTAAACAGGTCAACATTCACAAGACCGCAGGGCCAGATGGATTACAAGGTCGTGTACTGCGAGCATGCGCTGACCAACTGGCAAGTGTTTTCACTGACATTTTCAACCTCTCCCTGTCTGAGTCTGTAATACCAACATGTTTCAAGCAGACCACCATACTGCCTGTGCCCAAGAACACTAAGGTAACCTGCCTAAATGACTACGAACCCGTAGCACTCACATCTATAACCATGAAGTGCTTTGAAAGGCTGGTCATGGCTCACATCAACACCATCATCCCAGAAACCCTAGACCCACTCGAATTTGCATACCGCCCCAACAGATCCACAGATGATGCACACTCCACACTGCCCTTTCCCACCTGAACAAAAGGAACACCTATGTGAGAATACTATTCATTGACTACAGCTCAGCGTTCAACACCATAGGGCCCTCAAAGCTCATCAATAAGCTAAGGACCCTGGGTCTAAACACCTCCCTCTGCAACTAGATCCTGGACTTCCTGACGGGCCTCCCCCAGGTGGTAAGGGTAGGTAACAACACATCTGCCACGCTGATCCTCAACACATGGGCCCCTCAGGGGTGCGTGCTCAGTCCCCTCCTGTACTCCCTGTTCACTCATGATAGCACGGCCAGGCACGACTCCATCACCATCATTAAGTTTGCCGATGACACAACAGTGATAGGCCTGATCACCACCCGCGATGAGACAGCCAATAGGGAGGAGGTCAGATGATTGTGGACTACAGGAAAAAGAGGACTGAGCATGCCCCCATTCTCATCGACGGGGCTGCTGTGGAGCATGTTGAGAGCTTCAAGTTCCTTGGTGTCCACATCACCATCAAACTAACATGGTCCAAGCACACCAAGACAGTTGTGAAGAGGGCACAACAAAACCTATTCCCCCTCAGGAGACTGAGAAGATTTGGCATGGGTCCTCAGATCCTCAAAATGTTCTACAGCTGCACCATCGAGAGCATCCTGACTGGTTGCATCACTGCCTGGAATGGCAACTGCTCTGCCTTAGACACTTAGGTAATGGTAATGCTAACGGCCCAGTACATCACTGGGGCCAAGCTTCCTGCCATCCAGGACCTCTATACCAGGCGGTGTCAGAGGAAGGCCCTAAAATTTGTCAAAGACTAAAGCCACCCTTGTCATAGACTGTTCATAGTCATAGTCTAGGTCCAAGAGGCTTCTAAACAGCTTCTACCCCCAAGCCATAAGAACATCTAGTCAAAGAAAATATGAACATCTAGCCACCTCCCCCTCTTTACACCACTGCTACTCTCTTGAAATAACTCTACCTACATGTACATACTACCTCAATTAACCGGTGTCCCTGCACATTGACTCTGTATCGGTACCCCTCTGCTGCTTTAATTACTTGTTACTTTTATCTCTTATTCCTATCCATATTTTGGGGGGAATCTGCTTTGTTGGTTAGGGGCTCGTAAGTAAGCATTTCACTGTAAAGTCTACACCTGTTGTATTCGGCGCATGTGACTAATACAATTTGAGTTGATTTGTTTTGAATTGGTCCACTTTATCTGAGCGGAACCTATTGTGCGGAAGTAGAAAAAAAGATAGCCACTGCCAAGAGAGACTATTGGGGTGATAGTGTGTTGTAAAAGATACCAAAATGTACCCGTTCCCCTTGTTTAGGCCCATCAAAGTCTTCAAACGCTAGCTGATAAGATTTTCATTACTTCAAAGAAAATTGAGTTTGCCCCCCCCCGTCAWGCTGTATCTTTTTGAGAGGCTGCCTTTTGCTTCAGATCAGAGAATATGCTAAGTGAGCCCATCAAAATGYCCACTCTCAAAAAAGAAATTTGGAACAAAAGGTTTGAGTTCAACTCCCAAAGGAACTATTAAGTCATCTTTATATAATATGTAAGATGATCAGTTATGAAACCCCAAAGAGCAAAAAAGTATTAGGAACTGTACTTCTCTTAGATAACGTCTTTATTTTCCATCCGTCTCCTGGATGCACTTTTTGAAAAATACAATGCTGGCTTTTCCACCTGGCTGTTTTGTTTGTGAGGAGAAGTTGATGTAAACATTCTCCTTTGATAGGGTCAGTACGAGCTAACATCAGGTTATTAATACCTGAAAATTCTTTCTAAGTGATAAAACTCTCACTGCATCAATTGATCGAGAACAGGCGGTGACACTTTTTGCACAATTTGCACTTAATTCAAAAAACWATTTTGGAATCCGCTGAGAAAGTTCATGGAGATTTGGGAACTACTGTATGTTAGAAGAGACCAGAGGGTCATCACTGCAATTCTCTCTCTTTTCTTCTTGGGTATGGAGAGCAGGAGGCAGGAGAGGATGTGTAGAGGGAATGTCTGACAGATAGGGTGGAGTTTCTGTCAGTGTTGTTGCAAGTGAACACAGTCTCAATGGTCTTGACATCTGTTCAAAGGGAAACAGTCAAAGTAAGAATAAAAGTCTGCAATACCCGCCAAGGGGCTGGACAGTTTCCCACATCCTTACTCCACCTCTCACATTGTCAGGATGGTTACAGTCTCTTTCACTACATTTTCACTACATTTTAATTTGTATACAGGCTATTGTTAAAAAAGAGGATAGTCTAAGTTTGGAACCGCGCTAAAGGTCTCTAACAACTGTAAAAATCTCAAAGCTCAACAGAACCAGTTACTACTGAAGTATCTGATCATCAACGAATTTAAGAAAAAGCCATTTGTTTTTTAACACAGCAGCCGCATATCATCAGGTAGGCCTACATGCACKTGTATGCACACCGCATGATCCTCAAACCAGATACTGGCCAAACTCGTGTTTCTAAAAGTTCATTCAAAGGCAATGTATAAGGCATTTTTCGTTTAATTGTTATTTAACTCTAAGTATTTTTCACTTTTTCCCCTTCATTTTATAGAGCCTAAATGCTACATTTATAGGCATGTTGTTGAAGTGCTGTTGTTGATGTGTTGTTGAAATGCTGAACACTCCTGCCAGCGTCTAGCGTGTCACAAATGTTTCACAATATATATTTTAAATGGCAGGCTATAGCCTTGAAATAATAATAATAATAATATAGCCTAAATAACACATGTTCGTTCCTTCTTAGGCTACCTGGCTTGCTCCTGACTGATTTAGAGTTAATATGTTGTTTAATAGCCTGTTGAAATGTTGAACATCAATTGATAGTGACAGAATCACACATTACTTCCCAAGCAAAGTACATTTTTTTTGTGTAGTCGGCAATAGAAGGTTGTAGCGCAGCCTTGGAATGTCATAGAGCTAAATCAAAGATATCCCATATGCATCGGAGTCACGTCTTTCCCTGCATTTTACACGTTGTTTCTAGCATAAAGCATTGCGGATTAAAGCGTCGTTATAGATCGCTCTATATAATCAGGTCCATCATTTATTTTTCATCTTAAAGTAACAAGCGGTAGGCCTATGCTTTCAGCCATTTTCTTTAACATAAGGGGGGGGGGGGTTCTACTAAGATATCATATGGAATTGTTTTAGGATGGTCATACCATGGATCATTTAGAAATTTGATTTGGAATTGTAGGACCCCTGTAGACGTAAAACTATACATACATTGAATTTGGCATTTACTACTAAAGCCCATAGAAACACATCGAATAATACATTCATCAATGGCAAAACAGTCAGTCACAAAATGTATCATAATGAATAAGGTGTCCTATATCAGGAGATATAAGAAAGCTCTGGAAATATTTTTGTGTTTTGACACATTTTTAAACCCTTTTTTTTGTTGGCACAAATCTACTTCGATACTTCAATAACATTTTTCAACCGGTACCGGGTTACCACCCCTTGACACTTGGGGGGGTCRTAGAGCAAAACGGGGAACACCATCATGCTCCTGAGTCTTATATTTCCATAGAGTGGTCATATTAGTTAGTAGGCCAAACCGTTCGGACGCTACAGACGTTTTTGTGAGAATTTTTCGGGAAGTCTCCTGGTCTGTAGCTCTGCCACTTTCCACCACAGATGCGGAAGGCCGTCATAGGCGGATGTGGTGGATTGAGATGCAGCCCATGCAAAAAAACTGATATCTCTAGCTTAAACTGACAGATTTTGATTGGGATTTTTTTATTTGTTAATTAGACTCTTATTTAACACACCAAGCCTTTCACTGACACCGATGGGTTTGGCTGACAAAATCTATGGATAGTAGACTATAATTTTGTCTGTCAAACAGGTAGGGCTACCTCTTGTGTTTTGAATAGGAAGAAATAGTCTCCAACACAAAGCCCTATCGTTGTTAGTTGCCTAAATTATAATTATAATGAAGACTATTAATCTTAAGGATCGCCTAAAATGACACACCCAAATCTAACTGCCTGTAGCTCAGGCCCTGAAACAAGGATATGAATATTCTTGGTACAATTTGAAAGGAAACACTTTGAAGTTTGTAGAAATGTGAAAGGAATGTAGGATAATATAACACAATAGATAATACAAAGAAAAAAACAACCGTTCTTTTGTATTTTTTTGTAACATCATCTTTGAAATGCAAGAGAAAGGCCAAAATGTATTATTCCAGCCCAGGTGCAATTTAGATTTTGGCCACTAGATGGCAGCAGTGTAAGTGCAAAGTTTTATTCTGATCCAATGAACCATTGTATTTCTGTCAAAATCTTTGTACCAAGACTGCCCAAACATGCCTAATTTGTTTACTAAATTAATTAGACCTTCTCGAATTAACCTACTTTCAGCACCTATGTGCTTTCCATCTCCGTGGTTACCACTTCATGGTAATGTAAGTTGTAAATTCATTGAAAATGTAAATTACTTGAATATGGCTTATTGTGAGGTCTATAACTCTGATAAATAGCTTCATTATGGGCAATGAACCATATTGTTTTTATTCAAATCAATTATAGCAGTAGCAAGCTTACCTCCTGTCCTCCTTCTCATCTTCATGCTCTCCCTATCAAACTGACCTGGACATCGACAGGCCTAGTCTGCGCACAAAGATTTTTTATATTTTGGAAAATAAAGCATTATTTTTRGAAGAAGCCTTTGACTTCCTGAAGTGTCACCATACACAGCACAGCCATTCGTTAGGCAGCACAAAACGGTTTTACATCAGCAAGAGCAGGGCAGGCCAGGGCTCATGATTGTGATAGCCTATCCATTGCAGTGTGTAATGCTACCTGATCTCACAGTCTCACGTCAGAATTAGACATTAATCCATGTTTCTCAAACATCAAATTTAGAATTTTGAATTTTTTAGATTATGGTTCAGGCATTACCTCCAAATTCTTAAGGTTAGGCATTAACCCCCGAATGGTTAAGGTAAGGGTTAAGGTTTGGGATAGGCTTAAAACAAAAATATCGAAAACAACTTCCTATCCAAAGGATTCAAACATGCAACCTTTGGAATCAGAGGCAGATGCTTATGCCTACTTGAAGGTAAGAGCACTCACTGTTGCCCCTAGTGGCCGGTTTCCACATCATCTCCCGACATCCTCAGACATGGATGGACGTCGAATACTGACTTGTATCACGGGTGACCAGGCTGGTAATGCAGTGAAGCCTAGTTTTATATACACCATCCCAGCAACGCAAAACCTCAGGAAGAAAGTACATTTTCTCCGAAATATAACTTTGCCCTGTGCTTCTCCGAGCATGCTCTTCGTATAGCCTAAGCCTATAGCCTATAGTATGTGTGTGTGTGTGTTTATGTGTGCGTGTGCATGTGCGTGTGTGTGTGTGTGTGTGTGTGTATGTGTGTGTGTGTGTACACGTTTTACAATACTTGTGAGTACCAGAAGTCCTCACAAGATTAGTAAACCAACTAAAATTCAAAGAAGTGACAACATTTTGCCAGTCTATTTTAGGCTAGGGGGTTAGGGTTGGAATTATGGTTAAGGATAGGGGGTTAGGGTTAGCGTAAGGTTTAGGGTTAGGATTAGGGGTTAGGAAAACATTTGATTTCGAATGGGAATCAATTGTTGGTCCCCCAAAAGTCCTCACAAGTATAGTAAGACATTGTGTGTGTGTGTGTGTGCGTGTGCGTGTGTGTGTGTGCGCTTGCACACTGTGGCCATAAAATGTCCAAATGAGGTCTGGAGACAAGACCCCCTTCTGGACAGCAGAACCACGAATACAGTTCCCCTTCACCAACTTTATGCTTATGAGCAATTAAATCCATTCAATTATTATTAAAATTAACCTCTCCAGTTTCTCACTGCAGAAAAGCTGGTGTCAAATTAGATTTCCGACTCCAGGGCCGAAGTAGATTTGAGGGAATTATGTCAGGGCCCAGGAGATTTACGTTAGCACGCATTTTAAAAAAAGGATCAGAATGAACGTGGCTTAGTTATGAAATTCCTGGAAAAATGTTCCCCAAGAGCAGCCAGCGAATTCATCTATTAGCAGTATGACACGTTTGAATGGAACGTGCTGCACAGCTACTGTATGATATCATACAAGTGCAGGGCCCATATTCATAATGCATCTCAGAGTAAGAGTGCTGATCTAGGATCAGCCTTTTAGATCAAAATGAACACACTATTATSGACAGAGGGACCTGATCCTAGATCAGTGCTACTACTCCGAGATGCTTTATGAAAATGGGCCCTGAACTTCTCCCAATCTTACCTTTTCCCTAGTTCGACAGTTGGTTGTACAGAAACCGTAACCTGGCAACTGGCAGCCACACTGTACCTTGGTACCTTTGTTCAATATCCCACCAGCCGACACTTTATTGTTTGAGTCATCTAATATATATGGATGGAGGAGGACACACTGTATTTCTTTCTGAGACCTTTGTCTTGTTTGCATAAACCACCTCATGGGTTGACATGGCAGTGAGGGAGGTTGTTCTGATGTGTTTGGCTAAGACCTCATGACAAGGAATGACACTGCTGGAGCCTTTCAATGAGACAGCAGTGAAACTTCTTGTTATTCACGCTGGCACTCATCTAGAGTAATCGATAATATTTGTAAAAGTAAAGAATATTCATAGAAAAAGCACTTGATATGCAAGCCCATCAAGACTTCCCCTCAACTTGCCCTGCGTACTAATGTTACTGAAGCTCATGTTTGCTGAAGTACTTTTTGACAGCAATGACGGATCAACCAATTCAGTACCACAGTAGTTACCTTTTAATGAAAACATCAAATTCACAGTCATATTAGTTATAAAAGTGACCCATATAAAAACAAATCAGTATTATACTGTACATATACGTTGAATATGTGATACACATCACACCTGACAGTTTTAACAGTTTATTAGCCTATTATTATATCAAAGTGTAGTAAACGCATAGGTATTTTCACTTAGATACTAAGTGCCCTGTTTGGTGTTAGTAGCTCACCAAAGTGCCATGACCACCACACCCTCGTAGAGAATTACCCAACCCTTTTGTCTCCTGTATCGTAATTTAATCACCTCAAAAGAGCAGCAAATAATGAAAGGATGTTATTGAGGTCACATACTTTGAAGACAAAACACACAGCAAAGTTATTTGACACGTTTCTCAGGTAACTCATGCTGCCATTTTTGTATTTCTGACAATAATATTTTAGAAATGTATACATCACCTTCAACACTAATATGAATTTCAATTGTTGCTCTACATTTTCTCCAGCATCGTGATGCATATAATGTGGAACACAATAACACAGATAATATGACAAACAAGAAACAATCAATTAAAGAGACAACAGTACAGATATGCTGAAATTAAAGCTTTGTGCCTATGACGTTATGACATAAGAGGACTGGCTGCTTACTACCTTATGCCACCCAGCTTGAATCCTGGATGTAAATAGAATTTCTTCAAATGAAACAGAAACTTCACAGTCATGGTTTAAATTAAYATGTTAGTGTACATTAAGATGTGTGTATGTATGCACACGCATATTGGTAGAACTAGCCTATTGCTGGAAATGTTTAAAAATATGCAAATGAAAGAATCGCCGTCACAATCAAATGTACAGAATCTATTTTACAGCATTTTATCCTACATCCTACATTTGTCATAATGTAAAAAAGGGCCAAAATTATAGCATAAACTCAGTAKGATTCCATTGAGGGGGGCATGTGGCTGGATACTGAAGTAGAATCCTGCTCTTGTTTCTGAATCATAAGCTCCATAGCAGGCAGGAGAGGGACCGTGAAAGCCACACTCTGCACCGCCACCAAAACCCTCTCTCTGCTCCTTCCATCTTCTCCCTGCACTTTGTGAAGGCTCGCTGAGACGGAACTTGTCTCTGACGTACATTGGGAACCCAAACAGAGCGAAGAACAGGCCCTAAAGATTATTTTAGGGAACTAAAAAACGAAAACCAATCATCCTAGAATTTGTACCACCCAACCTCCCAGAAAGAATTCACTGCCTCTTTCATCTCCTCCTTCCTCTCCTTCTTCCTCTTCCTCCTGATCAATCCAAGCCTGTTGCGGAGCATATGAGGAAATCACAAAGTTATCCTCTGCTGTTAGCCCTTGAGGGGCAAGGGGTACCCAGTGTTGTTTGTAACCAGACAAGAACGTCATTGATGAGGTCTCACAGTCTGCAAGGTTGATGGGAGGTATGGAGTGAGATGGTGAGTCATTGGAGTTATTGAAACACATTGGAGAGATTGGGGTGTATATTGTTCTCTCCTCCTCTCTCCCTGTACCAGGGTCCAACCACTCTGTGTCGCCCGTGGTGACCAGATCAGACAATAGTGATGCCYCTTGCCCAGTGTTGTCTAGGTCCCACAAAAGGGACTGCCCCTCAGCGTCTGTAGGCAGTGCCATACTGGCCATGGCACTCTGTGTCTCTGGCTGGAGCAGCAGAGTGGACAACTGCAGTTGGCCATCAATACGCCGCAATGTGGGCAGTACCAGGGGGTGCCCTGTTGAGTCCCTGTCTCCAACACACCGGTTCGGCTCAGGTGGTGCTCCACGCGAAAACAAAACTGGACCACCTTGAACCCAACTGGGTTTGTGGTCACTGGATTCAGATGACCGTGGAGAGTTGATGTTGTCTTCGCTGTCTGGATGGCGATGGCATTCTTCCTTCACACCTTCATTGGCCACCTGCACTACGACCATGCTATAGTTGGTGGAGGACTGGGTGCTGTTGTTGGAGTGCTCTGGGGGTGGACCCTGCTGGCCCATGTAGGTGTCACAGTGCCTGGGCTGGGCAATGGAGGAGGGTCCGTCCTGGGGGGAATAGGGCCCAGACCCACTGCTGGTGAACTTTGACCCCTTCTGGAGTTTATCAGTCTTCAGGTCGCCGTAGGAGAACCCCACAGGGTAATGATACGGCTTGGCAGTGGAGATAGTGATGGCTTCTGGAAGGTACCACGATGGAGGTGGGATGTTGCTTGTTGTCAGTTTCTGTGTGGAAGAGAAAGAGGATTTAGTTTATGTAACTTACTAAAGCTCCTCTATGACCCCCTCTCCATCCCACCAAACCCTTGGAATCATTGAGTGGTTACAATATATGTCAAACCAAAATGAACTTGTTCAATTATAATTCTGAACAACTTTCATGGCAAGAATGAAATGAGCTCAACTGAAACAACACTGCTGTAATCTTTTGTAATTGCTTTCAGTTCTTGGCATGAAATGCAAATTACAGTGATACAACTGATTAAACAGGTATGATTTCTCAGCATATGAGAGGAAATGGAATAAAACAGATACAACTTTGGGAAGATTGGTAAATGCAGCCATTTAAAGAGAAAATGAATGACGATAAAGTTAAATCATTTCCTCATAAATCAGTGCATGTGTAAATTGCAAAGAGATACAATTGTATTGTAACTACTGTTACACATTGTGCCCTGTTCTAAATTAGGTGTTGCTGTAGAAAACAGCTGAATGTACTGTGTGTTTGTGGCTGAGATTAAACTCCGGTTCGGTTTCACCCTATTGAACCCTCTCATACACGTGTTACTGTAAGTTTTGCCTGGAGGCCTGTATTTCCAGTAACAGGAACTGGCACTCCTTCATGTATGGGGAAATCTCCAATCAACATTTCTTACCAAGGCGTCTGGCATGTTACTCTTCTTTCTCACATAGTGACGACACGCCACCACCGGTAGCAGGAGGGAACCAAGTAACAGACACACTAAGAGGAGGAACCATGGGAACAGCAGCCAGGGGTCACCTAGATGGGGGAAGATTGTTTCTATTACACCTCAGTAGTGGCAATACAGCTGCCTCACTCTCAGAGCCTATTGGAAACAGGCCAATAGGATGTAAATTGCCAGCGCTATAGAGCAAGCGTGGGCGTGTCCGTGACGTCAGTCAGTACAGTAGTTTCAAGGATGCATAAATAAGAGGCTCCATTCAGTCTTGTCACCAGGAAGTGAGCCTTTATATAATCTTTGAAAAAGCAGCAGGAATACCCTTAACATTGTGAAACTACAGTCAATGCATTTACAGTATGCCTTTCAGTTCTTTATGGTAACAGTATGATTACTCAAATCATTCACAGATGATTCATTCAACAAAACTAGCAAAGGCAAAAAGGAAAGGCATTACCAGCCTGGTCTCATAGACTAGACGTAACATAGTACATGTAAATCCGGTACACTCAAATGGGTATGATATGTTACGTTTGGTATGGTTACAAAAGACAGATAGTTACTTAAAGCAAAAACAAAAGTTGGGTGGTTGGTCGGGGTGGATGGGTGGATGTATAACCAAAGGATGTGAGTTCAAATCTCATCACGAAAAACTTGAGAATTTTAACAAATTAGCAACTTTTCAACTATTTACTACTTTTTAGCTACTTTGCAACTACTTAGCATATAAGCTAACCCTTCCCCTTCCCTTAACCCTAACCTTAACCCTTTTAGCTAAACCTTCCCCTAACCTTAACCCTAACCTTAACCCTTTTAGCTAAACCTTCCCCTAACCTTAACCCTTTAACCTAACTCCTAAATTTAACCTTAACCCTAACCCCTAACCCTAACCCCTAACCCCTAGCCTAGCTAACGGTAGCCAGCTAGCTAAAATTAGCCACCTAGCTAGTTCAAAACATATTGTATGTTTTTCTAATTCAGAACATATAATACAAATTCCAATTCGTAACATATCATACGACATGGGTGACGGACAACCACAAATGAATACATACAATACGAAACGTAACATATCATACTAAATGGAGCATCTCATATTTACATACAAAATAATACGAAATGCTCTGAGACCAGCTTATGCATACATTCAGAGCCTTGAATGACACCAGATGACCTCACCTGGTAATGCCACACAGAATGTATGGCTCTCACTGGCATTTCGGTGTATTTCTCTAGTCGGGATGTACACCACATAGCCACAGTACTCTACGTTGCTGTTCTTTAGATTGTCAAGGACAAACTCTCCAGTTGTGTTTTTGTGGACCTGTGGAAAAAAGAGTCAGCAGTTAGACCATGTTTTGTATATCTAATATGTGTGTGTGTGTGTGGGTGGGTGGGTGTGCATGTGTCTGCATGCATATTGTGTGAGCAGTACTTGTGGGGGGGTATCACCTGTGCTGCCCAGCTAGGACGAGTGATGTTGAGGATATAGATGGTTGGAGGGTTACGGTAGGAAAAGTTGGTACTGTTGAAAATCTCCTCGATGGAAGTCTTATTATCCGGTCCCAACGGTAGGGTGACAGTCACTTTTAAAGATGATGTTGTGAGGTTCACAGACACATTGGGTGGGCCAAGGACAGCTGACGTGTAAAAGACAAATAAAGGGTGAGAATAAGACTAAGGAAAATAGCGAATTAGTGACAATCTGAAGAAAACAGGATAAACCCGTTGAGTATGGGCCAAATGCTAACTGGACGAATTGGTGAATAACATAAGGTTTCATGGAAACATACTATGATGTCATTAGAGAACATGAACAGATAATTGGAGCGATGTATATGTATCACAACTAAGGATTCTGCTCTCTGAGCCAACACATACCCCAAAAACATCCCAAGCAAGAAAAAGTAGGATAAAGAGAGGAAATTGCTTACTGTCTCTCAGAGGTTTAAACAGTGCTGTATGGCCTAGCGAGTGACTGTTGGCGAAAACCTCAGCGTAGTAGGAATTTGAATAGATGTATGGTGTCTCTGCAGTGAGGTCACAAGAAAGAGTGGTGATGTTCTGGCACACCATCTTCGGCTTGTTTGGCTCTCCGTATCTATAATGAACACAACGACATGATCAAACATAAAACACACTATGTAAGGAACCCTTAGCCAAAATTGAATGTTGCAATTTGTAAAAATATTGAGTCACACTTTACTTGATGCCTGCAGGTACAATGCTTTTTATATTGTTATAAGCATGTATGAGCCTTTATCATGACATATCACGTTGTAAATGTATTGCCTTTCAGGGAGTGCTTGCGGCAGCCTAGCTGCTAGAACATAACAAATAGCACAACAGAGTTCTGAAATAGGTGTGTTATTTAACCCCTTACTTCCTCATATAAAAATAACTAAAGGATAGTGTGTCAAACAGGGAACCGATATTCAGCAGGGATGATCAGGGCCAATCTTTTTCTGAACTTATTTGATGGTGGCACTATGAGGCAATGCATAAGGACATGCAAGCCATTCCAGGCGACAGTCTCGGAGAAACAAATCAATGCAATTGGTGTGGCACTTGGCATTTGCCCGTCAGACCGTGTCATGATGAGCTGACGTTTCCACTTTGTAACAAGATCTCAAAGAGGCAGTAAGACAAAGTGATTGAGACGAAAACATTGGCCTCACATAGCCACAGGTGAACTGAGTGCCGTTTGTAAAATTAAATGGTACATTTTTACAGGCAATTAAAAAAAAAACAGATTTATCTCTGTGGTGTGCAGAGAAACAGAGTGAGGCCTGTGGTAATGCACAGACCACAGCCTGTCTGCTAAGGCTTGCCCCAGCCAGTGGAGCTCAACCTGCAGCATGGAGAAGTACAGTAGCACCACGGTTTCAAGGCTGATGGCAGTAGGTGGAGCAGCAAATTGAAAGAGCAACACACCATATCCAAAACAATGGGGACAACAATGGGGATAACGATGGRGACAACAATGGGGACAACGATGGGGACAACAATGGGGACAACGCTGCTGAAAAGGAGCATGGTTACGTCTTTCAGCACACAGCTTTAAAATGTGGTTGACATAAGTCACATATCGCCCCAGGTCACCCTAGCCTAGGCACATAAATAAAGGTTGAAAGGTGAAAAGGTGACCACTGTATTCCTGTCTCACACCTTTTGTAATGGACACTGTAAAGGACCCCTTCATCTGGGCTGTCGAACTTGTTCCAGTGGAGCACAGTGATGAAATTCCTCGAGATGAAGTATGGCTTCCCTTCACCAATGGCKGAACAACCTATAGATAAAGAGAAAGACGGTGGGGAAGGTTAACTTGAGACTGTCCATTCGCAAATAGCATTCGTAGCATAACGTCTCGCTAGTCAGCACACAAAAAGCATTGCTCTATTATTCAACATTGTCACGACCTTTGTGACATGCGCACAACAACAGCCTCTGTCAAAGGATCTGCCTCCCTCGGGATACACTTGCTCCATTTTCACTCACAGCAGCTGCGGGCCAAACTCAAACAGGGCTTACGTGAGCTGGGCTTTGTTTCATTGGCAGCAGGAACTAAAGTGTGTAATTGTTCCAGGGCTACAGAGGAGGGAATATAAGCAACTGAACATGTGGAAGCAAGCCAATTGTTTGATTTGAGTGAGAATAGGATGAAACAAAAGCCACAGTTTGGGTCTGGAGGGCCCATCCACAAAGGGATGTTTCGTAATAAAATACCGTGCCCATTATAGGACAGCCTTAATTCCTCAAGAGGTTTGTGCCAGTCTTATCAGGACTGTATAATAAGATATAAACTGTAGTGGAAGAATAATAGAAGGTGATAATCGCGACTAGCGACTTGCAGGCGCTGAGGCCCAGCGTGATGACATGGATCATGATTTATGACATTGTTTGGATGGCTGATCATCTGTTGGGCTATCACAGGGTTTAAACACAGCTTATATGTGGACTTCTCTGGGGAGGGACGTTCCCACAGAACCCTGCGAGTACGGAGACCATTGGAGGTGTGACGACAGATGAAAACGTGAAATCAACTAAATGAATGTTGTTGGCAGTTAAATTGTCATGTTTGTGAGTTAAATTGTCAATGTTTGAATTGTTTCAAGAGTTCATATTGAGCAATGGATTTTGATATGTTTTATTGTGCTGTAAGTGCTATGGATTTATTGTTACAGGGAAAATGCGTCATTCTGTTAATCGAGTTGATTAGATTAGAATCTGGGTGTGTTTTCCTATCTTTAGTTTTTACTGGCCAAGTGCAAAGAAATGTTCATTCAGGTCGAGTGTGTTTGAATTTGGTTAAAGGACAGTAAATGTGTTCATATTTTGAGAACTTAGAGATCATTCTGAATTGAAGTGTAACCACGTTAAGTCTTAGCCTATTGGTGATAGTAATTTACGCTGAATAGTCTGAAATGTATGTATGTCACGTACACTGCAATTGTTTGAGTGTTAATTATTTCACGACTAGGACATTCTACTAGTTGAATTGAGTAAATGCGTTCCTCTCTCTACAGAGTCATTCTTTGATTGATTATAAGTCCCATACTCTTATAATTTAGGAGGTCTATTGTCAGTTGTTATATACAAAATACCCATAGCATATGCCTGGGTACCACCTTGACGTCCCTGATCTGCTTGCTTCAGTAAATKAATGCTAGACGTTGGACGCCAGGATGAGCTATTCGTATCTAGTCTCTTAATAGTTGAATAACGGTGCAAATTAGACATGTTCATTATAGTCATTCTGAGAGGTGATGCAAGGCTCGCTACCTTGACTAGATCCTCTAGAGACGTACAGGGCCTGTCGCATTTATTTACATAATGTTGCAGTCAGATTGATAAAGGTAGTTTATTATTATGCTCAACATCATTTCTACATGACGGTTGGATAATTTCCATCCAACTACATAACGGGTGGGATTTTCACTACACAACAATATAGATACACTAGGAAGAATTTATACTTAATTAACCTTTCCTTTTTTTTTTTGTGTCAGTTACGTATGTAGAACCACTTACGTCACAGTGCATCTGGTCATGTCTCGTGCAGATTACAGGTTACGCAATTCACCAGAAAAGGATACACAGTCTCGACTCCCTTCAACATCAGCGTTTTGATATGCTCTGTAATAATGTAGTCGATATAATAGGCCACTCAAATGAACTTGCCCTGGGGATCCATTTTCCATTGATCGCTATAATTTAGTCCACATGGGGTTCACTACTCTTTGTCTACTAGGACCTTGATTGGAACTGTGGGGAAATCTCAAGAGACTCACGTCATCTAATTCATTACGACTACATATTAAAACAAAGACTATCGTCATGCGTCCCAAATGGGCCCCCTACTCCCTATATTGCGCAGTGCTTTTGTCCAGAGCACCAGTGCACTATTTAAGAAATAGGGTGGCATTTGGGACGCACCCTAGGTTTATACCTACATAGAGTGCGCTCATCCAAGTCAAACAGGAGATCAGTAGCGCTCCGTTAAACTCACCATAGCAGTACAGGAGAAGAACCACGACCTTCCTAGGCCACAGATCCATTGGGCTTGAGGAGTCAGAAGAGTGAGATTAAAATCGCGTTCTCACGGTCTGTACTCCTTTGTCCTGATTTCCTCAAGGAGCACCCACCATGTGATGTGTAGTAAATACGACTCCAGTCAACAACAACAAAACAGGAATGGCCCAGGTCCAAAATCAATGAAGACACAAGGAGAGACCACGTCCCAATCCTCCGGATATCGGAGAGCAGATCTGGGATTCATAGGATATCCTATCCACGACCTGAACCATCTCTGACCAGCTTAGGGAGAGGAGCACCCATCCCCAGGTGTGCTGCAGGTGAACTTTGGAACCGTCTTGTCAACTTTGTTCCTGTTTTTTTCTCCCTATGCTCAACCTCCCTCCCACAAAGTCTCTAMTACTGTGTTGGCTKTCCTCTCTCTCTCCCTCTTTCTCTCTCTCTCTTTCTATTTTTCTTTCTCTTTCTCTTTCTCTCTCTCTCCTGTTCTTGTCTTTCAGGTTTTATCTGAAAATGTATCCTAAATATTTACAAAGGCGATAGAACGCGCAATCTGGCAACACACCTCACCGCCACATGAGAATAAACTGTTTAACCTGTTTTCAGTTTCACCAGTATTCTATTGCTGTGTTTAACGGTTTTCAAACAATGGTATGTTACATAGCTAGTTATTCAATGGCACACCTTTCTGTGCACAACCAAGGTGTGTACAGAACGTGAATTACTGTATCGGAATGAATGGAGGAGACKCCAAGAAATATTGCTTCAATGGATCTTTGTATGATAATTATGGAAATCTGATTTTATAATGGAACCCATTTTGTTTTCCACAGGAGTCTATGCATTGTCCCTGCTATCCACCACCATATCACATAGACTTTGTTTTAATATGGTAAAAACATGGACCATCAAGTTATTTGATTCTCAATCCAGAGGGTATAATACACACTGAATTATGTGTCTATTATCTATTGTATACACTGGTGTGAAGAGTTGGTCATCAGTTTACAATAGGAGGAAGTGTCACGCCCTGATCTGTTTCACCTGTCTTTGTGATTGTCTCCTCCCACCTCCAGGTGTCACCCGTTTTCCCCATAAGTCCCTGGGTTTGTCTTGTCAAGTCAAGTCAACCAGAGTGGTTTTCCGTGTTCCTGCGTTTTCTTATCTCTCTTTTGCTAGTCCTCCYGGTTTTGACCCTTGCCTGCCTTGACTCTGAACCCTCCTGCATGACCATACTGCCTGCCCTGACCTCGAACCTGCCTGCCAGGTTCGCCTGGTTCCTCTCTAGGTTTCTTCCTAGGTTTTGGCCTTTCTAGGGAGTTTTTCCTAGCCACCGTGCTTCTACACCTGCATTGCTTGCTGTTTGGGGTTTTAGGCTGGGTGTCTGTACAGCACTTCGAGATATTAGCTGATGTACGAAGGGCTATATAAAATAAAAATAAAATAAATAAACTTGATTTTGATTTGATTTGCCACTCTGTACCTCCTGGACTCTGACCTTGTTATGATCTTTTGCCTGTCCATGACCATTCTCTTGCCTGCCCCTTGGATTATAAAACATATCAGAGTCTCGAACCATCGGCCTTCCGTATCTGCATCTGGGTCTCGCCCTGTGCCCTTATAGGAAGTAAGAAATAGGAAGAAAAACCCGCTACAGAGGTCAAGGTGTGCAAAACATACATTATCTAATGCTGCGATTATGCCATATAATTATTAGTCTAAGATGGGAACACTAAAACGTTGTTGATTAAGTCATATATGAGGGACCTTCTATCTCCATCAACAGTAACAGAGATGACTGTATAACACTGCACTCAATAACTGGATAGTTGTACAGAAGTATTCATCCTCAGCGCAAATAAGCTGCTGTGTTTACGTTTATGTCTGTCTGAGTGTCGAAGAATCCTATTGGCCATAAATACTTAAGGCTGCGTGCATAACTCTACGACAAAGAGCAAATCAACATTCAAATTCAGTGACTCAGATATAATTGGACTGGATAAAAACAGAGTGTGGACCATGGTCACTGAATTGTGATTCCAGTGGGTGTCTGCAAGACTAGAACACGACTCTAACCCCCTCGTTTCCATGAGATATTCAACGGTTATTTTGCATCAAAACAAACAATCTATTTGTGTAACTTAACCCCACAACTCTCTGCGTATTTATGTATTTATGCCTGGGAGTGTAGCACAATTAGATAAGACATTTTGCTAAGTGGAAAAATCWAATCAAATGTTATTGGTCACATACACATGGTTAGCAGATGTTATTGCAAGTGTAGCGAATTGCTTGTGCTTCGAGTTCCAACAGTGCAGCAATATCTTACAAGTAGTATCTAACATTCCACAACAAATACCTAATGCACACAAATCTAAGTAAAGGAATGGAATAAGAATATATAAATATATGGATTACAGTATATACGTATGAGATGAGTAATGCAAGCTATGTAAACATTATTAAAGTGGCATTATTAAAGTGACTAGTTGTCACGCCCTGACTTTAGTTATTTGTTTTCTTTATTTTTTGGTTAGGTCAGGGTGTGACAAGGGTGGTTTGTTTAGTTTTTGTATTGTCTAGGGTTTTTGTTTATCTATGGGGATTTGTATGGTCTAGSGGTATGTAGGTTTATGGTGGCCTGAATTGGTTCCCAATCAGAGACAGCTGTTTCTYGTTGTCTCTGATTGGGGAGCCTATTTAGGTTGCCATTTCCCATGTTGGTTTTGTGGGTAGTTGTTTTCTGTTTTGTGTTGCTGTACCTTACAGGACTGTTTCGTTTGCGGTCCTTCTCTTTGTTATTTTGTTTAGTGTTCTGTTTTAATAAATATAACATGAACACTTACCACGCTGCGCATTGGTCCGACTACTCTTCATCCGAAGACGAATATCGTTACACTAGTGTTCCATTTATTAAAGTGGCCAATGATTTGAAGTCTGTATGTAGGCAGCAAGCTCTCTGTGTTAGTGATGGCTGTTTAACAGTCTGATGGCCTTGAGATAGAAGCTGTTTTTCAGTCTCTCGGTCCCAGCTTTGATGCACCTGTACTGACCTCGCCTTCTGGATGGCAGCGGGGTGAACAGGCAGTGGCTCGTGTGGTTGTTGTCCTTTTTTTGTCCTTCCTGTGACATCGGGTGCTGTTGGTGTCCTGGAGGGCAGGTAGTTGGTGATGCGTTGTGCAGACCTTCACCACCCTCTGGAGAGTCCTACGGTTGTGGGTGGTGCAGTTGCCATACCAGGCGGTGATACAGCCCGGCAGGATGCTCTCAATTGTGCATCTGTAAAAGTTTGTGAGGGTCTTAGGCCAAATGTCTTCAGCTTCCTGAGGTTGAARAGGTCTGTGTGGGTGGATAATTTCAGTTTGTCAGTGATATGTACGCCGAGGAACTTAAAACTTTCCACCTTCTCCACTGCTGTTCCGTCGATGTGGATAGGGGTGTGCTCCCCACCAACCTCTTCTTTGTTTTGTTGACGTTGAGTGAGAGGTTATTTTCCTGACACCACACTCCAAGAGCCCTCACCTCCTCCCTGTAGACTCTCTCGTCATTGTTGGTAATCAAGCCTACTACTGTTGTGTTGTCTGCAAACTTGATGATTGAGTTGGAGGCGTGCATGGCCACGCAGTCATGGGTGAACAGGGAGTACATGAGGGGGCTGAGCACGCACCCTTGTGGAGCCCCAGTGTTGAGGATCAGCGAAGTGGAGATGTTGTTTCCTACCTTTACCAGCTGGGGGCGGCCCGTCAGGAAGTTCAGGACCCAATTGCAAAGGGCGGGGTTGAGACCCAGGGCCTCAAGCTTAATGATGAGCTTAGAGGGTACTATGGTGTTGAATGCTGGAAGGCAGTGTATTCATTAATTTTTAAAAGCCTTGGTATCTCTAACGTATAAAGCTGGACTGCAWCACAGAGCATGAAACTAATGTAATTGTGGGTTTCTTCTGCGGTCCCGCTCACCTCTCTCATCAGGAACAGATTTGACACATGCAGGAGATAGCAAAATCCAGCACTGTAAATTATATTCCTACAGTCAATACTTCATGACAGATACAGGCAGAGACCTGCATAGCATTCACATACGTCCCTCTTACCTCTCTAACCAGGAAAATAGATGGATGTACACAACAGGAGACAGAAAGTCTTGGCCTAAATATTATATTCCTTCAGTCAATACTTCATGACTGATAAATATAGACAGAGACCTGCATAAAATGTTCTGTCCTTTCACAGGAGTTTAAGGGACAATATACACTCTTTGAAAAACGGATCCAAAAGGGTTATTCAGCTGTCGCCATAGGAGATCTCTTTCTGGATCCAGGTAGAACCCTTTTTGGTTTCAGAGAGAAATATTTTGGGTTCCATTTAGAACCCTCTGTGGAAAGGGTTCTTCATGGAACCCAACAGGGTTCTAACTGGAACCAAAAAGGGATCTTCAAAGGGTTCTCTTACAGGGACAGCCAAATAACCATTAGGTTCTAGATAATATCCTTTTTCTCTAAGAGTGTACAGTGTGCACCCAATAAATTGTTCTATCAAAAAGTTATTGAGGTTTATTGTATTTATAAATCCGACCAGTTTCTTATTTAGAACTTTTGATCCAAGGCTGTTTGCCGAGAACTTTGATATGAGATGAAGTTTATCTTCGAGAAGTGTCTCAGAGTTGTCACCATATTCTCAGGAGAGAAGTGCACACATAGATACAATAAAATACAAGGTTTTATATTTCATTATGTGAGTCCACGCACCTCTTCCTCCATTCTCTTCAAAAGCAAATGATTAAAAAGTAAACAAGGAAGGCCTTTAGAGATTAGAAACCATGGCCTTATCCGCTCCCTAGCCGACGCTTTTCATACACTGCTGGCAGTCCTCTCATCATTACATGACAAATTCATTAGTCTCTCCACAATTAACTAGTTTTACCTCCCACTGCTCACACTCGCTTCTCACCCTTGTTCAAATGCAAATGAGAAAAGCCAAAGGTAGACAAAGAGGATCAGGGAAAATTACACCGTACGAAATGGATGAGAGGTCCCATGGTGCAACAGTGCTTTTCCTGCCTTTATTTGGCGTTCAGAAAATGAGTGTGAAAAAGAAAACTGTTTGGCGTCAAATGAATTGCTATAATGACTCATAATCATAGCCATACTGCTGCCAGTCCAGCCATGCAGTCCCACAGTACAGTGTGTGCATCTTAGTAAAAAAAAAACACAATTAAACAAAAACTATTATGGCCACAAATGTACTGATCAATCATAGCAAAACAGATGGTCTTAAAGCAAACAGAGGGATTTAAACTTTCTGAAGAGTGTCCTTGCTTCAGCTGCAGAGTTAACTGTGCAAAAATGCAATAATTGCTTTTGTGAAAGAACAGATTCAGCTCAGCAAAGGAATCATCGATGGGCTCCAAGCACAAATCACTTGYCGCACGTAATTGCAATAGGCATCATGATGTTCTCTTTCAAATTGGCTCCACTTTATGATTCTTTGCTATCCTCACTGGTCAGACATATGGAAGTTAATAAAAATATTCTACATGAGCTACATTTTCAATGGTTTACTTTTTTTTGTTTGGTCTATAAACTTGTAAAATATACACAAACATGCTGATAGCGCTTCGATCCAATTACCAAGTTTAATTAACTGCTGTTTGACTACTGTGGCAGAGCCACTGCCACCTGAATATGACAGCTGGCCACAGGCTGATAGAGGAGTTGGCCCATTTACAAGACGCTGTGTTCTAACAGAAAGATAACGGAACAGCCACCTCAACCTGGCAACAAAATGATCTGGCAACCCAGCAACATCAAGCTCAAAATCCACAGCATCCTAAGGTACTGCAGTATGGGCTACTCGATTTAACAACGCAGAGAGGCCCTATTGTTCTTTCCAGTATTCCTTTTCCTCAGGACTTGTGAAAATGTGATCATTTTTGGGGAACAAATCTGAGCTTTGATTGTCCGTCTGTTCGTTCTGAACTTTTCATGAGGCATGAGATGAGACATCTGCCCATTTTACTGACTCCATTTATTGGGCCTAGTAACAAAGAAATCAATCACAAGATGAGACTATTAATTAAAAAGAGAACAAATGAACTGTCTGGGTAATAGACATCTGTGAACTTCCCACCCATGGAGACCCAGAGAAGTAAAGAAAGGGGGATGTTCTGTGTAACTACAGTATATTGGACAGTGTGTTACTATGCTGACCTCAACTTCTACTCAAAGTCGTCGGACTCCCTTTGAAGCCCAAAGTTCATCCTGTCGACAAGTTTTTTTATCAGCATGTCACCCGAGAAATCCATACGCTCCTGTGATCCCTGGCTGTTTCCAATTCCTACTCTGCTGTAACAATGTGCTCGAGTGGATTCTATACGAGAATCTATCTCCTTTCTCCTTGTCACCAAATCAATTCACAGCCAAGGCACCCTTGAGAGAAAACAGCTTTGAAGTTGGACACAGACTGAGTGAAGAGAGAGAGAGTGAGAGCAGACCTAGCCTTGTGCTTCAGGAGCATCATCACTGATTCTTCCTGCCTGTTTGCCGTCACAGCCAGTCAAACATGACTCACACCTTTCACCTATAGCTAGCTGGTCTACAGAAGTAGTGGAATGAGTCAGTACCTTTGATCTGGCCTTGGAAACACATGTGTGTCTGAGATAACACTGTCCCCTTTAGGACCAATCACCCAGGGGTCTCAGTGCAAGAAGGAACAGAGGGAGCCAGTACTGCGGCCATATTAGATMTTTTTCTGTCAACTGAGGGACTTTCTAATATGGATTCTGTGAGACAAGGGGGTCTTCAAGCATACATCACCTTACATTGCTGCATCTCGTCACGCTAGAAGATGTCTCGCCTACATCAACTGACATACATAGCCAAGGATTGTCTGTACGTCTCTGACTTTGTGTGTAACTATCCCACATCTCTTTCTGGGCATAAAGCAGAGATTACTGAATGCTGATCGCAGCCGTCCTTCACATATAGAGTAATACATCACGAGCAGACCACAAATGGATTCAGAAGGGAGAAATAGAAACACAAAATAGAATGCGGCCCCATTGAAATGATACGTCTTAGAATGTGTGGAGAGCATGGAACCAAGGTCTTCTCTGTCTCTGCGGGAGAAAAGCAGCTAATTACTGGCTGCTGACTGCAGGCGGTCGATAGGCCCTAGTTCCCTGCAGGGCCGTATCCATTGGAAACGGGTCTGAGATCGAGCTCGCTGCGGGAATGGGAGAAGTGATCACCCACCGCCTCCCTGGAAAAGGTCTCGGTTGTATTTTGAGGCTCAGGAGGGGGGTCATGACAATCTAATGAAAGCTCACAGGTACCCTGARCAACTCTGACAGATCCCTCTCAGACARAGAGAGACAGAGAGAAGGKCAGAAGGCAGCTCCACAGAGACTGGTGGACTGAGAGAGTGTACACACTCTCTGTCTGGCACAGCCAGAAGAGGACTGGCCACCCCTCATAGCCTGGTTCCTCTCTAGGTTTCTTCCTRGGTTTTGGCCTTTCTAGGGAGTTTTTCCTAGCCACCGTGCTTCTACACCTACATTGCTTGCTGTTTGGGGTTTTAGGCTGGGTTTCTGTACAGCACTTTGAGATATCAGCTGATGTAAGAAGGGCTATATAAATACATTTGATTTGATTTGATTGACAGTCAGACAGACACATGAACATGAGGGCGGGCAGGCAGGCAGACAGACAGACATGCAGACAAACAAGCAGACATGCAAGAGGCAGAGAGGTCAACATGCACAACAGGGGCCACATTTCAACCTGAATTCACAGGAATCTAATTTACAATCTATTACAAACCGTATTACTGCCTCTATAATTTTCTCGAAGAATTTGACCTCGACACAGTCATAAACTGTCATGTGTGTGGCACAATGGGCAAACGTGAAAAACTATTATTTGATTAGGGCAAGGGACGAGAAGAAAAGTTGAGCCATGTCTYATGTCACAGTAGCACAAGTATGGAATGAGTCAGATTGTTCATCAGTATCAATTTATTCACTAATGGCCTCAAAATAACCCTCTCAAAAGAGGTGCCTTTTTCCGACATTAATGAGAAATTATTATAACGAGACAATAATGTACTATTTGTCTYCAGGCAAAGACATTTGATTATATCATTAAAGTATGCGGCACGTAGCTGGGCTAATGGTGTGGCATTATCAAAACCAATCMATTTTKCCTCCATCATTTTMATTTGTGGACGACCAAGATGTGTAACTTCGCAAACAACAGGAAACTGTTCGTTACACCAACAGTCTTGCTTTGTTGTCGGGTAGGCGGAAAAATACTGTAGTATGACTAATGTGAGTTAAGCAACCAGAATTTCTTACGCTCAAATCCTTGATGGCGCTTTTGCTGTTGTAGCTTAATCCAAGTAYTTAACCTGCATTATTCCGGGAAATGAATAATTCAATAGAACCACKCTCTTATCCCTGATCCCCACGTCAATATGAATAGGGCCAGGCAGACTAGCTTTACAATCAATATTTCATTCTGCCAGGAGCAGTAGCATACCCAGCCAGGCACCAGAGCCCACAGACAGCAGCCATTATACAGTGCTGAGATGCTCCTCTAGACATCTCCTCAAAGGTCGGCCAAATTAGAGCAAGTTGGAAGCAAGTGTATCTACAGAATGAGGAAGTGATTCACATGGAGAATCATCACATCATCCGAGAAGTGCAAATCGACACAAAAATGGCGACTTTTGAAGCTACAAAGCCAAGGTCGGTGTTACTAAAGGGAGGGATAGTGGACTGTAGTCGACACCAATGGATGATACAGAGTCCGGTGACGATTTTTACCGCCAGCTCAAWGCGTCCTCCTGGATTGACCACCACAATACATCACCTCAGATCTTCCCATTCCTAGTGTGGCAGCCATGTTGGACTTTTCATGCACGGATAAAAGACAGGCCGCTTCATTTGTAAAAGAGTGAAAGAGACCCTTTGGGCATGAAACATTAACAATCAAAACACATATATTGGATACTAAAGATCTGGCCTCGGGCCATGTGAGTACACACACACTTTCTACACATCCAAGCACCACCTTGGGGAATAAGAAGAGTGAGAGAAAAAAACACTGAATGACTGTGTCCTTCAAACCTAGAGTCCGTTTGTTCTGATTATTGGATTCTCTGAGATGACTCTGA
The DNA here is from genome assembly GCF_002910315.2 of Salvelinus sp. IW2-2015. Lineage (NCBI taxonomy): Eukaryota > Metazoa > Chordata > Actinopteri > Salmoniformes > Salmonidae > Salvelinus > Salvelinus sp. IW2-2015. Next base: position 13,783,688 of record NC_036874.1, on the reverse strand, counting down.
ATTCACAATGTTGACATTTTTGTGCTCTTCTCACAAGTCAGCAGCAGCGTACGGGACCATACTGTCAGCGTCAGTCAGTGTGCAGTGCCGCTCTCCTACAACGGGGCCATTCCTCAAAGCGTCAGACAAGGCCTGTACCAGAGGACATTACACTTTTTTTGCTGTGGGATCTTTTAATTAGGGGCAGTTCACCATTTTTGCTGGTCATTTAAAGAAATGCACCTGACCCTCCCTTTGTACTGTAAAATAAATTGCACCCCCCCCCCCCCCCTCATAGAATAAACTCAAAATAATGTTTACGACCACAAATAACAACAACTGTAACGACCCTGTGTTTATAAAACGACTTCAACATGCTTTTGTGGTACAGTCGATGCCACGCAGGGCTACGGGCCAGAATGTTGAGGGTTCGACCCCCTATATGGACGAGCTCACTCTCCCTGCCTGACTCATTACACTACGATCAGAGCCGGCTGTAGACAATGATCAGCTAGGTTTGATGCAATATTTATAATTATATAAAATATATGCAACACATTTTTCACCAACAGCTTTCTGTGCCAATGCACCACACAACCAATAAATAAAGCATACCGACTTCGGGCACCTCTATGTCATGGTTTGCATTCTGCCACCTCTGGCCCTCTCACCATCTGAAACCTTACCTCTTCAAAGAGTATCTTAAATAATCCCACAGCACCCGCCCTTGTATCACATCCTCACACCGACCCCCCCCCCCCCCCMCAASTAAAAATAATTATAAATAAATGCATTTCATGAACTAACAATTGCACTTGAATTGTCCTTACTGGCACTGACTTTGCTGATGGCTACTTTATTGAGAAAAAAGTACATACTTATTAAGATGAACGCACGAACAGTAAATTGCTCTGGATAAGAGCGTTTGCTAAATGACTAAAATGTTGTTGTTTTTTWAATTGTAGGCTGCTGGTACCGAATGCTTGGCTTGACAGTCTCCAAAAGCCTTAAAACCTTTCTGTAACAGATATCTCTTTACATTCATCAATGGAAAGAGACACAGTTTGTATTGATTTATTGGCTGATTGTATTTGTCAGTAAAAAATAAGACATATATACAWCAGTGGCGACCTGTCATTCAGGGCAGGTGGTGTCTTTTTTGTTTTCTTGAGTAAGGCAGCTCCAAAATGCAGGTGTTTCAGCCTAGCTTAGTGCTTTCTGTGGTGTTGGGGCAAGCCAGCAGAAAATACGGAGTGTTGCGCCGTGATTGGCTCAGTGTTCTGTCACTCATGGGGACACTACGTCACCACCGAGTCTAAGGGTAGAGCTCTAAAATTCTAGGCCCTTGGGTGCTGCCATAGAGTTACATTAGAAGTGCCCATCCAGGCTCGACCTTGAAGGCTCAAGGTCATTGGCCACAGATAAAATTACGTCAAATCACGTTATATCTACAGTAACTTTGATTGGACTGATCATGTCAACATCATACTTGAAAAGTCTTAGACATCTTGGACATAAAGATTACACAACAAGTTGGAAATCGCAAATTCAACAATGAGTGGTTTGGAAGGAATCGGTGGCTAACTGCAAGCATTGCAAAGTAATCATTCACCTGCTATTCGGTGGAGTGGCTGTGTGGTCCCAAGTTTAAGATTAAGGGTCTCTTTTCCTAGTTAAAAATTATAAACATTCAAAATTGGCCATGGTGTCAATGAAGCATGATTTGTGCCGCATTCAAACGAATTGTTAACTCGGATCTGCAAAATCTGTTCAACTGGGAATTCGTGAAAAACGAGCCACGACTGGGAAAATAATTGTTGAACTTTCATCCAACTCGGATTCTCAGGCCTCTTTCTAGTGCTACAACCTGAAGATCACTGACGTCATCATGATTCAACCTTTTTTTCTCTCTTCGAGTTCCCAGTTGTCTTGAAAGCACCATAAATCCAGAGAATGGCAGACTTCATGACAACATTTGCCCACGAAGGACCGCCACACCACCTTCCTGTTCAAGTGAGCGCAACACAACAAGGTGAGTCCAGAAACGTCTTGCATGCTGCTGCATAAATTATGTAATATGCCAGGGAGATATATATATAGTAGCTAATAAAGTAATACTAAGTGCATGTTGTGTAGTAAGCTGTTAGTAGCCTGTGTGCATCACCCTAATAATTTGGTCTATTTTCACCTCTTAATTTCACCTACTGTTCTGACTTGGAGGTGCACATGTAGCCTATAACCTGTTTTTGAGAAAGGTAATCATTAAATATTGTAAGAGCTTTCATTGTCTGCTTGTATGCCCCCTTTATTTATCCTACAGCTCTGACTTGGTGTACAGGGAGAACACTGTAAGAACGGCCCATGTTCTGAATTCTGTAGCTGTACATTTCAAAGCACTGAACAAATAGTTATATTGACTACGTCCGTCCTAGCTCGCTTATTAATGTCAATCGAAATTACGGATTGCCTCTTATCGTCYCCTTTATGACATAGTTTGTACATCTCAATTGTCAGTAGAAACCACATTTGTTTAAGCAAGTCAGCCATATCAGCTATGTTTTTTTTAAAGTCAGTAAATGGGGCTGAATGAACTGTTTCGCTGCCAGACAARGCTCCGCTGATAGCCAGGTGTAGCAGTATTAAGGTGTTGGGACTTTATGTAGTTTCTGGGCACCGTTTGTCACCTTTATAGTGAAATTAATCTATTGTAGTGTTGTGTTGTGCAGTGGCTTTGCTGGCATGCATCCCACTTTATTTTTGCCCTACCAAGATTTAAATGCTAAAATCGCCACTGTACACAATACAAAGATTTTTAAAAGTGACCGGGATTGCACAATAAAGTCAGGGACTTATTTCCTTTGTGGTCGCAATTATCTTTACATAACTACGTGTACAATTACATAGATAGACACACTACAGAGATACAGACAAAAAGATCCTAAACCTCCAGATGAGTATCAGGGGGGAGTTTAAGTACAATTCTTAAAGCTTGTTTTGGCTGGTCTGTAGCTTAGTCTTTAGATGTTTGGGGCTGCTGGTGAACCATGATGTGGAGGCATAATCAAAGAGACATGGACTAGCGCACTTGAGTCTTTAAGGTGTMTATAGCTAGGTTTCCGTCCAATTGACGACAGATTCTCATCTGAATATTCTAAAATCTGCATATAAACAACATGCAAATGTTCCCATCAGAGTTGTGTTTCCATCAAATGTACATGTTGCGGAGAAAGTCTGTGCGTAAATACGTAGTGCACATAAAAATAACTTTTGCAATTAAATTCCCATGTACTGAATATTGCCAATACCATGTACTGGTATTGGCAAGTGCGCTGTAGCCTACAGCTCGCATATACAGGACWGTGCAGGTATAGCCTACTACATAATACAATTATTATGGACAGAAGTGTGAGATTATTTTTATTTGTTGAACGACAGCCAAGCTTTGATCATCATGTCACCAGAATAAGACCCTCAATATTTATTGAAAGGAGCATCAAGCTCATCACCTTGCACTTTCACCATCACAACCTGGTTAATGTCAAGCCATTTTGAGGACTCTGGAATTACATTTTGGATAAACGTGCACACGCCTACAGGAGACTTTTGAAGTAGCCTAATCAGATTCAAAGACTGTGACTGGTTGTGTTCATGCCACATATACAAGGTAATACATTTTAAAAGTTAAATAATAAATATCTAGGCTTTATTGAAGCATTAGGTTCTAGGTGTGAAAGGAATAGGCACTCCGTATGGAGGGGAGGCAGAGCTCAAGTTAAGCTTTCCTGAATATCTGGGCCTGCCGGGAGCGTCTGCGGCCACATTATTAAAGGACGACTTGGGAGAATGATGATCTGCAACAGACAGTTCATCTCAGTGTCAGAAGTAAAAATGCAGCCAGTCTGGCCTGCTACTGTGCCTTTCTAGACCTTATAAACTGTTGAGACTAGACCCGCAACTGATCCAAATGTAATGAAACATTCAAATCCCAGGGCTTTTACACGTTTATTCAAATGATATGTTCACTGCAGCCTAGTGTAGAATTTTGCACTCACTTAAAAAACACTAATGCAATTATTCATTGCGTGGTGTGTGGTGTTGTAGGATAGTCTAGGTAGGATCATTGTATTGTCCCTGAACAAGATCAAAAGCTTTTTGAGCAGAGTGTCTCGTGTCTTTCATGCTCAATGAGGCACCTGGCCTCTCCGCTGCCTATCAGCTATTCCTATTTGTTCTTGAGGATTCATAATGAAATTTGATGCAGCTTTGAATGCTTTTATGTGTGGTACGATTGCAAGTTAGCCTATCGCAGATCTCGACAAATGATCCACCTACCACTATTGTCACTATGCATGGTGGATAAAGGGCAGGATAGACAGTTAGACTGGTAGACTATATTGATCTGTGGTATAGTTAAGCAATACGGCCCGAGGGGGTCATACTGTACCATTCACCTGGTCAGCCTATGTCATGGAAAAAGCAGGTRTTCCTAATGTTTTGTACACTCAGTATATARTGTACTAACTGATGAAAAGGCAATTGAGAAGTGAAGAAGCTCTGCGATAACAAAATTCCCAAATTCATCCCTAAATGAACATACTTTCGGGACACAGCCTCCAGTAAATAAAAGCAATTGCACTCTCGTTAGCCAACTGGCACATTCATCTACACAGTCTTAGGAACAGCTAAGGACTGTTCCTWMGCACGACACAACGCAKAGTGCCTGGACACAGCCCTTAGCCATGGTTTATTGGCCATATATCACAAACTCCTGAGGTGCCTTATTGCTATTATAAACTGGTTACCAATGTAATTAGAGCAGTAAAATAAATGTTTTGTCATATCCATGGTATGCGGACAGCCAATCAGCATTCAGGGCTCAAACCACCCAGTTTATAACAAAAGTTAACGTGCGGAAAAGCAGATGAGGAAATTTGGCTTGGATGGAAGAAATGATATAGTAAAAGCTGCAAAAGAGTGAATGTAAACCAGGGAAAAAACGCTCTACTTCCCCTGTGCCCAATAAAAAAACACAACCCTCCCCATTTCGATCTGTCCCTTATATACAGTTGAAGTCGGAAGTTTACATACACTTAGGTTGGAGTCATTAAAACTCGTTTTTCAACCTCTCCACAAATGTCTGGTTAACAAACTATAGTTTTGGCAATTCGGTTAAGACATCTACTTTGTGCATGACACAAGTAATTTTTCCAACAATTATTTACTATCAGATTATTTCACTTATAATTCACTGTATCACAATTCCAGTGGGTCAGAGGCTCACATACACTAAGTAGACTGTGCCTTTAAATAGCTTGGAAAATTCCAGAAAATTATGTCATGGCTTTAGAAGCTTCTGATAGGCTAATTGACATCATTTGAGTCAATTGGAGGTGTACCTGTGGATGTATTTCAAGGCGTACCTTCAAACTCAGTGCTTCTTTGCTTGACATCATGGGAAAATCAAAAGAAATCAACCAAGACCTCAGAAAAAAAATTGTAGACCTCCACAAGTCTGGTTCCTCCTTGGGAATGTTGATGAAAGATATAAAAGCTGAAATTAATCATTCTCTCCTACTATTATTTGACATTTCGGAAGATCCCATGGCACTTATCGTAAGAGTAGGGGTGTTAACCCCGGTGTCCTGGCTAAATTCCCAATCTGGCCCTCAACCATCCACGGTCACCTAATAATCCCCAGTTTACAATTGGCTCATTCATCCCCTCCTCTCCCTGTAACTATTCCCCAGTCGTTGCTGCAAATGAGACGTGTTCTCAGTCAACTTACCTGTAAAATTACGGTAAAGAAATAAATAAAAAATAAATAAATAAAAATTTCACAGTCTTAAATAAAGTGGTGATTCTAACTGACCTAAGACAGGACATTTTTACTAGGATTAAATCAGGAATTGTGAAAAACGAGTTTAGATGTATTTGGCTTAGTGTCTTTGT
>NC_036874.1:13773586-13776769 GCF_002910315.2 Salvelinus sp. IW2-2015 | reverse complement strand
ATGTAAACTTCCGACTTCAACTGTATCTTGTAATGCTACTGAACTCTGACAGTTTCAGGGCGTGATGGGAAACCAGGGGATCGCACTGAAACATACATATCAGACATGATCTGAAATATGAAATGCTTTCCTCCAAAAACATCTATACGGACATAAATCTCGTTATCGGCCAGCTACACCAGTTCCAATGTTTTATACATTGCCTATGATGTCCAAATAAATGTTTCAACCTTTCWAAGACGTATAGCCAAACCTCCCAAGCACACCAATACACACTCATAAAAACGAAAGCCTCTATATTTTACCAAATGCTCTTTAAAAGCCAAATTCAGGCATTCTGCATCAATATATACAGTAGGATATTTCGCCATTAAACTATAAGTGCCTATTTCCCAGGCAGAGATTAAGCCTAATCCTGGACTAAATGCTCTTTCAATGGAGAATCTCCACTGAGAATGCCTTTTAGTCCTGGACTAGGCTTAATCGGTGTCTGGGAAGCCATCCCTAACGGTTTCCACATGGTAACTGCAAAGGTATAGCTAAGCCCTCTCATGTCGTTATTAACTCCTCTGGTACTTTCCAAAAAAAGGAGAACTGGATTTAAATGTCAGTTCCCTAAAATAGATACACACAATGAAATCACTCGAACAACGCTTTGCTTTCACCTTTCACCCTGTTCCTTTTGGTCAGGGTTATTACAGTACAGCCAACTGACACCTAATTAGAGCACCATCTGTCCGCTTTTTCCGAACATATTTAAACCACAACAGCCATTTGATATTTTCCACTCCATACTTCCTTCTGAGGGAGAGGGAGAGGGATAGAGAGCAAGAGATGGATGCACACGCACATGCACACACACACGTCACCTACACACGAAGGCAGGCCGGCTTGAGGCATGTGTTTTGCAAAATAAAGTGGTGGTGGAGTAATTTAAAATTAMAGAGTCAGTGATCTGTTAACAGGGAGGCCTCCAGTGAAGTCAAACCCAGCACAGTGTTTGAAAGCTGGGCTACTAGGGACTGGCTGTCCCCCTAGCATAAACAAACGCGGTTGTCTCCCAACCACAACAACACAACTGAAGAGGAGAGCAGGCATAGCTTAAGAGTAGCTGTAGGGTCATAAGACTGTGTAGATGAAAGTGCCAGTTGGCTAACTCAAGTGCAATTGCTTTTATTTACTGGAGGCAGTGTCCCAAAAGTATGTTAATTTAGGGATGAAATAGGGAATTTTGTTATCACAGAGCTTCTTCACTTCTCAATTGCCTTTTCATCAGTTAGTAAATTATGCACTGAGTGTACAAAACATTAGGAACACCTGCTCTTTTCATGACATAGGCTGACCAGGTGAATCTTACAGTATGATCCCTTATTGATGTCACTTGTTAAATCCACTTCAGTGTTGATAAAGGGGAGACAGGTTAAAGAAGGACTTTTAAGCCTTGAGACAATTGAGACGTAGACTGTGTATGTGTGCCATTCGGAGGGTGAATGTGCAAGAAGATTTAAGTGCCTTTGAACTGGGTATGGTAGTAGGTGCCAGGTGCACCGGTTTGAGTGTGTCAAGAACTGCAACGCTGATGGGTTTTTCACAGTAAACTATTTCCTGTGTGCATCAAGAAACATCCACCACCCAAAGGACCTACAGCCAATTTGACACAACTGTTGGAAGCATTGGAGTCAACATGGGCCAGCATCCCTGTGGAACGCTTTCAACACCTTGTACAGTCCATGCCATGACGAATTGAGGCTGTTTTGAGGGCAAAATTAGGTGCAATTCAATATTAGGAAGGTGTTCCTAATGTTTCGTACACTCAGTGTATATCTTTTCGTTTATTAGACCTCTGACAACTTTGAGTGTGTAGATGAAGTTAAACTTGAAGGCAAGAAATCTCAATATACAGTACAAAAGTGAATGACTTTGTTATGTAGTTTACAGCAGTTAAGGCCAACTATGCCAACGGCAATAAGTACACCCCAAGTGACAGCTTTATTCTGTGTGTTCATTATGTTAACTTCCATCTCTTACCTTCCCAGTGGAAATTATCTCTTTGATAAATCCAATGGGAAATTCCAATTAGAAAATCTAATCCTTTCAACAAACACAGGGGATACAAACTAGGTGGAATGAATGTGTAAATGATGTGAGAGTGATGCGCAGTATAAGCAGTCCTCATCTAGGATGCCAGTTCCAATGACTCATCTGACTCGAGAGCAGCTGTCTAACAGCAGAGAGAACATCTCAGTTTACCAGGCAAGTCCACATCCAACTCTAGTGGTTTATCTCTTTGCTGGAACTCGGAAGGGAAACGATGGACCTGAGGACAAAATCGCCATGCCTTACGGTGTCCATGCCTTACGGTGTCCATGCCTTACGGTGTCCATATTAGGACATCATCACACGTTCACGGCAAAGTATAACTTATTCAGACACCATTTCAGTTTTACGTACACAGTTTACAGCAGGTATAAAAGGTGCAATAATCAATATCAATAATGAAAAAGTCTAATAAAAAGTAACAGGAGAAAGTAGCATGCATAGCAATAAAACTATAACACAATGATATACAGTGCAGATTATGACTGTATATAGATGCAGGATCTTAATTTGAGCCAGTTTGCTACAGCAGGAAGATAATCTCCAGTAACAGAAAATGTTAATTATTTTTGGATTATAATTAATAATGGACATTTTTGCAGGGTTGATACATTTGTTCAAACCGAACAAGCACTCACAAGTAAAAACATTCATGATTTGTTGTTCAAACAGGAGGCGTTTCGGAATGTGTTCACGATAAGTGTCCCCTTTCTCTCTCTCTCTCTCTTTCCCCTCTCCAGCTCTGTGTAATAATCATCATGGGCCTCCCAGTGGCGCAGTGTCTAAGGCACTGCATCGCAGTGCTAGCTGTGCCATTAGAATTCTGGGTTCGAGTCCAGGCTCTGTCCAGCCAGCTGTGACCGGAGACCCATGCGCGTGCACAATTGCCCAGTGTTGTCTGGGTTAGAGGAGGGTTGGCCAGCAGGATGTCCTTGTCACATAGCACACTAGTGACGCCAGGTGTACGGTTTCTCTCTGAAACGTTGGTGCGGCTTCAAGAAGCAGCACGGCTTGGTTGGGTTGTGTTTCGGAGGACAACGGCTCTCAACCTTCTCCTCTCTCGAGTCCTAGGAAATGCGCGATAGA
>NC_036874.1:13744686-13773561 GCF_002910315.2 Salvelinus sp. IW2-2015 | reverse complement strand
ATGGCAGCGTATAGCACAAGACTGTAAATACCAATTGGATACCACAAAGAATGGGTTAAAAATAAGCTGTCATATTGTCAGCCCTCTAGGGACTTTCTTCTCATATATTTAGTGTGTTATCCTGTTTTCTCATTTTAGTTTGCTAGTAAATAAATAATTAAACCAATTGGTGTAGTACTGAATCATGAGCAAGGCTGTTTTTTTTTGCAGATGCATGACGTTAAGACTGTTCAGAATGTGATATGATAAGAAGTAATGATTAATAAGATGACTGTTTATCGATGAAATAGGTAAAGACCTTATAGAGTTTAAACAATCTCTTCCATGGTGCCCCAAATCCCAATGAGTTAATTTTACATGATTCATTTTATCGGGTAACAATTAAACATAGTTAGTGGATTAAATAAATAACAGTCATCAGATTAATGAAAAGTAAAGTATTCGTTTTAGCCTATGGATCATAAACACACAAGAAATGACAACCTGCATTATGGAATTATGGGTTCTCGATGCTTGCCCACTCTGACGCACACTTACATGCCTTTAGACGTTTTGTCCAATATGATGTGTGGAATTCATATTAGGGATCCTCATTGCAATAATGAGCAAAACAAGAGGTTGAGGTATTTTGTAGTCTCAGGACACCATTGCCAACATCATTTGCCTAACACTAATCCTGGAGCAGCACTTCAGATTGATGTGCCAAGTGCAAAATCAAAATTGCCTATATTGTAGAAATGTATGATGTTTTTTTGTTATTGTTGCTTTTCGGTCTTGATTTAAGATTAGGTTATGCATTAGGTTAGCAGTGTGGTTAAGGTTAGGTTAGGTTTAAAATCTGATTTTAGGAATTTGTGGCAGTGCTGTCACGTTCGTCGAAAGGATTGGACCAAGGCGCAGCGTGCGTAAAGTTCCACATCTTTTAATTAAATGAAATTCACCAAACAAAACAATAAAGCACAAGAACAAACGAAACGTGAAGCTACTGGTGTGCACACAGGCAACTATCTGTAGACAAGATCCCACAAACATAATGGGAAAAATGCTACCTAAATATGATCCCCAATCAAAGACAACGATAAACAGCTGTCTCTGATTGGGAAGCATACCAGGCCAACATAAACCATTAATCACCTAGATGACCCACCCTAGTCACTATCACGCCCCAACCAATATAGAGAATAAACAGCTCTCTATGGTCAGGGCGTGACAGTATCCCCCCCCCCCCCAAAGGTGCGGACTCGCCGCAAAACCTGACTCAATAGGGGAGGGTCCGGTGGGCATCTACGATGAATGACACAGGACGTCGGGAGCGGCTCCGTGTGGGGCGAAGTACCCACTCCGCTCGCAGATTCTTCATCCTCCATGGCGGCTCTGGTGCCGGGATCGTCGTCGGAAGCTCCGGACCGGGTCGTCGCTGGAGTCACCGGACCGTGGATCGTCGCCGGAGAACTGGACCGCCGACCGTCGCAGGAGGCTCTGGACTGAGAAACCCCTGCTGAAGGCTCTGGATTGCCGACCGTCGCTGGAGGCTCTGGACCGCCACCCGCGCTGGAGCTCCGACCGCCAGACCGTCGCTGAGACTCCGGACCGCAGACCGTCTCAGGAGGTTCCGGACCGTAGACCGTCTCAGGAGGTTCGGACCGTAAACCGTCTCAGGAGGTTCCGCGACCGTAGACCGTCTCAGGAGGTTCCGGACCGTAGACCGTCTCAGGAGGTTCCGGACCGTAGACCGTCTCAGAGGTTCCGGACCGTAGACCGTCGACCGTCTCAGGAGATTCCGACCGTGGACCGTCGCAGGAGTTCCGGACCGTGGACTGTCGCAGGAGGTTCCGGACCGTGGACCGTCGCTGGAGGTTCCGGACTGTGAACCGTCGTTGGAGGTTCCGTACTGTGAAACGTACAGACTGGACTGGGAACTGTCGCGGAAGCTCTGGATTCTCCATCTAATTCTCCATCTCTCTCTCTCGTCCCAGAGGACCTATTATTTGACCTGCTGGTCATCTATGAACATTTGAACATCTTGAAGAACGAACTGTCCTTAACCTTTCTCGCCCCGGGTTCTGCTAGCGGAACACCCACAACATTCCGCTGCGAAATTCAAAAATATTTTTTTTGAAATATTTAACTTCCACACATGAACAAGTCCCATACAGCAAATGAAAGATAAACATCTTGTGAATCCAGCCAACATGTCCGATTTTTTAAATGTTTTACAGCGAAAACACAATATATATTATGTTAGCTCACCACAATAGCCAAACACACAACGCCATTTATTCACCGCTAACATAGCTTTCACAAAACCCACAAATAGAGATAAAATGAATCACTAACCTTTGAAACAACTTCATCAGATGACAGTCTTATAACATCATGTTATACAATACATGTATGTTTGTTCACAAAATGTGCATATTTATAGCTACAAATCCTGGTTTTACATGTTGAATACGGCGCCATAATGCACCAAATTGTCCGGAGAATTTTGGACAGTCACGTAATCTAACCAAAAAATATTCATAAACTTTACTAAAAAATGTTGTACAGCAAATGAAAGATACACTGGTTCTTTAATGAACCGCTGTGTTAGATTAAAAAAAATACTTTAGTACAAAGTACAGCATGCAATATTCTGAGACAGCGCCCAGCAATTTTCGCCATGTTGGAGCCAACATATTCCAACAGAAATACGAAATAACATCATAAATATTCTCTTACCTTGGTGATCTTCCATCAGAATGTAGTGCAAGGAGTCCTAGTTCCACAATAAATCGTTGTTTTGTTTTAGAATGTCCATTTCTTCTGTCGAATTAGCAACTTTGGCTAGCATTGTGGAGGGCACATGTCCATCAACTCTTGGCGCATGGAACGAAAAATTCCAAAAGTTCACAATAAACGTTGAATAAACTGGTCAAACTCAGTTGAAAATCCATCTTTATGATGTTTTTCTCATATCTATCCAATAAATTCCAAGAAGGAGCATTTCATCGTGTATACCTAACGCATTTCAGAAAACAATGTGGGTTCCCTGGTGCGCGGCTATAATACTGCCGATAAGCGGACCTGTCACACAAAAGCTCTCATTCGGTCTTCACATCAAGCTAGACACCCCATTTAACAATCTACTGCCTGTTGACATCTAGTGGAAGGCGATGAAGTGCATAACAGATCCATAAATATAAGGCAATTGAATAGGCCAAGGCCTGACACAGACCCCATTTTCAGAATTTTCACTTCCTGTTTGGAAGTTTGCTACCAAATAAGTTCTGTTTTAACTCACAGATATATTTCAAAACAGTTTTAGAAACTTCAGAGTGTTCTATCCAACTAGTAATAATACTATGCATATCGTATGATCTAGAACAGAGTACGAGGCCGTTTAATTTGGGCACGATTTTTTCCCAAAGTGAAAACAGCGCCCCTATTCACTAAGAGGCCATGTATTCTTATAATCTTCCACCCGGCACAGGCAGAAGAGGACTGGCACCCCTCAGAGCCTGTTCCTCTCTAGGTTCTTTCCTAGGTTCTAGCCTTACTAGGGAGTTTTTCCTAGCCACCATGCTTCTTACATCGGCATTGCTTGCTCTTTGGTTTTAGGCTAGGTTTCTGTATAAGCTCTTTGTAACAACTGCTGAATTAAAAACACATAAATACATTTTGATTGAATTGATTGATTGTAGTAAAGACACGTTTAGCTACATTGGCACGTATCTAGGTTTTGCCTTTAGAATTTCGAGACAATTAACATTAAGGATACTTTCACTTCTCCCATTGACTTGCCAAACCCAAATCTGGTCTGTCGAGTCTGTCAAGTCTGCTTCTCAACACGTGTGCCGGAAGTATCGCTATGATGTGCCCTTGGGTTGAAAACTCTGTGACCATATGTTGTTATGAATCTATCAATTTACAGTATGATATTGGTATTAAGAAAAAGTGAAGGAGAGCTGCTGTTGAATGCTCATCATTCTTATACTCTCTCTCCCTCTTCCTCTTCTTCTCTTCTCTGTCCTTCCTCTTCAGCTGTTTTTTCGGCTCTATTATTCTCTCTCTCCTTCCCTCTATCTCTCTCTCTCCTTCCCTCTCTTTCTCTGTTCTTTTTGTTTAACTCATGGAGGAAAGGGGTGAAGGGAAGTAATAACCTCTTAGCTTAGCAATGACTGTAAATAATGTCTTGTCGAAAGCCTCCAATAAAATAACTATTTTATTTAATATAGCTCTGATCCTAAAATCTCATGCACCAGTTTTGAAATCCCAAGAATCGTCATACCAAGTAAAACCGAACCCATTGGCCCGACTCAGTTTCATCGTTCATTGCTGGAAGGGGAAAGAAGAGCCTGGGTGGAGATAATACTCTGTGGCGTACTCTTTTCTTGGATTTATTTCTTGTTTTTGTCGTCACAATTTTTTTTATTGAATCGTGTTCAGCTTCCAAAACACTTCAGTATGGTGGTCACAAGTTGCAAAATAATTTGTCCTTCTGGCCAGCCCTGTTCCTATCCTTTCTTACTATGTTCACAATCATAGCCATAGTCATTATCTATTTCCTCAACATAGGTGACCTTCTGTGTGTTTAAAGGTCCCACACAGTCATCCTATTTTGAAGCCATTTGAATGACCAAAACGTCACCCATAATATTTGTACAACATTAAAAACACTCAGAATTGAAGACATTTGACGCTTTTCTCTCATCTTTAACAATCAGGAAGCCTGGAAGAACAGGCTGAGTGGGCGGAGAGCTTATCTTCAATGATCTCGCCTTGATTTGACAGCTCTGAAATGCACTTGTGGTCGTTGCCAGGTAACAAGGTAAACAATGGGCTACAGGACGTAGATGAAAACAGCATAAAACAGATTACTGGACAATTTGAAATATGCAATACTTTGGTGTGCACTTTTTTGTGAAACTTTTGAATGTTTTGTATTTGGAAATGTTTCGTCTGCCTGAAATGCTCAACCGATTAGATTCAGATAAGTAACGACAATGAACGACTATAACTCGTATATTTGTTTTCACAGCTTCACAGCATAAGCCCTCTCTCTTTGGCTGTGGGGAAAGCTGATTTTGTATCACAGCATAACCCCTCGTCTTTGGCTGTGGGAAAGCTGATTTTGTATCACAGCATTCCTGCTGCAGTGGTTGCCGTGGTTGCCTAGAAAAGTCAACACATACTCTATCATTACTGCTTGATGGTAGGAGAAAGACAAAGGAGATGAGAGTGAAATAATAATCCCAAGGGTTACATTTGAAATGCTATACACACCGCAACTCCTTTTGTGGACAACATTCTTTGTGCCAACTGGTGTGCTGGCAAAGTTTTCAGACTTCAATGTAGGGGCTTAGTGGTAGCGAAAAAACATATAGGTGTGTTACAGAAAATATACAGTTCACAAGTCAAAACAGCCACAGCCACTGCTGTATTATCTACGTTACGTTACATGGCATCCAGTCACAACACAGTGTGCTTTAGCCGGCATGCCTGGGAAGTAGCTTGCTCGCTAACAGTCACCACCACAGATGAAAGGTTACCGATATTTCTTTGTATTACTCATTTACGGTTTGTAAATAAAGCCAAAGCAAGGCATAAGCCGCAAATGTGAATAGTAAAGATGATACGACGCTACACTTGGTGCATTACATTTCCAGCTTTTATGTGACGTTGCATAAAGCCTTAATTAAATCCTTAGTAATAACTGCCTCCTGAATCCAAGTGTTTGACACGTTACTGTTAAAACGTTACTGTTACTGTTTGACAGGTAACTTTATGATCAAACTTTATCAATGTACCAACTACAGTCATTTTTTCATTCTCTTGTGTCGCCTACTCTTTGAACTGGTTTCATCCAAATATTCATCCCATTTGATGAAAAACGTGATTTCCACTTTTCACTGTTCCACTGTAAGATACTGTTACATTGCAGAAATCCCTAAATTCATAAAAATACCTAACTATTATGTATAGGTACCCGTTTTACTTAGTTAACCCATAATTGTGACGATTACCAACATAATATTTCACAGTGAAACCACTACAACAGACTGTGATCCTTGGGTAAATGATCTCTTGGGACAGACACGGTTATTGATTGTTTTCCAGAGCTCGTTATTGTCATGTGGGATAATAATCCAACCTTATCGTTCATGTAGAGGAAATGAGTAGGCAGCAAAGATGGTTATAAACATTTAATCAACTTCATGCATGTTCGTTTTTTTCCGGCTTGGGGTTTGCAGAACTCTGCAGCTCTGGAGGCAGTACAGCAGCCTTGCATAAATCAATTTCTCAAAATAATTCAGTCCTCAGCTTGGGCTCGGCCGCATCAAATGGTCAAGTCCAATTCAGGCTTTGGGTGACACACATCCCTGATATTTCTTCTTCCACTTTGATAAATGAGAGCTGGGCTCCAGTGAGTGTGGGACACTCTTAGAAGAGCATGAGAAGGGGAGAGAAGAAAGAGAGAGAGAAAGAGAGAGAGAGAGGTATACTTGAAAATACTTCGGTAACCAAAAAGTTGCATTAAACTTTTTTGTGAAATCACTGCATGTACAAACATCAGGAACACTCCTAGTATTGAGTTTCACCCCTTTGCCCTCAGAACAATCTCAATTCGTCAGGAATGAACTCTACAAGGTGTCGAAATCGTTCCACATGGATGCTGGCCCATGTTGATTCCAATTTCATCCATAGTTGTTTCAAGTTGGCTAGATGTTCTTTGGCTGGTGGCCCATTCTTGGTACGGGGAAAGCAGCATTGAAGTTTTTTGACACACTCAATACTAGTGCGCCTGGCAGCTACTACCATATCCCGTTCAAAGACACTTAAATCTTTTGTCTTTCCCATTCAGAGGCTGGAGAAAGAGGAGGCAGGAAAGAGAGGCGGAGAAAGAAGAGCCGGGAGAGCAGGCTGCCTTCTAAGGATTCGGAGGCGATCTAAAAATCCCCACTTCCCTCAATTCTGCTAGCAAACATGCAATCTTTGGACAATAAAATCGAAGATTACACGGAAGATTAAACTACCATTAGACATTAAAAACTGTAACATCTTATGCTTCACGGAGTCGTGGCTGAATAACAACAATATCAACATACAGCGGCTGGTTATACAATGTACCGGCAGGATAGAACAAGCGGCATCTGGTAAGACAACTGGGGGGCGGACTATGTATTTTTGTAAATAACAGCTGGTGCACGATATCTAAGCAAGTGTAGAAGCTATTGCAGGAAGCGCCGGTGACTAGATCAATAAAAATGTGGTCAGATGAAGCAGATGCTAAGCTACAGGACTGTTTTGTCTAGCACAGACTGAAATATGTTCGGGATTCTCCAATGGCATTGAGGAGTAGACCACGTCTGTCATTGGGCTTCATCAATAACTACATAGATGACGTCGTCCCCACAGTGACCGTACGTAATACCCCAACCAGAAGCCATGGATTACAGGCAGCATCCAACACTGAGCTAAAGGCTAGAGCTGCTGCTTTCAAGGAGAGGGACTCTAACCCGGAAGCTTATAAGAAATCCCGCTATGCCCTCCGATGAACCATCAAACAGGCAAAGCATCAATACAGGACTAAGATCGAGTCGTACTACACCGGCTCTGATGCTCGTCAGATTAGCAGGCTTGCAAAACATTATAGACTACAAAGAGAAGCAGCAGTCGAGAGCTTCCCAGTGACACGAGCCTACCAACGACAGCTAAACTACTTCTATGCTCGCTACGAGGCAAATAACACTGAAACATGCACAAGAGCACCAGCTGTTCCGGCCCACTTCAATTTGCCATACCGCCCCAACAAATCCACAGATGATGCAATCTCTATTGCACTCCACACTCCCTTTCCCACCTGGACAAAATGACCACCTATGTGAGAATGCTATTAATTGATTACAGCTCAGCGTTCAAACCAAATAGTGCCCTCAGCTCATCACTAAGCTAAGGACCTGGACTTAACACTTCCATCTGCAACTGATCCTGACTTCCTGATTGGGACTGCCCCCAAGGTGGTAAGGGTAGGGAACAAACACATCCGCCACGCTTGTCCTCAAACACAGGGGCCCTTCAGGGGTGCGTGCTCAGCCCCTTCTGTACTCCCTGTTCAACTCGAGACTACAGCGGCGCAGGCACGCTCCAACACCATCATTAAATTAGCTGATGACACAACAGTGGTAGGCCTGATCACCAACAACAACGAAGACAGCCTATTGGGAGGAGGTCAGAGATTGTGGACTACAGGAAAGAGGACCAAGCAACTCCCCCATTCTCATCGACAGGCGCTGCGTGGAGCATGTTGAAGAGCTTCAAGTTCCTTGAGTGTCCACATCACCAACAAACTAACACGGTCCAAAGCACACCAAGACAGCGTGAAGCGTGGCACGACAAAAAGCCTATTCCACTTTCAGGAGACTGAAACGATTGTCATGGTGTCCTCAGATCTCAAAAGGTCTTACAGCTGCCACCATCGAGAGCATTGCCTGACTGTTGCATCACTGCCTGGTTATGGCAACTGCTTGGCCTCCGACCGCAAGGCCAATACAGAGGTAGTAGCGTACCTGACCCAAGTACATCACTGGGCCAGGCTTCCTCGCCATCCAGGACCTCTCATACAGACGGTGTCAGAGGAAGACTAAACCACCCTAGTAATAGACTTTCTCTCTCTACTACCGCACGACAGCGTACCGGAGCGCCAAGTCTAGTCCAAGAGGCTTCTAAACAGCTTCTATCCCCCAGCCATAAGACCCTGACATCTAGTCAATATGGCTCCCAGACTATTTGCATTGCCCCTCCTCTCACACACACTGCCACTCACTGTTGTCATCTATTCGCATTAGTACTTAATTAACTCTACCTACATGTAGATACTACTCAACATAACCGGTGCCCCCACAACATTGACTCCTGGCACTGGGCACCCCTGATATATGGTTTATTGTTTTTACTGCTGCTCTTTAATTACTTGTACTTAATCTCTTATCTTCTCTGGTATTTTTTGGGAAACTGCATGTTGGTTAGGCGGTCATAAGTAAGCATTTCAAACCTGTAAGAGGATCGGCGCATGTTGACTGAATACAATTTGATTTGATTTGCATGCACACATACACCATCCATGTCTCAATTGTCTCAAGGTTTAAGATCCTTCCTTTACTGTCTCCTCTCCCTTCATTCTTCCCCTTCAATAGTGGATCATAGCTTTCCCTGGACTTCACCTGGTCAGTCTGTGTCAAAAATAGCAGTGCTCATAATGTTTTGCTACACTCAGTGGCATACTGGAATGTGGCATTGTAGTTCATGTAACGGCTTTTCTCTGTGGCGGACGAAGGAGGACCAAAGGCGGCAGCGTTGTTAGTGTTTTCGCATTGCAATGTTTAATAAAGAACAATAAATGTGAACAGCATCAGAAGATTACAGGACACACGAAGACTAGAAGTACCAGACACACGAAGACAGAAGTGCACGAACGACACACGAAGACAAAAGACAACCACCCCACAAAAACCCAAAACAAAAAACAGGCTACTCTAAATATGGTATCCCAATCAGAGACATGACTAACACCTGCCTCTTGATGAGAAACCATATCAGCCAAACAAAACTAGACCACACAAACACTTGAATGCCTCATCTAGCTCACGTCTGACCAACACTAAAACAAAGAAAAACAAAAGATAGAACTATGGTCAGCGTGACACATCTAAAGACAAGAAAAGAGAAACCTTTTCAGAAAATAATGATAACCTCTGCCAGACAATGCACAGAGAAATACTCAACAGTTCTAGGGTCATTCTTTCATCAATGAGGTAATATCAACAGCAAAAAGGTTTTTGGCTTAACCATAACATTGTCCCGCAATCTTGGCTGGTGCAATAGAAATTATAGTTCGGATCAACTTAACGAAGTTTTACCCATCCGTGCTATTAATTTGGCTAATTAACAGGGAGAGCACAAGGATTAAGGCTTATCATTATTAAAGATTTGTAGAAATCTGATGTCTCCTTTTGAACTCTTGATTAAATACTTGAAAATAAGGCATTAAAAGGCATGATTAGGAAAACTGTCTAACCCATTTTAGACATCTAAAAACCACCAAAGTTTCATTTGGGTTCCTGTCTCGTTGAGTCATTTCAGAAAAACACTGTAAACGTCCTGCTGAGACTAAGGCTGATGTCATGCCTGTTTTTAACTGTTATTGAACTGTATTAAAGGGATTGATCCATGACTCCAATGAAATAACTGGACTTGAAAACACATGAGTTTCAGTGTTCATAAACCCTCCACGTTCATTCTATCTGTAAATCCTATCCAAAATCCAGCCATATTCATTTCAAGAGCAAACTTTGACTTGACGGCAAGATCTGCTTCAACTTCTCAATGTCGAAACTTTCCTCCTTATCCTTGTCAACTCTTCTTCAAAATGAGAGACATTTGCCAAGCTATCTGTCATTATGCAAGCTATCAAAACTCCGCCTAACATTATCTTGGTGTAGAGATATTAATTCTTATGAATGAATAAGAAGATAAAGCGTGAATAAATTGCTGTCAGTGTTTGGGTCGCTGTGCTTTATAGTGCAAACGCATCTTTCCCAGGTTTAATAAGTCATACAATTATCACTCGCACACAGTGCACTGCACGCCTCCCCTATAATGAATACAACTCTAGACAAGACTGTAAATACCAATTGGATACCACAAAGAATGGGTTAAAAATAAGCTGTCATATTGTCAGCCCTCTAGGGACTTTCTTCTCATATATTTAGTGTGTTATCCTGTTTTCTCATTTTAGTTTGCTAGTAAATAAATAATTAAACCAATTGGTGTAGTACTGAATCATGAGCAAGGCTGTTTTTTTTGCAGATGCATGACGTTAAGACTGTTCAGAATGATGATATGATAAGAAGTAATGATTAATAAGATGACTGTTTATCGATGAAATAGGTAAAGACCTTATAGAGTTTAAACAATCTCTTCCATGGTGCCCCAAATCCCAATGAGTTAATTGTTACATGATTCATTTAATCGGGTAACAATTAAACATAGTTAGTGGATTAAATAAATAACAGTCATCAGATTAATGAAAGTAAAGTATTCGTTTTAGCCTATGGATCATAAACACACAAGAAATGACAACCTGCATTATGGGAATTATGGGTTCTCGATGCTTGCCCACTCTGACGCACACTTACATGCCTTTAGACGTTTTGGTCCAATATGAGTGTGGAATTCATATTAGGGATCCTCATTGCAATAATGAGCAAAACAAGAGGTTGAGGTATTTTGTAGTCTCAGGACACCATTTGCCAACATCATTTGCCTAACACTAATCCTGGAGGCAGCACTTCAGATTGATGTGCCAAGTGCAAAATCAAAATTGCCTATATTGTAGAAATGTATGATGTTTTTTGTTATTGTTGCTTTTCGGTCTTGATTTAAGATTAGGGTTATGCATTAGGGTTAGCAGTGTGGTTAAGGTTAGGGTTAGGTTTAAAATCTGATTTTAGGAATTTGTGGCAGTGCTGTCACGTTCGTCGAAAGGATTGGACCAAGGCGCAGYGTGCGTAAAGTTCCACATCTTTTAATTAAATGAAATTCACCAAACAAAACAATAAAGCACAAGAACAAACGAAACGTGAAGCTACTGGTGTGCACACAGGCAACTATCTGTAGACAAGATCCCACAAACATAATGGGGAAAAATGGCTACCTAAATATGATCCCCAATCAAAGACAACGATAAACAGCTGTCTCTGATTGGGAAGCATACCAGGCCAACATAAACCATTAATCACCTAGATGACCCACCCTAGTCACTATCACGCCCCAACCAATATAGAGAATAAACAGCTCTCTATGGTCAGGGCGTGACAGTATCCCCCCCCCCCCCAAAGGTGCGGACTCCGGGCAAAACCTGACTCAATAGGGGAGGGTCCGGGTGGGCATCTACGATGAATGACACAGGACGTCGGGAGCGGCTCCGGTGTGGGGCGAGTACCCACTCCGCTCGCAGATTCTTCATCCTCCATGGCGGCTCTGGTGCCGGGATCGTCGTCGGAAGCTCCGGACCGTGGGTCGTCGCTGGAGTCACCGGACCGTGGATCGTCGCCGGAGGAACTGGACCGCCGACCGTGCGAGGAGGCTCTGGACTGAGAACCCCTGCTGAAGGCTCTGGATTGCCGACCGTCGCTGGAGGCTCTGGACCGCCACCCGTCGCTGGAGGCTCCGGACCGCAGACCGTCGCTGGAGACTCCGGACCGCAGACCGTCTCAGGAGGTTCCGGACCGTAGACCGTCTCAGGAGGTTCCGGACCGTAAACCGTCTCAGGAGGTTCCCGGACCGTTAGACCGTCTCAGGAGGTTCCGGACCGTAGCCCGTTCAGGAGGTTCCGGACCGTAGACCGTCTCAGAGGTTCCGGACCGTAGCGTCGACCGTCTCAGGAGATTCCGGACCGTGGACCGTCGCAGGGGTTCCGGACCGTGGACTGTCGCAGGAGGTTCGGACCGTGGACCGTCGCTGGAGGTTCCGGACTGTGAACCGTCGTTGGAGGTTCCGTACTGTGAAACGTACAGACTGGACTGGGAACTGTCGCCGGAAGCTCTGGATTCTCCATCTAATTCTCCATCTCTCTCTCTCGTCCCAGAGGACCTATTATTTGACCCTGCTGGTCATCTATGAACATTTGAACATCTTGAAGAACGAACTGTCCTTAACCTTTCTCGCCCCGGGGTTCTGCTACGGAACACCCACAACATTCCGCTGCGAAATTCAAAAATATTTTTTGAAATATTTAACTTCCCACACATGAACAAGTCCAATACAGCAAATGAAAGATAAACATTTGTGAATCCAGCCAACATGTCCGATTTTTAAATGTTTTACAGCGAAAACACAATATATATTATGTTAGCTCACCACAATAGCCAAACACACAACGCCATTTATTCACCGCTAACATAGCTTTCACAAAACCCACAAATAGAGATAAAATGAATCACTAACCTTTGAACAACTTCATCAGATGACAGTCTTATAACATCATGTTATACAATACATGTATGTTTTGTTCAAAAATGTGCATATTTATAGCTACAAATCCTGGTTTTACATTGTGAATACGGCGCCATAATGCACCAAATTGTCCGGAGAATTTTGGACAGTCACGTAATCTAACCAAAAAATATCATAAACTTTACTAAAAAATGTTGTACAGCAAATGAAAGATACACTGGTTCTTAATGCAACCGCTGTGTTAGATTTAAAAAAAATACTTTAAGTACAAGTACAGCATGCAATATTCTGAGACAGCGCCCAGCAATTTTCCGCCATGTTGGAGCCAACATATTCCACAGAAATACGAAATAACATCATAAATATTCTCTTACCTTTGRTGATCTTCCATCAGAATGTAGTGCAAGGAGTCCTAGTTCCACAATAAATCGTTGTTTTGTTTTAGAATGTCCATTTCTTCTGTCGAATTAGCAACTTTGGCTAGCATTGTGGAGGGCACATGTCCATCAACTCTTGGCGCATGGAACGAAAAATTCCAAAAGTCACAATAAACGTYGAATAAACTGGTCAAACTCAGTTGAAAATCCATCTTTATGATGTTTTTCTCATATCTATCCAATAAATTCCAAGAMGGAGCATTTCRTCGTGTATACCTAACGCATTTCAGAARACAATGTGGGGTTCCCTGGTGCGCGGCTAAATACTGCCGATAAGGCGGACCTGTCACACCAAAAGCTCTCATTCGGTCTCACATCAAGCTAGACACCCCATTTAACAATCTACTGCCTGTTGACATCTAGTGGAAGGCGTATGAAGTGCATACAGATCCATAAATATAAGGCAATTGAATAGGCAAGGCCTGACACAGAGCCCCATTTTCAGAATTTTCACTTCCTGTTTGGAAGTTTGCTACCAAATAAGTTCTGTTTTACTCACAGATATATTTCAAACAGTTTTAGAAACTTCAGAGTGTTTTCTATCCAATAGTAATAATACTATGCATATCGTATGATCTAGAACAGAGTACGAGGCCGTTTAATTTGGGCACGATTTTTTCCCAAAGTGAAAACAGCGCCCCCTATTCACTAAGAGGCCATGTATTCTTATAATCTCCACCCGGCACAGGCAGAAGAGGACTGGCCACCCCTCAGAGCCTGGTTCCTCTCTAGGTTCTTTCCTAGGTTCTAGCCTTACTAGGGAGTTTTTCCTAGCCACCATGCTTCTACATCGGCATTGCTTGCTCTTTGGGGTTTTAGGCTAGGTTTCTGTATAAGCTCTTTGTAACAACTGCTGAATTAAAACACATAAATACATTTTGATTGATTTGATTGATTGTAGTAAAGACACGTTTAGCTACATTGGCACGTATCTAGGTTTTGCCTTTAGAATTCGAGACAATTAACAATTAAGGATACTTTTCACTTCTCCCATTGACTTGCCAAACCCCAAATCTGGTCTGTCGAGTCTGTCAAGTCTGCTTCTCAACACGTTGCCGGAAGTATCGCTATGATGTGCCTCTGGGTTTGAAAACTCTGTGACCATATTGTGTATGAATCTATCAATACAGTATGATATTGGTATTAAGAAAAAGTGAAAGGAGAGCTGCTGTTTGAATGCTCATCATTCTTATACTCTCTCTCCCTCTTCCTCTCTTTCTCTCTCTGTCCTTCCTCTCAGCTGTCTTTTTCGGCTCTATTTATCTCTCTCTCCTTCCCTCTATCTCTCTCTCTCCTTCCCTCTCTTTCTCTGTTCTTTTTGTTTAACTCATGGAGAGAAAGGGGTGAAGGGAAGTAATAACCTCTAGCTAGCAACTGACTGTAAATAATGTTCTTGTCCGAAAGCCTCCAATAAAATAACTATTTTATTAATATGTCTGATCCTAAAATCTCTGCACCAGTTTTGAAATCCAGAATCGTCATACCAAGTAAACCGAACCCATTGGCCCKACTCAGTGCTTCATGTTTCATTGCTGGAAGGGGAAAGAAGAGCCTGGGTGGAGATAATACTCTGTGGCGTACTCTTTTCTTGGATTTATWCTTGTTTTTGTCKTCACATTTTTTTATTGAATCGTGTTCAGCTTCCAAAACACTTCAGTATGGTGGTCACAAGTTGCAAAATAATTTGTCCTTCTGGCCAGCCCTGTTCCTATACCTTTCTTACTATGTTCACAATCATAGCCATAGTCATTATCTATTTCCTCAACATAGGTGACCTTCTGTGTGTTAAAGGTCCCACACAGTCATCCTATTTCTGAAGCCTTTGAATGACCAAAACGTCACCCATAATATTTGTACAACATTAAAACACTCAGAATTGAAGACATTTGACCTTTTCTCTCATCTTTAACAATCAGGAAGCCTGGAAGAACAGGCTGAGTGGGCGGAGAGCTTATCTTCATGATCTCGCCTTGATTGACAGCTCTGAAATGCACTTGTGGTCGTTGCCAGGTAACAAGGTAAACAATGGGCTACAGGACGTAGATGAAAACAGCATAAAACAGATGTACTGGACAATTTGAAATATGCAATATTTGGTTGTGCACTTTTTTGTGAAACTTTTGAATGTTTGTATTTGGAAATGTTCGTCTGCCTGAAATGCTCAACCGATGTAGATTTCAAATGAACGACTATAACTCGTATATGTTTTCACAGGCTTCACAGCATAAGCCCTCGTCTTTGGCTGTGGGAAAGCTGATTTTGTATCACAGCATAASCCCTCGTCTTTGGCTGTGGGAAAGCTGATTTTGTATCACAGCATTCCTGCTGCAGTGGTTGCCGTGGTTGCCTAGAAAAGTCAACACATACTCTATCATTACTGCTTGATGGTAGGAGAAAGACAAAAGGAGATGGAGAGTGAAATAATAATCCCAAGGGTTACATTTGAAATGCTATACACACCGCAACTCCTTTTGTGGACAACATTCCTTTGTGCCAACTGTGTGCTGGCAGTTTTCAGACTCAATGTAGGGGGCTTATGGATGGAAGAACAAAAAACATATAGGTGTGTTACAGAAAATATACAGTTCACAAGTCAAAACAGCCACAGCCACTGCTGTATTATCTAACGTTACGTTACATGGCATCCAGTCACAACACAGTGTGCTTTAGCCGGCATGCTGGGAAGTAGCTTGCTCGCTAACAGTCACACCACAGATGAAAGGTTACCGATATCTTTTGTATTACTCATTTACGGTTTGTAAATAAAGCCAAAGCAAGGCATAAGCGCAAATGTGAATAGTAAAGATGATAMGACGCTACCATTGGTGCATTACATTTCCAGCTTTATGTGACGTTGCATAAAGCCTTAATTAAATCCTTAGTAATAACTGCCTCCTGAATCCAAGTGTTTGACACGTTACTGTTAAAACGTTACTGTTACTGTTTGACAGTAACTTTATGATCAAACTTTATCAATGTACCAACTACAGTCATTTTTCATCTCTTGTGTCGCCCTACTTTGAACTGGTTTCATCCAAATATCATCCCATTTGATGAAAAACGTGATTTCCACTGTTTCACTGTTCCACTGTAAGATACTGTTACATTGCAGAAATCCCTAAATTCATAAAAATACCTAACTATTATGTATAGGTACCCGTTTACTTTAGTTAACCCATAATTGTGACGATTACCAACATAATATTTCACAGTGAAACCACTACAACAGACTGTGATCCTTGGGTAAATGATCTCTTGGGACAGACACGGTTATTGATTGTTTTTCCAGAGCTCGTTATTGTCATGTGGGATAATAATCCAACCCTTATCGTTCATGTAGAGGAAATGAGTAGGCAGCAAGATGGTTATAAACATTTAATCAACTTCATGCATGTTCGTTTTTTTCCGGCTTGGGGTTTGCAGAACTCTGCAGCTCTGGAGGCAGTACAGCAGCCTTGCATAAATCAATTTCTCAAAATAATTCAGTCCTCAGCTTGGGCTCGGCCGCATCAAATTGGTCCAAGTCCAATTCAGGCTTTGGGTGACACACATCCCTGATATTCTTCTTCCACTTTGATMAATGAGAGCTGGGCTCCAGTGAGTGTGGGACACTCTTAGRAGAGCATGAGAAGGGGAGAGAGAAAGAGAGAGAGAAAGAGAGAGAGAGAGGTATACTTGAAAATACCTTCGGTAACCAAAAAGTTGCATTAAAACTTTTTTGTGAAATCACTGCATGTACAAAACATCAGGAACACCTTCCTAGTATTGAGTTTCACCCCCTTTTGCCCTCAGAACAATCTCAATTCGTCAGGGAATGAACTCTACAAGGTGTCGAAATCGTTCCACAKGGATGCTGGCCCATGTTGATTCCAATTCATCCCATAGTTGTTTCAAGTTGGCTAGATGTTCTTTGGCTGGTGGCCCATTCTTGGTACGGGAAAGCAGCATTGAAGTTTTTGACACACTCAAACTAGTGCGCCTGGCAGCTACTACCATATCCCGTTCAAAGACACTTAAATCTTTTGTCTTTCCCATTCAGAGGCTGGAGAAAGAGGAGGCAGAGAAAGAGAGGCGGAGAAAGAGAGGCCGGAGAGCAGGCTGCCTTCTAAGGATTCGGAGGCGATCTAATAAATCCCCACTTCCCTCAATTCTGCTAGCAAACATGCAATCTTTGGACAATAAAATCGAAGAGTTACACGGAAGATTAAACTACCATTAGACATTAAAAACTGTAACATCTTATGCTTCACGGAGTCGTGGCTGAATAACAACAATATCAACATACAGCTGGCTGGTTATACAATGTACCGGCAGGATAGAACAGCGGCATCTGGTAAGACAAGGGGCGGCGGACTATGTATTTTTGTAAATAACAGCTGGTGCACGATATCTAAGCAAGTGTAGAGCTATTGCAGGAAGCGCCGGTGACTAGATCAATAAAAAAGTGGTCAGATGAAGCAGATGCTAAGCTACAGGACTGTTTTGCTAGCACAGACTGAAATATGTTCCGGGATTCCTCCAATGGCATTGARGAGTAGACCACGTCTGTCATTGGCTTCATCAATAACTACATAGATGACGTCGTCCCCACAGTGACCGTACGTAATACCCCAACCAGAAGCCATGGATTACAGGCAGCATCCACACTGAGCTAAAGGCTAGAGCTGCTGCTTTCAAGGAGAGGGACTCTAACCCGGAAGCTTATAAGAAATCCCGCTATGCCCTCCGATGAACCATCAAACAGGCAAAGCATCAATACAGGACTAAGATCGAGTCGTACTACACCGGCTCTGATGCTCGTCAGATGTRGCAGGGCTTGCAAAACATTATAGACTACAAAGAGAAGCACAGTCGAGAGCTTCCCAGTGACACGAGCCTACCAGACGAGCTAAACTACTTCTATGCTCGCTACGAGGCAAATAACACTGAAACATGCACAAGAGCACCAGCTGTTCCGGCCCCACTTCAATTTGCATACCGCCCCAACAAATCCACAGATGATGCAATCTCTATTGCACTCCACACTGCCCTTTCCCACCTGGACAAAATGACCACCTATGTGAGAATGCTATTAATTGATTACAGCTCAGCGTTCAACACCATAGTGCCCTCAAAGCTCATCACTAAGCTAAGGACCCTTGGACTTAACACCTCCATCTGCAACTTGATCCTGGACTTCCTGATGGGCTGCCCCCAGGTGGTAAGGGTAGGGAACAACACATCCGCCACGCTGATCCTCAACACAGGGGCCCCTCAGGGGTGCGTGCTCAGCCCCTTCTGTACTCCCTGTTCACTCATGACTACACGGCCAGGCACGACTCCAACACCATCATTAAATTAGCTGATGACACAACAGTGGTAGGCCTGATCACCAACAACAACGAGACAGCCTATAGGGAGGAGGTCAGATGATTGTGGACTACAGGAAAGAGGACCAAGCACTCCCCCATTCTCATCGACAGGGCTGCAGTGGAGCATGTTGAGAGCTTCAAGTTCCTTGGTGTCCACATCACCAACAAACTAACACGGTCCAAGCACACCAAGACAGCCGTGAAGCGGGCACGACAAAACCTATTCCACTTCAGGAGACTGAAACGATTTGTCATGTGTCCTCAGATCCTCAAAAGGTTCTACAGCTGCACCATCGAGAGCATCCTGACTGGTTGCATCACTGCCTGGTATGGCAACTGCTTGGCCTCCGACCGCAAGGCATTACAGAGGGTAGTGCGTACTGCCCAGTACATCACTGGGGCCAGGCTTCCTGCCATCCAGGACCTCTATACCAGACGGTGTCAGAGGAAGACTAAAGCCACCCTAGTAATAGACTGTTCTCTCTACTACCGCACGACAAGCGGTACCGGAGCGCCAAGTCTAGGTCCAAGAGGCTTCTAAACAGCTTCTACCCCCAAGCCATAAGACTCCTGAACATCTAGTCAAATGGCTACCCAGACTATTTGCATTGCCCCTCCTCTCCACACCACTGCCACTCACTGTTGTCATCTATGCATAGTCACTTTAATTAACTCTACCTACATGTAGATACTACCTCAACTAACCGGTGCCCCCACACATTGACTCTGCACTGGCACCCCCTGTATATATTGTTATTTTTTTACTGCTGCTCTTTAATTACTTGTTACTTTTATCTCTTATTCTTCTCTGTATTTTTTGGGAAACTGCACTGTTGGTTAGGGGCTCRTAAGTAAGCATTTCACTGTAAGGTATTCGGCGCATGTGACTAATACAATTTGATTTGATTTGAATGGCACACATACACCATCCATGTCTCAATTGTCTCAAGGCTTAAAAATCCTTCTTTAACCTGTCTCCTCCCCTTCATCTTTTCCCCTTCAATAGTGGATCATAGCTTTCCCCTGGATTCACCTGGTCAGTCTGTGTCAACAAAATAGCAGGTGCTCATAATGTTTTGTACACTCAGTGCATACTGGAATGTGGCATTGTATGCATCATGTAACGGCTTTCTTCTGTGGACGAAGGAGAGGACCAAAGCGCAGCGTTGTTAGTGTTCATCATGTTTAATAAAGACAATAAATGTGAACACTACAAAATACAGACACACGAAGACAGAAGTACAGACACACGAAGACAGAAGTGCAGACACACGAAGACAAAAGACAACCACCCACAAAACCCAACACAAAACAGGCTACCTAAATATGGTTCCCAATCAGAGACAATGACTAACACCTGCCTCTGATTGAGAACCATATCAGGCCAAACATAAACTAGACACACAACATTGAATGCCCACTCAGCTCACGTCCTGACCAACACTAAAACAAAGAAAACACAAAAGAACTATGGTCAGAACGTGACACATCAAGACAAAAAAGAGAAACCTTTTCAGAAAATAATGATAAAACCTCTGCCAGAAATGCACAGAGAAATACTCAACAGTTCTAAGGTCATTTTCATCAATGAGGTAATATCACAGCAAAAGTTTTTGGCTTAACATAACATTTCCCGCAATCTTGGCTGGTGCAATAGAAATTATATTGGATTCAAACTTACAAGTTTTACCATCCGTGCTATTAATTGGCTAATTAACAGGGAGAGCACAAGGATAAGGCTTATCATTATTAAAGATTTAGTAAATCTGATGTCTCCTTTTGAACTCTGAATTAAAATACTTGAAATAAGGCATTAAAGGCATGATTTAGGAAACTGTCTAACCCAATTTTAACATCTAAAAACCACAAAGTTTCATTTTGGGTTCTGTCTCGTTGAGTCATTTCAGAAAACACTGTAAACGTCCTGCTGAGACTAAGGCTGATGTCATGCTGTTTTTAAACTGTTATTGAACTGTTAAAGGGATTGATCCATGACTCCATGAAAATGAACTGGACTGAAAACACATGAGTCTTCAGTGTTCATAAATCCCTCACGTTCATTCTTATCTGTAAATCCATATCCAAAATCCAGCCATATTCATTCAAGAGCAAACTTTGACTTGACGGGAAGATCTGCTTCAACTTCTCAATGTCGAAACTTTCCTCTCTTATCCTTGTCACTCTTTCCTTCAAAATGAGGACATTTTGCAAGCTATCTGCATTATGCAAGCTATCAAAACTCAGCCTAAACATTATCTTGTAGAGATATTATTTTATGAATGAATAAGAAGATAAAGCGTGATAAATTGACTGTCAGTGTTTGGGTCGTGTGCTTATAGTGCAAACGCATCTTTCCCCCAGGTTTAATAAGTCATACAAACTTCACTCGCACACAGTGCACTGCACAGCCTCCCCATAATGAATACAAACCAGATCTTTATCTTGCTTTTTGTACTAGCTGCCATACTTGCAGTAAATATTGATGCAAATGGGAATTTTTCTGACAATAGTTTCAGTCAAGAAGGTCACAGAAATATGACTGCGCATAACAGTGAGAGTGACCCTAGAGCTTTCAATAGTCAATACAAACCGAAGTGGCATTCATAATCTTTAAAACAGAAAAAGTGTTTTAAAGATTATGAAAAGTATAGTCACCACGGCATTTCAGCGAGCAAGAGATCAAACCATGGAAAATAAGACTGCAGTTTGCAATAGGAAAAATGCTGATAGTCTGGCTTGTCTTAAAAGAGTGAGGTATGTTTGAAACTGTGCCTTCAACTGTCTGTGTCAAAGGTGATGACTTGAAAACCAGACACCGCCTCACACAACAATAGTTCATTTTCGAACCAAATTCTCTGTGAGCCTTGATATTGCAGAGTTCAGTCAGCCAAAGTGAGATTCAAAAAAGTTTCCCTGTGGCTCGGACTTAAAATGCCAACTCATGATCTGTGAAATCCTAACTTAATAAAGATTGATTTGGGGCTCTATTCAAAGTCTGCTGTAAAGCTGAACTGTGAAATTTAAAGGCAATGAACTTCCGTGAACATGAAAGGCAAATAACTTCAGTTTCAAATTTAAAGGCAATGTTCCCGCTTTAGCTGCATATCTTAGCTCAATCGGAAATTACCTTTACATTTCTATTGCGGAATTTGTAACGCTTCAGCTTCACAGATTTAGATAGAGCCGTTGATCAATTGATTGGATAAGGCAGGTTCATGACTCAGTAAAGTAACAAGGTTCTAAGAGACATTGCTTAGGATCCCCACCAAAGATGATGAGATGATGTCAATAAAGACATCAGGGCTACTGTTAGTCGACCGAGCGTTCAGCGCGCTGTTGATGTCTGACTGCTGACATTTTCGGTAATTCTACATGTAAAATCGGGTTGCACTCGGTTCGCATGTACGTTCTCTCTGCAGGCAAACACTACTGGTGTGTTCGAGCCCTTACTCGAGCCAAAGTGCATCTCAAACAGTACCTACTGTATGTTGAAGACATGTCAGAAACTCCACTCAAAAATAATATTTTGGTATTTTTTTTATTAGTCCACCGTTGATACAGTTCCAAAATGGAAAATGCATCATATGATGGAAAACGCATCATCGGGATGATGTGGCAAGTGACACTTTGTTTCTTGAAAGTCCAATATCTTGAAAACTTGACTGCTTACTAATAAAAAATATATATATGCTGTATATATTGTTTTTGAGTGGATTTTTCCTTTAAGAGATCAGGCAACAATAGCTGCCATGCCTGTGCCCTAGTGTGGTTTCTAAATGACCCTTCTTCATGCCTTGTAATTTTTTACGACCATAAAACCCTTACTTACTCATATCTTACTTTTTTTTAAATCTTTTTGGTTTTGTTCATGGTACACCATATCATTCTTTAGTAATTCCTTCAGTATTTAACATATACTCTATCTGGTGCAATGGTTTCAACAGTGAATCATCTCACAAGCAGCTGATAGAACAAAATAGGAGAAAACACCCATGAATTAAAAAAAAGACCACCAGAGGAAGTAACAGAACAGATCTCGACAAATATCAATACCTGTTTAAAGTGAAAAGGAGAACGCCTACACATTACAGTGGAGGTCAGGAGAGGTAGGCTTTGCAACATTGGCAGATTGAAAAGGCTC
Source organism: Salvelinus sp. IW2-2015 (assembly GCF_002910315.2). Taxonomy (NCBI): domain Eukaryota; kingdom Metazoa; phylum Chordata; class Actinopteri; order Salmoniformes; family Salmonidae; genus Salvelinus; species Salvelinus sp. IW2-2015. The sequence continues at coordinate 13,750,636 of NC_036874.1, read as the reverse complement.
GATGGCATGAACTTGCCCGAGACTTTTATTATTTAATGCTTGAGAATTTACATTGAAAGTCTGAGCCCTGATAGCTGCTCGCAGCGGTAGCTTTAGAAAGCACAACAGGGGCTATTTGTCTGATTTAAAAATGCTCCCAGGGAGACAGACAGGGGTGGGAGATATAGTGGGAGACTGGGAGTGGGGGAAATGAACGAACAAACATATGCATTATGAAAATGAAACACCAGAGTTTTAGGCTGTCTGGTGTGACCTTTAGCAAATAGATTTCTGTAAACTATGAGAAATGAAAAATAATGACTGTGACATTCTGATTAGGGAGTTATATTTGTGTGGCCTTGGAAAATGTAACACATTCATACACACACAGGCCCATACATGCGCAGGCACATTCCTCTTGCCTTGGTTGCCGCTTCTGATTGAAGAGGGCTCTTGTGAACTCACACCACGTTATCATGGTCACTGTCACCACATTTCCTGGTAAAGGTCAAGAAAGGATGCAGTGTTGACATTACAATTAGCCAAAACTCAACTTGAAGTTCAGGACCTGCCTTCAAGTCGAAACAGTCCTAGGCCCACCGTGACGGACGAGGGATATGGCTTGAAAACGAATCTCAGTCCATGGATGGAAGGTGTCGCTGTGCTCCTAATTATCCCATTATCCAGGCCGCGAAATTGAGAAGATCAAAATACTGTTTTTTATTAAACTGCCTTTTTCATCAGCATGCTAGGCTAGCTAATGCTTAAGCAGCCTATTGGATTCCACAACACTTTCAGCAGATATTTATTTCAAAATACAGAAATACAGACGATATGATGCATTTTGCATCATATGATACTGCGTTTTGCATCATATGATGTAAAATGCATCATACTGGCAGTATTTCTGTATTTTGAAAGTTATATTTCTTGATTGCTGACATGCAAAACATTTTGGGACTATATAAACAACGGACTAATGAAACAAATACCAAAAGATCGTTTTTGGGTGGAATTGTCCTTTAAATCAGTTCCATTCAGATCTTGGTGGTTCCCTCCTGCTGTGTTTTGAAGAGCTCATGAGAGAGAGAGTGAGACAGAGACAGAAAGAGACAGAGAAAGAGAGGGAGGGTTAGAGACAGATGGAGAGAAATAGAGAGAGAGAGAGAGTGAGTGTGAGAGAGAGCGAGGGAGCTAGAGAGAGAAAGAGAGAGAGATAAAGAACGAGAAAAAGAGAGATTGCTCACAGGCACAAGACAGACAACACTTGACTGGAAACAGCGGGAGCCCTGGGGAGATGTAAATAGTAGTGGCATTACACAGGAGACGGCTGCCAATCTGTCTGAGACTTTGTCTGTCTTTCTGTCCYCCCTCGCGTCTGTATGTATGATAGGGAATCTGTAATTACAAGCCATTCCAGATGCAGTATATGAATAATATGAATAATACTAAAGGCCCATAACCAGTAAATCAATAGCTCTCCAACGCAGATCTATTACACTTGGTATCTAACTTCTTGCGATACATGTCTCAGACCACCCCTCCGCACCCTTCACCCTTAGCTGCCTTTACCATTTAAACTAGCCTGTGAACTCATGGTGGCATTGCTGCAGTGACCACAGTGATAGTCCCATTGACACACAGTAGCTGTGGATTCACCAGGCTCAGTGGAGTGGACATTTTTCCGCTAATGCGGCAGAGCCCTGGTCAGAGGGCGGCCTACTCCAGCCTCTCTATTACATTAAGTGGATTGAAGTGGGCTGCTCAGAAGAGCCCATCTCGTAGCTCTCTTTACGACTCCGCCAGGACCAGGGCAGCATTCCAGCGGCTGCAAACAGGCGGAGAGAGAGGCGCATAAAGAATTCTTAACAAGACCCAATTATCCTGCAAGGAAAACTTCCTCCAGACTTACCTACAACTACATGAGCTCATTGTACACCAACACTCCTTTATACCCACGTTGGCCCCGTATTTACAAAGAGTTTCAGAGTAACAGCACTTGTATGGGATAAGATGTCACCTTTTATATGGACAGATTGGACCTGATCCAGGATCAGCACTCCTACTCTGAGACTGCTCCTCTGTGAATAACAGGTCATTCTCCCTAGAACTGAGTTCAGTGTACACCTGCACTCCTGTATACCTTCATGCTCAGATGCTATAAGAGTACAGTATACCTTATTGGGTGAAGTGGGAACTCGAGAATAAGACAATCGAGGTAAACAGAGGGACATTGATGTACAGGCATGGAAGATCAGGGAGGATATTGAAGAATAGAATGTAGTAGATAGTACATTTTCATGGAGGGCAAGTGTGTTGGGGGGGGGTCTTATAAGTGCTTGTGGGGTCATGTGTGTACCTATGTGTGTGATGTCATCACACTATGTGTCCGGAGAGAGGATCAAGTTCCCCGTCAAGCGGAATTCTAAGTATGCATGGCATGGGAGGACAAATGATGATGCTCTCTATGAATAATGCAGCTCATGAGGGAGGTGCCGTGTATCCTCCTTAGCATTTGCTTTGCTGACACCTGCTGGTGCATCAATAACAAAAGCAATTAGAGCCGTGGCCCTCTAGGACATCCTGGCACGGTCTCAAACCCAGTCAAGCTGCTTTTTGTGTCCTCTTTCTCTCTCGCTCTCTTCTCCTCTCAGTGAATGTCTCTCTGTCTTTCTAACTCACACCCTTTGTTCCACTCTCTTTCTATCTCTCTCTCCATCTCTCACTTTCTTCTCTCTCTCTCCTGTTCTCTCCCTTTGTTCCTCTCACAGAGTGTCAGGGACACAACTTTCCCCCAAAAGATTTCCCTGCGGTCTGTCACCCTTTTGCTGTTTATTTGATTGGTGGAATCGAAAGACCATCCTGCACTCATTTCACCGCTGTCTCTCCTAATTCAATTCCGCGCTGTTTCCTCCGAAAACAAACATTGCCTAGAATCTTAAACTTCTCTCATATATCCATAATATGGTGGAATTCGTGTTCACCTTGTAGACAGGATTACTGTAACATGAGGTCATGGTCTGCATTTACTACAAGCTCTTTTGGATATTATCTCAAGACTGAGTTGAGATTGATAAAGACGTTGTCATCTTCTCTCTTCACCCCTTCTACTAACATCTTCTAACCTCTCAGTCAAATCTTCTCTACCCAGAAATTGGGTAAATAGACACGTTTCCAAGTGGATACTTGTTGTCCTTGGCCATTTATAAACTTTGGAATAGACTGTTGGATATGCAATTGCCAATTGCCAGAATAGCCAGCAATGTTTTTCAATGGGATCTCTCCATAGGGGGAGCTGGGCAACTGATATTTCTGACCATTTCCAACAGGGAGACATAGATGCTAAGATTTTCACGTAATCATAGTGGTGGTGCTGAGGGTGCGGCAGCACCCCCTGAAAAAAAAGATCTATATATACACATTTTATAAAAAATTWAAAAAATTAAATCACAAAAGTGGGCCTTTAAATAGTCCTGTATTAACAGAACGATATAGCCGTCTGCAGCGTGAGCAAAATTGTATTCAATTTAGAGTTTTCACTTTATATACATCACAGGAGACTAAAATATAACAAAACTATTTGACATAGAAACACCAAAAAAACCTTGATTGATTACGAAATTCTGAAAAACATTAATAACGTTCTACTCATGAGGCCAATGAGGGCGCTTTTTGGTCATTGACTGCATGAAAGGGCTACAGGAAATACAGTTGAAGTCAGAAGTTTACATACACCTTAGCCAAATACATTTAAACTGAGTTTTTCACAATTCCTGACATTTAATCCTAGTTAAATGTCTGCCTTAGGTCATTCAAGGATCGAGCATTTATTTTAAGAACGTGGACATGTAGAATAATAGTGAGAGACAGAATCTATATTTCAGCTTTTTATTTTCTTTCATACACATACCCGTGGGTCAGAAGTTTACATACACTTGCCATTAGTATTTGGTGTAAAGCATTCGCATTTAAATTGTTTAACCTTGGGTCATATAGTGACGTTTTTGGGTAGCTTCCACAGCTTCCCACATAGATTTGAGCTGAGTTTGGCCCAATCTCTCTGAACAGAGCCTGCGTGTAATAGAGTCAGGTTTGATCAAGCTCTTGCTCAAACCGCCTTTTTTTCAGTTACCCACACACAATTTTCTTAATGGGTATTGATAGGTCAAGGGCCTTTTGATAGATGTGCCACTTCGCAATACATTGACTATCGTTTGTTCCACATGCACATTTGCATTCACATCTCTCTGAATTATTCTTGGGTCAATTGTCTTCAGGTTTCTTGAAGATCCCATTTGGCGTTTTACAAGCTTAACTTCCTGAACTGATGTTTTGAGATGCTTGCTTCCAATCACATCACTAATTTTCCTACCTCATGATGCCATCTATTTTGTGAACCGATGCACCGTAACCCATCCTAGCACAAACAAAAGCACCCCACACACTTATGATGCTGCCATCCACGTATCACCGTGCTTTCACGGTTGGGATGGTGTTGCTTTCGGCTTGCAAGCCTGCCCCTTTTTTCCCTCCAACATACATGACCTTGGTACAATAGTGGCCAAACCCAGTTCTTTTTTGTTTATCAGACCAGAGTGACATTTTCTCCAAAAAGTACGCCTTCTGTCCCCATGTACAGTTGCAAACTGTATCTGGCTTTTTTATGGGCGGGTTTTTTTTCTTCCCTTGCCTGAGTGGCTTTTCCAGGTTATTTGTCGATAGGTACGATCTGATTTACTGTGGATCTACGCATACCTTCTCTTGCTACTAGTTTCCTCCCAGCCATCTTACAAGGTCCTTAGCTGTTGTTTCTAATTTGATTTGCCACACTTTTCGCACCAAAGTACGTTCATCTCTAGGAGACAGAACGCATCTCCTTCCTGAGCAGTATGACGGCTACGTGGTCCCATGGTGTTTATACTTGCGTACTATTGTTTGTACGGATGAACATGGTATATTCAGGTGTTTGGAAATTGCTCCCAAGGATGAACTGAGGTCTTGGCTGATTTCTTTTGATTTTCCCATGATGTCAAGCAAAGAGGCACTGAGTTTGAAGGTAGGCCTTGAAATACATCCACAGGTACACCTCCAATTGACTCAAATGTTGTTAATTAGCCCATCAGAAGCTTTTAAAGCCATGACATAATTTTCTGGAATTTTCCAAGCTGTTTAAAGGCACAGTATGTACACTTCTGACCCACTGGAATTGTGATACAGTGAATTATAAGTGAAATAATCTGTCTATAAACAATTGTTGGAAAAATTATTTGTGTCATGCACAATATAGATGTCCTAACCGACTTGCCAAAACTAAGGTTTGTTAACAAGAAATTTGTGGAGTGGTTGAAAAACGAGATTTAATGACTAAGTGTATGTAAACTTCCAACTTCAACTGTATGTCTAACATTTTATTCCCAAAAAGTGTTGTGAAACAAGGAGTGACTGCAATCCATGCTTTGATTTTGTTAGAAAAGTCATTGCCAAGAAACACTTATGTTAGCATTTTCGGACTATGTTCAGATGACATGAAAATAGATCTCTGGTGGGTTTGGTGTTGAAAAATAGAAGTATAATATTCAGAAAAGTACCTAATACCTACGGTAAAGTATGGTGGTGGTGGATTTTTTATGTTATGGGGCTATTTTGGTTCCACAGGACATTTTAGCCAAACAACTGGCTGGAAGTGGGATCTAACCAGAAAAACAACGACCCCAAGCACTAATCAAAATCCACAAATACATTTGATTGACCATAAAATCAACATTTTGCAATAGCCATCTCAGTCTCCTGACTTGAACCCCATTGAAAACCTGTAGTTTGAATTGAAGAGGGCAGTCCATAAGAGAAGATGAAGGATATCAAGGATCTGGAAAGATTCTGTATGGAGGAACGGTCTGTATGGAGGAACGGTCTGTATGGAGGAACGGTCTGTATGGAGGAACGGTCTGTATGGAGGAACGGTCTGTATGGA
>NC_036874.1:13693918-13744661 GCF_002910315.2 Salvelinus sp. IW2-2015 | reverse complement strand
CCATTCCGTTCCAGGAGAGACCGTTCATCCCAGAAGAGACCGTTCCTCCCAGAAGAGGACCGTTCTCCTCCCAGAAGAGACCGTTCCTCCAAGAGACCGTCCTCCCCAGAGCAGACCGAAACCGTCCTCCCAGAGAGACCGTTCCTCCAGAGAGACGTTTCCTCCCAAGAGACCGTTCCTCCCAGAAGAGACAGTTCCTCCCAGAGAGACCGTTCCTCCCAGATGGAGACGTTTCCTCCCAGACCGCTCCAGGAGCTTTCGTTCCTCCCAGAGAGGACCTTGTCGTTCCTCCGACGCAGACGACCGTTCCTCCCGAGAGGACCGTTCAGACGCTTCCTCCATAGGCCATTCCCAGAGAGCCGTCCTTCAAGAACCTTCACGAGAGACCGTCTCCCTCCCAGACGAGACCGTTCCTCCCAAGAGCCTCCAGAGAGACCGTTCCTCCCAGAGAGACCGATTCCCCCAGAGAGACCGTTCCCCCAGAGAAGACCGTTCTACCCAGAGAGAGACCGTTCCTCCAGGGACCTTCCCCGAGAGGACCCTTCCTCCCAGAGAGACCGTTTCCTCCCGAGTTCCAGAGAGCCGTTCCTCCCAGAGAGGACCTCCTCCAGTAGAGACCGTTCCTCCCAGAGAGACGTTCCTCCCAGAGAGACCGTTCCTCCCAGAGAGACGTTCCTCCCAGAGAGAGACCGTTCCTCCAGAGAGACCGTTTCCTCCAGAGAGACCGTTCCTCCCAGAGAGACCGGTTCTCCCAGACGAACCGTTCCTCCAGACAGGACCGTCCCCCAGAAGACCGTTCCTCCAGAGAGACTGCCGTCCTCCCAGAGAGACGTTTCCTCCCAGAGAGACCGTTCCTCCAGAGAGACCGTTCCTCCAGAGAGACCGTCCTAGAGACGGCCTCCCAGAGAGACCGTTCCTCCCAGAGAGACCGTTCCTCCCAGAGAGACCGTTCCTCCAGAGAGACCGTTCTCCAGAGACCTTCTCCAGAGAGACCGTTCTCCAGGAGACCGTTCCTCCCAGAGAGACCGTTCCTCCAGAAGCGATTCCTCCAGAGAGGACCGTTCCTCCCAGAGAACCGTTCCTCCAAACCGTTCCTCCAGAGAGACCGTTCCTCCCAGAGAGACCGTTCCTCCAGAGAGACCGTTCCTCCACGAGAGACGTTCCTCCAAGAGACCGTTCCTCCAGAGAGACCGTTCGTGCCGTTCCTCCCAGAGAGACCGTTCCTCCCAGATTCCTCCAGAAGACCGTTCTCCCAGGAGACCTTCCCAGAGAGACCGTGCCGTTCCTCCCAGAGAGACCGTTCCTCCAGAGAGACCGTTCCCTCCCAGAGAGACCGCTCTCCCAGAGAGCCGTTCCTCCAGAGAGTTTCCTCCAGAGAAGACCGTTCCTCCCAAGGAGACCCCAGGACCGTCCTGCGGACGTCCTCCACGAGACGTCCTCAGACTCCAGAGGCGTTCGCTCCCAGAGAGACCTCAGAGACGTTCCTCCCAGAGAGACCGTTCCTCCAGAGAGACCTTCCTCCCAGCAATCTGTATGGAGGAACGGTCTGTATGGAGGAACGGTCTGTATGGAGGAACGGTCTGTATGGAGGAACGGTCTGTATGGAGGAACGGTCTGTATGGAGGAATCCCTCCCAACGTGTTCCACAATCTCATAAAACATTTAAGAAAAAGGCTAAATTTTTGTATTACTTGTTAAACAAAATCTCTTACTCTGAYTGATTGTATTACTATAAAATAACATAATTTCCCAATTTTTTTACTTCAATATAGCGCAGTATTTGTATTATTAATTTTACACAGTATTTTTGGGTCGTCTTTATCAAGGGTGCCAATAATTATGGACCTGACTATATTGAATGTGAAATTCAAACACTAGCGCTGACACAAAATTGTTGACACTCCAGACAATCATTTCTCCCTCTTTCTGCCATTCCCGAAACATTGGCGTGTAGTTGAAAGCAACGCCAATGTCAATGCATAGGCATAGGAATCCTTCAAGTTTGGACCCCAGAGATCCTGAGCCATTCAAACTAAATGCATCCCATCCATTTGATGATACGATCTGTTTGTCCCAGCAAACCTGAAGGGTTTTATTTTCTCTGCATAATTAGCTCAAAAACATCCCGTACAATCCGACCCTTAACAGCTCCCACCGCATGAGATAAATGCTTGTGGGCTGTGGGAGTAAGACCCAAGGCCTTTGAAGATTTTTTTGCACTCTAATGGTATGACCCAAAAGGGAAATACCCCATGTAGATACAGTGGTATGCCCCAGACTAAGAAAGCCTATGAGAACAGTGAAGAGAACAGCGGAGACACTGATAATAATAGTTAATAAAGCCCACTGGGTTAAGTAATGGGTTTTATGTGTGTGTGTGGTTGGGTGGGTGGGTGGAGTGGACTAGACGTTTCCTAACAGATCATTCATCCACCCTCTCTAATGATGGGTGCTGGTTCAATTAGAATTAGTTGAATGTGTGCTTGAGTTTATTCACTTGAAATGTGACAAACTTGATACCTACCCAGTTGTGAATGATTCATGATTCATTTTGTTTTTTTCTAACCCAATGAATTAGAGTGAAAGGAAAGGACATGAAACACTTTCCAATTTCAGATACTGATCTGCGGTCTGTTACACAACGATCTAATTTGAAACACCACTTCAACCTGATTGACCATGATATTCCTAATCTAAAGTTGTTTTTACTGTTGAGCGCAGATGAACAGATATATGTTGACTGCACTTGATGGCTCAATCAGAGCAGAAGTGAATTACTTTTTGTCAGCTGGAAGGTAACTCATACAGAGTAGGCGTCCTTTAGACTAGGGCTTGGATACAGCGCTTCAGGGTCTACTTAAGTGCACACCGTAAGAGTAGAGAGATGGGAGCGCCAGGCTAGTGGGTGGCAGCCTGGTTGAAGCCTTATGTTGAGGCAGCAGACACAGATGAAGTCCTTCAGTAGGTATTCGGGACCACAGGGCACAACGAGCATTACGGGAAAGTGTTCTCCTCACAACAGTGTCCAACATAATCAAAGGAACAGCAATAGGCGACAAAATAGAAACCAAATCAACAAACAATCGCCCCCATCCCAAATCAAATCAATCACGTTGTTGAAGAAGTCACCATGGTGGATAAGGGGACTAGACGAGTAGTCAGCAAAATAACTTTCATCTGGGTGCCTGAAAAATGTGGATTGAACAAGAATTAGAAATCATTAATTTCTTCCCATTGGCTATACCGTGGCACTGTGCAATTTTTTAAAAGTCCTTTGATTCCCATCCTCTCTCAGTTTCCCAGGGCCCAAGTGAGAGTTACTTTTCTTTAGAAGAAAAACTGTCTGAAACCAACAACAAAAAAAGGTTACGTTCGCTCCGCTCAAAGGCTCCCTGAGGAAAGTGCCATTTAGTTCCCCCCTTGGCTGCGCGTGTTTCAAAAACTGTATTGCTTGTTCATTTTAATGCTATTTGCCTTTTTAAAAATGTTAATTGCTTTTTGTCTTTAAAGGACTTGGTGGCATGACACGRTTGCTCTACTCACTCTACCGTGGCTTGCTTCTCTCCTGCTTTTATTCCACAAAGGCCACATCCTGTTGTCACGCTTTTGAGAGACTTACAGTACTACAAGCTGGTGTTGATTTAGCTTTCCGAACATCAGATAAGGAACCAATATTGGGGTCAGAGAACCGGTGGTGTCTGCAATATTAAAATGAGTAAGTGAACAGCAGGTGGCTTTAATCAGATTAAAAGCTTGTTGAAGCCTCCTTCTGTGTGACATTTGATTTATTTTTGAAGAAGTTCTGGAATTGGCATTTGTTTATGAAGGAGGCTTATATTTATATTTTGTTTTGAGAATAGTGTGCTCTTGTTATAGGATTGCCCTGTGGCTAATTACTATCTGAACAGTATGTTATGTTCGTACTCGCTACGGTTTATTAGGGAGAGTACATCATGATCAGGTCTTATGAAAGTTCACCATGCAGCTACAACCGTAGAGCTGTGCTCCTGTCAAAGGGAGTCTTTAAGTGTGTTTGCTAGTAATACACGTATAATGGCAATGAACGCTGTGAAGGCTATGAAGGCTGGGGCAGTCTTGTGCCCAATACCRAAACATGCAGAGACGTTTGTCAAGACATTGAGGAGGACCCAACTATCAATAAGACGAAAGCCTTAGATAAGGAGGGCAATGAAGGACCATGGTGCCTTACTGTCTCTTCCCCTGCCAACGTGCCCAGTGCCCAGGCTCCCTGCTGGCTTTGGGGACTTGGAGAGAAGTATCAGAGGGCTTTGAGAGAGTCCCACTCAGGCCCGTGGGAGAGTGCCACTTTAAAGTCCACATCACAGACCRGATCAAGCCACCATCAAGCCTTTGATTAAGGTTCAGTTCTGTGGTGCTAAGTCAAGATGACACCACTCGAAGCACAGCAGGACACCCCCATGAAAAGCACTAAATTGATCCTTTCCCCCGCACTGATGAAAACTCAGGGCAAAGCTCAGTTTAGATAAACAGCCGAAARGCACAGTGCACAACCCTTAGTGTTCCACACAAGCGCTCCATAAAATACACTCGGTTCTTTCAGAAGTATCTGATGTCCTTGTTTGATATTTGGTTCTCAGAAAACAAAATAGATTTAACTATAAAAGTTGTAGATGAGGAGTTTGAAAGTGTTTGGGGGTTAATGAAGACTGTGGCACCGTGACCTGATAATTACAGATATTAAGCGAAGATTGAGCTGTTAACCAAGTGTCAGCAAATTCAGTCAGTTTTTCAGAGTTTTCTTGATAGTTTTTTAAGCAATTATTTATGTATCACTGGAGTTTTACATCACTGTAGCAAAAGTTGATGAGAGGCTGAGTATAAAAGTGTGTGTGTGTGTGTGTGTGTGTGTGTGTGTGTGTGTGCACGGGCATGTGTGAGCATATCACCCTGACTAGTTGTATTTGCTGAGTCATAGTGTGGGTTGTGGGGCCCTGGGGATGGGGTGTGTGGGCTGCTCCATCGGTTGGCATCATTGATGGGGTGCTGGGCTCATTAAATCCCCAGATGGCGCATGCACAGGCGTGGTGCAACAAATGGCATTGTCACCCAGCGGGGTGAGCTAAGGACCACATGGGGCCCTGGTCTAGCAGATGACCACTGACCACATGGTACCCGTTCTTGCTGGGAGCTTATCTGTTGTGACGGATCAACAGAAATAGAATGACAAAGGGCTGGCAGTATCTTTATTACKTTTCTTAAAGCAATAGCCTAATTAAGTATTGTGACAGCATAACTAAGGGATTATTTGCTGGCAGTTTGTACACACATGAACACATTTGGGTGCACTATTCAAGGAAGTATCAGATATTTAAAAAAAAAWTGGCATTAAATGTAGCTCTGATTCGAGAGTAAATTGTGTACCCTCGTTAGAACTCATTTCACCCGGCATCCCGCGCTGCATGTTTTGGATGTAACCCCCCCATTCAGACTGCTGAATCAAAGAGGATGATATGATCACATTTTACAGATGTGGTCTGTTAATGACTGAATATCATCCAGAAACAAAGCAGTTTCCCTCCTGACTCACTTCCCACTTAACGCGCCCTCCTGTGAACAGACAAAGGCATCAATCCGTGATCCGTGATCAGTGGTCTAAAGAGAGAGATAATCAGATTGTTTTCCAATATCAACTCCAAAAGCCTGCAGTTTAACTCACTTGTGGACTTACCTACCTCTTACAGTTTCCCCAGAGACAAAAGAGCCATTCTGAATGAAATCAACGGTAGGAAATATAAGATTGTTTTCCATTAAAGAGTCTCTCTCCCAGCCAATGCTCATTACCGTGGGTGCTCTTATTGAAAAGAGATGTTTATTTTATGCATTGTATGCATTTATGCACTCTCTGCCGGGATAATCAAAAGACAGGAGAAAGGGGGAAGAAGAGAATAAGAGACAGAGAGAGAGCAGAGTGGGTTTTGCTTACTCCAAGACTAAAATCAGGAAAAGCTCATAAAACCAGGGTAAATTATATTTGGCTTCCTCTTTATCTGTGGCAAGCAGGCAGTCTGGGAAGATTGAGAGGTTTATGGGTAATGGAAAGAAGAGAGCAGCCGTGTGGCCCGCCTTTATGAACAGGATTAAGCCTGAGTCGTCAGGCTGTAGGACAAGTGAGTGGGTCTGGTCTCACACATTTAGTAACTGTACAGCAAGATTGGCTGTCACTGCTCTCTCTCTCTCTCTGGTTTTGAGTATGCTGCACAGGGAATCATCCTAATTGATGTTTGCTGTTGTCACCTCATCATCTTGGCTTGAATGTTTTGGTGTATGTCTGATTTTGTTTAGCCTATTAAGTCTCTCTGTCTGTCTGTCTGTCTGTCTTTCTTTCCTTCTGCATTGATGATCCAACCCAAATTGAATAGCGTAAAAACTTTATGAGAGAATGTGGGCTATTTGCTTCTCTTGGAGGTAAGTCTTCTATAACATCTGTGGTGAGTGGGAGGGTCCCTGTCGTCAGTGATCAGACACACCTCTTTCTCTTGGAGTATCACAGGGCTGCCTGTGTGGCTGGCTCATTACAATACCAGCATGAGACACCAGGATTGAACTGGGGTGGCACTAATGTAGTCGTCAGGAACTGCAGACCTCCTGGCGACATCCACCACCATGAATACTGCCATAATACTGCCAGGCTAGGAGAGTATATCATATTTCCATATCGAAAAAACATAATTAAGTCCTGGGCAATTGGTTTTGCTAGCTAAATTGATGTCGGAACATAATTTGATTGACTGTATCACACTATCATACATTCTTTATCTCAATCTGAAGTGAAAGGAGGCTTCGAGATGTTGCCACCGAATGTGTTTCCTTTAAATGCTGAATAACACTGTGAATACCTGGTGACAGGAGCGGTGTAATTAGTGGTGGCAGCTCATCTACTGTTTCCTTTCACTCTCTGGCAACGTCACTATATCTGCATTCCTGTCATACACCCGATGAGACAGGAGTTACTAGGAAACAAAGCGAGACAGGCCGCTATATTAATTAACCAAGTAGATGGATGAACTTTGTCAAATCAAATCCGTTTCATAAACGTTCCGTCTTCATGAGCGTGTTGCTGATGTTGGACTATGAAAGGAAATGAATGAGCAACAACATATTGTTATGGAAAAGCAACTGATTTGAAACTCGTGTTCTAATTTGAAAGCAACGGCACACATTTTGGGAGGGAACAATGTATATCAACTCTGGTTACACAAAAGAACATTGAACAATGTCATAATTGTTCAATAGGCTCAAATTGTACTGGTATGATTGAAATGTGAAATAGACTCTTTGCATTATTTTWATATATCCGTTTAGTCATTCATCATTTGTCTTGGCATATTGTGAAACTCATTGTCTGCTGAATTTTCCTCTAATGATAGAAAGAGAATGTGATGAGGTAATAAAGAACTCTACAGCGTTTGTGCACAATGTGTATTGTTCTTCGAATCCAGTGTTTTGTGCCTGTTGCCTCAGTTCTGTTTTCTAAACTGCGCCAAGCCGGCAACCACACACATACACACACTCATATACCAAGCCCTCAACCACACACACGCGGGAACCACCTGCTGTAAAACTGATTAGTAAAGCATTGTCCTCCTGGTCCTGGAATAAATGGCTGATTGGATGGTTAATGAGAAAGGGAGGGAGGGAGGGCATGTAGAGGTTAGACAACTGCTTCTGTTGATACGTCTCCTTTCATGAACTCATTTGTACGTTTTCTCAGTTTAAAGATACATTTCCCTTCCCTGGAATAAAGACAATGGAACATTATTGAGAAATGATCATTATTATATGCCTTCTGTTATCAGAATGTTTGAATGTGGAAATCTTCTCTGCTTCTCTTTGAATGCTACCCAGTAATTTGGAAATGCAAACCTCATCACGTACCAATAGCTCATAATATAATAATATACGTAGTTTGAGTTGRCTCCGCCAGGTCTGTCCATGTGTCAACCTGTTTGAGTTAGCTTTTGTAGGCCTACCTCTGGAGGGTGCTGATGTTGTAAAGCAAACAAACACTAAGTAACAGACTAGGAAGAGGTAGATTAAATAGTAGGAACCTGGTTTTCAACAGATGCTCACCATCCATCTGTTATGACAAGCTGCACTGCTAATTACGCTAGCGGAGACGTCTATTGCATTTTAATGGCCTGCACGCAGCTGATCTTCAAGGCCCTCTCACACATGCGTTACAAGTGAACCCCGAGCCTTGACTTGTGAATAAATCAGAGGAGAAGCAGCCCTGACAGCCTTGCCCTCCACTCCTTTCACAGGAAAGACAACCCTGGGAAAAGCAGACAGCGTAGCCTAGAAATGTCATATGGATACGAGAGTTGGCAGAGAGAACATGAGCCAACACAACATACTGCTAGGTGGCTAAGAAATGCAAAGAGTGGGTGGAAGAGAGAAATAGAGAGAAGTTGGAGTGGAGATAAATGGATTGCGGAAGAAAGATAAAGTGAGAGAAGAGGGGAACAGGGAATGGAAATTAGAGAGAATGTGAGGGAGAAAAAAAAAGAGAGTGAAGGAAAAGGAGAAGAGAGAGGGTGAGAGACATGAGGAGAGAGGCTTGGAGCAACAGAGAAACACCAAATGCCTGTTCCACTTGACTCCAGTTCTTCTCTCCCCACAGTCATTTAATGGTGGTGTCGCCCGCTATCCCTTCTATAAGCCCAGTGCCTTATCCCAACAGTCAGCCCAAAGGTGATGAACGACCTGTTGTGGTTATATTGCTGGCATGTCTGCAGCTGGAGCCCCTCAGAGAACAAAGCATTACCTACCCAAACAACCATCCCCAGCACAACACAGACAGATAGAAAAACAACCATAGAGGTCTGATAGCCAATACATCTGGCAATTTTTCAACTTTGAATAGTTGCTAACTGCATGTTTCACTATGTAGTCATGCATATTCATAAAACATATGTCAACAGCCATGTACTCTACAGCATTAGCGTTGGACTCGGACATAGGCCCTGTACATGTGTTTTTTAAATGTACCAACCATGTAAAATATTTGTACGGTTCAATTAGGCAGGACAAGATGGCCTCCACAATCCTAAATAGAACCACAATTGACTATACAGTCAGGTCACCACAACATACATCCCCCTTATTTTTTTAAATATTCTATGTGTGCCTGGCAGTTCCATAACATTGTTGAGATGGATTGTCATTTCAGTTATAGGTTCAGCCAACTTTAATTCATAACATTGATGACCCCATCAATATGAGATTCCAATGTTGAGATAAAAATGTACAGTGCCTTGCAAAATGATTCATCCCCCTTGGCGTTTTTCCTATTTTGYTGCATTACAACATGTAATGTAAATATATTTTTCTTTGGATTTCATGTAATGGACATACACAAAATAGTTTAAATTGGTGAAGTGAAATGAAAAAATACTTGATTCAAAAAAAAAAAAAAAAAAAAAACAGATAGGTGCATATGTATTCACCCCCTTTGCTATGAATCCCTTAATAAGATCTGGTGCAACCAATTACCTTTAGAAGTCACATAATTAGTTAAAAAAGCCACCTGTGTGCAATCTAAGTGTCACATGATCTTCACATGATCTCAGTATAATAACACCTGTTCTGAAAGCCCAGAGTCTGCCAACACCACTAAGCAAGAAGGACACCACCAAGCAAAGCAAGCAGTAACCATGAAGACCAAGGTGCTCTCCAAACAGGTCAGGGACAAAAGTTCTGGAGAAGTACAGATCAGGGTTGGGTATAAAAAAAAATCTGAAACTCAATACGAACATCCCAACGGACAGCACCATTAAATCCATTATTAAAAAATGGAAAGAATATGGCACCACAACAAACCTGCACAAGAGAGGGCCGCCAACCAAAACTCATGGACCAAGCAAGTAGAGGCATTAATCAGAGAGGCAACAAAGAGACCAAAGAATAACACCCTGAAGGAGCTGCAAAGCTCCACATTAGAGATGGGAGTATCTGTCCATACGGACTACTTGAAACCATACACCCACAGAGCTGGGCTTACAGAAGAGTGGCCAGATAAAAAGCCATTGCTTAAAGAATAAAATAAGCAAACACGTTTGGTGTTCGCCAAAGGGCATTTGGAGAGACTTCCCAAACATACGGAAGAAGGTACTCTGCGGTCAGTTGAGATGGCCATGGATGGATGGCCATGATGGCCATGGAAACCGCTGTCTGGCGTAAATCCAATACCTCTCATCACCCCGAGAACACCATCCCAGTCCCTGCCGATGTTTTTCATCTGGTCAGAATTGAAGGAATGATGGATGCGCTAACTACAGGGAAATTCTTGAGAGAGAACCTGTTTCAGTCTTCCAGAGAATTTGAGACTGGGACGGAGGTTCACCTTCCAGCAGCAGGACAATGACACTAAGCATCTGCTAAAGCAACACTGGAGTGGTTTAGGGGAACATTTTAATTTCTTGGAATGGCCTAGTCACAAGCTCAGACCTCAATCCAATTGACATCTGTGTATGACTTAAAGATTGCTGTACACCAGCGGAACCCATCCAACTTGAAGAGCTGAAGCAGTTTTGCCTTGAAGAATGGGCAAACCACAGTGGCTAGATGTGCCTAGCTATAGAGAATACCCCAGAAACTTGCAGCTGTAATTGCTGCCAAAAGGTGGCTCTACAAAGTATAAAGTATTGACCTTTCGGGGGGGGGGTGAATAGTTATGCACGCTCAAGTTCAGATTTTTTGTCTTATTTCTTGTTTGTTTTACCAAAATGTTTTATTTTGCATCTTCAAAGTGGTAGGCATGTTGTGTAAATCAAATTATACAACCCCCCAAAAATCAATTTTAATTCCAGGTTGTAAGGCAACAAAATAAGAAAAATGCCAAGGGGGTGAATACTTTCGCAAGCCACCGTAGTACTGACTTAATGTTAACATTTTAGATTCTGTTTGGCTCTTTGTGAGAAATACCTATAGTGCTCTTTTGCAAACCTTGTATGCCTAATCCAGATCTGTTTTTATGAAAGTTTCCATACTTTGGAGACTTGTGCATAGTTTTTAAAGCCCAATTCTGGATGCATCCTCATGGAGTAGCACTGTGCCCACATTTTTCACTATTTGGTACAATTCACAGGCTGCAGTCGTAGCTTGGCAGTTTCTTGTTATTGAAAAAGTAGCACATCTGGTGTCTGTGAAAATAATATCCCATTGTGCTCGAGGAGGCAATCCAGCTTCTCTCCTATACTCTGGAGAGATCATAATGACCATAATAAAAGACATAGCTCTAAGGTATTTTAGCAGCATTGAGGAAGCAGCACAGGCCTGGACTACTGCTTTCCAACTGTTTTCCAGTTAGTGCAGCAGTCAAAGGAGAAAATATTGTCTATCTGTCAGATAAACAAGAACATGCAAACAGCAGAGTCACTGGAGAAGCCAGGACTTTCCAATGCCTTAGAAACAATAAGGATAAACTTGAAGTATTCACCCCCTTGGCATTTTTCCTATTTTGTTGCCTTACAACCTGGAATTAAAATAGATTTTTGGGGGGTTGCATAATTTGATTTACACAACATGCCTACCACTTTGAAGATGCAAAATATTTTTTGGTGTGGAACAAACAAGAAATAAGACCAAAAAATCTGAAAGCTTGAGCGTGCATAACTATTCACCCCCCAATGTCAATACTTTGTAGAGCCACCTTTTGCAGCAATTACAGCTACAAGTCTCTTGGGGTATGTCTCTATAAGCTTGGCACATCTAGCCACTGTGGTTTTGCCCATTCTTCAAGGCAAAACTGCTCCAGCTCCTTCAAGTTGGATGGGTTCCGCTGGTGTACATCAATCTTTAAGTCATACCACAGATGCTCAATTGGATTGAGGTCTGAGCTTTGACTAGGCCATTCCAAGAAATTAAAATGTTTCCCCTAAACCACTCCAGTGTTGCTTTAGCAGTATGCTTAGGGTCATTGTCCTGCTGGAAGGTGAACCTCCGTCCCAGTCTCAAATCTCTGGAAGACTGAAACAGGTTTCNCTTTAGCAGTATGCTTAGGGTCATTGTCCTGCTGGAAGGTGAACCTCCGTCCCAGTCTCAAATCTCTGGAAGACTGAAACAGGTTTCCCTCAAGAATTTCCCTGTATTTAGCGCCATCCATCATTCCTTCAATTCTGACCAGTTTCCCAGTCACTGCCGATGAAAAACATCCCCACAGCATGATGCTGCCACCACCATGCTTCACTGTGGAGATGTTGTTCTCGGGGTGATGAGAGGTGTTAGGTTTACGCCAGACATGGCGTTTTCCTTGATGGCAAAAAATCTACATTTTCATCTCATCTGACCAGAGTACCTTCTTCCATATGTTTGGGGAGTCTCCAACATGCCTAATCAAAGGCCTGTGCGGTCCATTTATAAAATTGGTCAGGGGTAGGCAACCCTGTTCCTGGAGTGCCGCAGGTGCTAATTGATCAGTTCAGTGATTGCCTACATTCAACACACCTCGTCTTCCAGGTTGGTTAAATCAAAAACATGAACTGCCTGCGGCACTCTAGGAGCAGTGTTGCCCTAAGTCATCCTAAACACAATGCGATATCAGAATATTAGTACCGCAAAGACATCCTTGGCTGGAAACGCATATCAATTTGTCTCTGATCCCATTGTGCTTCAAATATGAAAATGCGAGACACAGTGTGAGAGCTGAAGCAGAAAACAATAGGATACAGTGTGGTGAGAGCTCCAATTGAGCACATCATTGCTTCATAGTCCATCGGTATATAGCCCACCCAATTTACCTACCTCATCCCCATACTGTTTTTATTTATTTACTTTTCTGCTCTTTTGCACACCAGTATCTCTACTTGCACATGACCCTCTGATGATTTATCACCCCAGTGTTAATCTGCTAAATTGTAATTATTCGCTCCTATGGCCTATTTATTGCCTACCTCCTCATGCCTTTTGCACACATTGTATATAGATTCTCTTTTCTTTTTTTCCCTACTATGTTATTGACTTGTTTATTGTTTACTCCATGTGTAACTCTGTGTTGTTGTCTGTTCACACTGCTATGCTTTATCTTGGCCAGGTCACAGTTGCAAATGAGAACTTGTTCTCAACTAGCCTACCTGGTTAAATAAAGGTGAAATAATAAAAAAATAATAATTAAAAAAAATTGACTTTGCTCAATGTCTTCTTAACTGTCCATTACAACTCACACAAGTGCTTTTTAGCCAGCTACTGCGAAGCCAGAATTTGCCAAATGTGGCCTATGGAAGTTTGAGACTAGGAAATATCTTACCTTCACTTTATTGTTGCAAATGTGAGATTTCAGGATATAATATTTCATCTTAATTTTCTGTTTTGAATAGTTTCAATAAAATAATATGCATATGAGCTACCTGTTCTGTTTGCCCTAAGATACTAGTTCGATGAAGCATTGAATTCAGCACACGTCTTTATTTTGGCCCCTGGGTGCAATTACTCAAAGACACTGTGCTCATTTGATTAGTCCTGTGTGACAGATAGGGCCCTCCTCAATCAACGGTGGCACATTATTTATGGAAATGACTTCACGGGCAATTAACAGCAGACATTTGAATGTGGGCTGCAAGTCGTCACAATTATTTTTGTTTTTGTTTTTGTGATTCATAATTATGAAAAATGTGTAATATCTAATAAAAACATGGAATCGAGTGTCATTCAGGCATGTCGTGCCTTTGTTGTTTGTTCCAACAAGCTTAAAAAAACAGGGATAATTACCACTCTTAACCTGATAATGATGTATGGCTTGCATATGCTTTTAAAAGTGCCATGAATAAACTGTAAAGAGTCATTCTTTCATATGGAACTTCTAAACAATTACATTTCCATGTTTGCCCCCAGAAAGCACKGCCATTAACTTGGTCTACGTGCCAAATGGAATCCTTTTACTGACATACCGGGTCAAAAGTAGTGCACTATAAAGGAATTATACAAGTATGCAACGCTAGCTGTCATTCAATTTTACTTAACCTTGTAAAATATGTAGCACTATACATTCCTTTACAATTCATCAGCTGAGATAAAGCACTCCAGCTGTGGAACAACATGTAATCACCAGCTTCAGTACAATCACCATAGAGACATCTCAGCTTTAGTACAACCACCATAGAGATGTTAGCTTCAATACAACCACCATAGAGACATCAGCTTCAGTACAACCACCATAGAGACATTCAGCTTCAGTACAACCACCATAGAGAATTTAGCTTCAGTACAACCACCATAGAGACATCAGCTTCAGTACAATCACCATAGAGACGTCAAGCTTCAGTACAACACCATAGAGACTCAGCTTCAGTTACAATCCACCATAGAGACTTCAGCTTCAGTACAACCACCATAGAACGTCAGCTTCAGTACAAACCACCATAAGACATGAGCTTCAGTACACCACCATAGAGACATTAGCTTCAGTACAACCACCATAGAGATGTTAGCTTCAGTACAACCACCATAAGAGACATTAGCTTCAGTACAACCACCATAGAGACATCAGTTCAGTACAACCACCATAGAGACCATTCAGCTTCAGTACAACCACCATAGAACATCAGCTTCAGTACAACCCATAGAAATAGCTTCATACAATTCCCATAAGAGACATCAGCTTCAGTTACAACCACCATAGAGATCAGCTTCAGTACAATCACCATAGAGACATTAGCTTCAGTACAACCACCATAGAGACATAGCTCAGTACAACCACCATAGAGACGTTAGCTTCAGTACAACCACCATAGAGACACAGCTTCAGTACAAACCACCATAGAGACGTTAGCTCAGTACAACCACCATAGAGACATCTAGCTTCAGTACAACCACCATAGAAGACATCCGCTTCAGTACACCCCATAGAGACGTCAGCTTCAGTACAACACCATAGAGACGTCAGTTCAGTACAATCACCATAGAGACATACATGTAGCTTCATACAACCACCATAGAGACGTTAGCTTCAGTACAATCACCATAGAGACATCAGCTTCAGTACAACCACCATAGAGACATCAGCTTCAGTACAACCACCATAAGACATCAGCTTCAGTACATCCCCATAGAGACGTCAGCTTCAGTACAATCACCATAGAGACGTCAGCTTCAGTACAACCACCATAGAGACATCAGCTTCAGTACAACCACCAATAGAAGACATCAGCTCAGTACAAATCCCCATAGAACGTCAGCTTCAGTACAATCCCCATAGAGACGTCAGCTTCAGTACAATCACCATAGAGACGTCAGCTTCAGTACAACCACCAAGAGACAACAGATATTTAGATGCAAATTAGTCATACAAGTTTTGTCATTACTGTGATTAGCAGGTGTCATGCAACACAACATGCTTCATCACTATTAGAGGATATGGTTTTCTATGCTCATTGAATTTGTGGAGTCCAACATCAGACATTGCTGTTACTATACTCAGGAGCAACCGCAGAGCACAAAGTTTTTCTGAGGTCAAACAAAGGAAGAAAAATAATATTATCATTCAACAATATACAAGTCTAATAGGGGATCAATATGTCCTTCTATTTGAATCAAACGTTTTATTTAGAAAGCGTAGGACAATATTTCACAAGATAAACATCCCCCCTCATTAATTATTTCGCACAATAAAAAATATCTAGTCAGTCCCACTTTGTTTGCATAGTCTGGATAGTCCATCTGTAGAGCCCCACAGATGGTTCATACTACCAACAAACTATCTTTGTATTAGCACTGCTTGCTTAAGATTACAGTTAGGGTTGGTTTAGAATAAGGGTTAAGGATTAGGTTAGGGTAAGAGTTAAGTTTTTAACTTTAGGATAAGGGTGAAGGGTTAGGGTTAGTACATAGTTGAAATGTTACTGGTAGTCTGCATCTACAGATGGAGTATCCACATAGTGTTAGCCTACCAAATATTCTGTCAGAAAATTCGTTAGCATGTCTTATCTTGCATAATACATAATTTTGTTATTTGGGMTGCCCTTGCTTCCCGACTTAATAGACAGATTGATCATTAATATATACAGTATATATCAGGAAGGAACACAAGAGAAAAAGCTGTTAAAGGGGTGTAAAAGTTATTCGTGCAATAAGACTTTGTTTGGAACAGTACCCAGCTGCCTCTCAATTACAATTAGCTTAATTGAGGCCCTTTTTTTAATGAACTGAGTGTTTCAATCACTCTAAAGTGCGGCGATTGAAAGAGCCCGACTGTCAATCAACAGTGGCGGCCCATAATTACCGTCTGCTTTCGCACAGAAGAGTTTTCCTATTATTAATCCCCTTCATCAGGAATATACTGCTTTCAAAGCACTACCTGGCTCTTTCGATTAGCACACTTGTTTTTCAAACCGTGCCTGTCTTCTCCACCCACTTCCGCAAAAAACTCCCAGAGCTGCATTAATGATCTATAAACTCCCCGAGACTTATATGCAAACGTGTATGCAACTGCACTAGCACCAGAAGATTCTTTTGAAGCCACTTGAAGCTAAAAAAATCTAGGGAAACGTTCTATGGTACAAATGTGATCTTACTTCGTTTCATACCAGTGACTTCATAATCTGCGTTACGATCTGCCGTGTACAGTTAGACATCTAGAAATCAACGATAGTGACACGAAAATGATGGAAAAACATAAAATCACAGCTGTGATTCAGATCTGAATAAGGATAGTCCTCATTACACTTTGGCCATTGCGATATGCAAAAGTGATTAAAGTAACATTAAAAAGCAATAATGCCAGCTCTTTGGCTTTGCATGATATGTTCATTATGGACTTTAATAATAATGAAGGAGAGTGGGGGAAAAAAGTCCTGCAAATCCTAGGCTCACCATAGAGCAGCTAGTATGCTCCAGTCATCGTCTAGCTTTAATTAATCAGTGGTATCACTTATACAAATGAACGAAGCACAATAACAATTCATCTGTCTTGATGTTATAACACCACAGATCATAATAGAACAATGARTAGAACATTACTTCAGCATATTGCTACAGATGGGCTTGAGAACGCCACACTGAAAGTATACTGCAAGCGTATCATCATAATATACTGGGAATCCCTTTGTGAATCGTATCTATTTTGATTTTGAATTCAAATAATATTTAGGATAAGCATGAAAGTAGACATGATAGCATTCCGTTCACCTGATCCATCATCAAGGTGTCTAGYGCAGAATTCATTCTCTGTGTATTACGGTGTCCATATAAGGACGCCACGTCCATGGAAGTTGTGACTCTGTCCTAATATGGACACCGTAGAAGAATAACCTCTGGCTGATGCCCTCAGTTGGTGACAGAGCCAGAGAGGTTCTGCCTTCCAACACAATCAGCAGTCAATAGGGCTCCTGTATTCGGACTATAAAATGTTCTGGTCCCCCCTTGTTCACTAAACACTAAATCAAGCCCTTCTGAAGGTTTTTCCTCCAGGTGTGAATCAGCTATTCATAAAGTAGCACACAAGTGCAAAAATAACTATTACACCTGTAGATGCAGGTGTAACTAACTAATAAAAACTGCTCTCAGGTGGCTACTATTGGACGGTAACGGAAGCAGGTGGAGGGCCATTGGTCAAACACCGGGGGGAAGGAGTCCTTGGGAAAGAAGCTAGAAATGAATCATGCAAATGTTTCTTTCATCAAATTGCCACCGGAGAGCAGGGGAGTCCCAGGCACGGGACAGCTTGGAGGCTCAGAAGGGCCCAAGCCCAATGTTAACAACTAACTCTATATATCCCATCTCCAGAGTTTTCTGGTTGGTCAAAAAAGGTTGGGATGCAGAACTGATATTATTATGGTCGCAGTGGGAATTGGTGTTTGAATGGGAGTTCACTGACTGTTTGGGTTGAGATTCATTGCATGGTGGCTGAATTTTGTCACAGGGACTGGGCAACAGATGTTCAATTACAGATCCAGAATGGAAACCATTGAAAAAGCAGTGCAATGGTCTCCCATGTGTCTAATGTTGTATGAATGTCTTTTTAGGTACTGCACAACGGATTTCTGGATGACTGTGGGTATTGAGGTGTAACTTCACTACAGAAACAAACTGCACCCCTTTGGAGGTAACTCAAAACAAAAGGTTTCAACTCTAGACTAACCTTGGCATTTATACTTCTGTCGAACTCTTTTACATTTCGTGGGGAAACCTTTTACCCTCAAACTACCAAACTAGACACTCTAATGTACTTGTCCTCTTGCTCAGTTGTGCACCGGGGCCTCCCACTCCTCTTTCAATGCTGGTTAGAGCCAGTTTGCGCTGTTCTGTGAAGGGTGCAGTACACAGCATTGTACGAAATCTTCAGTTTCTTGGCAATTTCTCGCATGGAATAGCTTTCATTTCTCAGAATAGGAGTAGACTGACTAGTTTCAGAAGAAAGTTATTTGTTTCTGGCCATTTTGAGCCTGTAATCGAACTCACAAATGCTGATGCTCCAGATACTCAACTAGTCTAAAGAAGGCCAGTTTTATTGCTTTTTAATCAGAACAACAGTTTTCAGCTGTGCTAACATAATTGCAAAAGGGGTTTCTAATCAATTAGCCTTTTAAAATTATAAACTTGGATTAGCTAACACAACGTGACATTGGAACACAGGAGTGATGGTTGCTGATAATGGGCCTCTGTACACCTATGTAGATATTCCATTTAAAATCAGCCGTTTCCAGCTACAATAGTTATTTACAAAATTAACAATGTCTACACTGTATTTCTGATCAATTTGATATTATTTTAATGGATAAAAAAAGTAGCTTTTCTTTCAAAAACAAGGACATTTCTAAGTGACCAGATTCTTTTGAACGGTAGTGTATATACTTACTTTTATTGACAAAAAGTTATTATTTGATCCTGAGCGACAATTAGCATTAGCATCGCTGCCAGTGAAACAATTGGAGTGGGAGGGCCTGTGGAAGGATGCTTTTAAAAGTATGCCCAAATCCTCAGTCACTTCAAACCAAATGTTATCGCAACCAAAATCCCAAAACAAGTTGCACATATTGCATATTGGAGGGTTTTATAATAATTCTGGTATTTATATAACACTTTCCATTGAATAAATATTTTTTGTTGTTGGTTGTTTTGATCCTGATTGGTTGATAGAAGGGAGTTATATCACCACAATCCCTGTATTCTCCGGCGTATGCCTGCCATAGATCAAGCAGTACCAGCACTTCAGGTGAATATTTTTTTCATTGCATTGTATGAGGTTATTTTTCTTATCTAAACTTGGGAGGTGAATTGATGTTGTGCAAGGTTGTAATGTCTTCAAATGTTTTTGTGTTATTTCCTGTTTAACAGCTTCGATGCTTTGGAACCTGGTGTTGTTGTCACAAAGGAGAGTTCGGACTCAGTCGGGACCAGGATTCAGCTGCTGCGCAACGCTGACATCCCTCCTCCCATAGATGGTCTGCCTGTRCAAGCAGCACCTGGACTGGACACAACTAGACAAACATATGTTTTGAGAAGATCAGGGAGTTTTGCGACAAAGAGGCTATGGACATCACATGCMCTGCACCAAAGTCAAGGGCAGGACAGAAACAGGCTCTCCGAATATAGATTCCCTTGTTCATGTGTGGTTCAGACGGACCAGTCATCAGCACTATCTGCAGTGCCTCTATTCAAATGACTCTCTCCTAACACATTATTTATCCCACTGYTCAGCCACTTTACCCCTGATTGTATGCATATAACTACCTCATCTATCACTTTCGTTATTGATATAGTTCGTGTACATACTGTATATTATTTTATTTATATTGACACTATCTATTTCTGATATTGCTACTATGAAAGTAACCATTTGGCTGTACAGTTTACACCTTCTGTAGAGACCCATCCACTTAGGAAGACTTATTGATATATAAAATGAATATTGATATGTGTGGTCGTAACATGATTTTGTGACATACCACACAGACTCACTAAACACAAATGCTTCATTTGTAAATTACGTCTGAGTGTTGGAGTGTGCCCCTGGCTATCCGTCAATACATTTTTTTTTTAAATTGGTCCGTCTGGTTTAAGGAATATGAAATAATTTATACTTTTACTTTTGATACTTAAGTACATTTGAGCAATTCCATTTACTTTTGATACTGAAGTATTTTTTAAAACCAAATACTTTTAGACTTTTACTCAAGTAGTATTTTACTGGGTGACTTTGACTTTGACTTCAGTMATTTTCTAATAAGGCATCTTTACATCTGGACACTTTCTGTTTACCTGTAATTGTTCCTTATTTTAGGCTACTATCACTTTTACTTTTAATCTTTACTACACTACTCACTGTTTAGCACATGACCTCAKGTGAATCCTTAAAGAGATGGGTGGGGCTGGTTTAAGAGGGTGTGAACAATGCTGAATGGGTGTAAAAAAAGTGAGTTTACAAGTCTATCAACTTTCAAAGCAGAATGACTTTCCCATTGTTCCTCAAAAATGCAGTGTATGATATACCATTTTGTAGCTCTGAGTCTCTACTTTTTACCAACGTAAAAAAAAAAACATTTCAAATTTTGCTACATAAGAGCGAATCCAGATGGTGAGTCACATATCTCTATAGATGATCTGTCTACCTGGTCAAAATCACTGATACAGACCCCCCCCCCCCCCTCCAGAGAAACCTAGATTCAAATAGAGGTCCTATCAATAACATTTCTATAGCCAGAAATATGTATTTTTGGTGTGGGTCAAAATGACCACAAAGGAGTTGAATTTTCTAAAACAAAAGGATTTAAATGCATTAAGAACAAGTTGATTGACAAAGTCATAAAGATTTGAAGAAACCACCTTTGGGCTATGAGATCTACAATATGCCTCTTGGGTCAAAATGATCCCAGTCGATAGTTTGAGAGTTACAAAGATGATAAGATTTCTCCAGAGCTCTACTCAGGGCTCAGCATCTGTACATTGATTACTGCTGGTCCTCAGTTGAAGAGGTCCATGTAACTATTTAGAGTCTAAACATAATGCCAGCACACAATTCAAACTAACCCTGCAAATGTTCATGTAAAACCATGGGTGAGTGTTATTCTTCTCAAGGATGTGGTACTCAATGCTGTTCGACCCTGGTTGAATCATTAGAATTGCAATAAGTGATTGCAACAACCTTTAAATCAAGCATAGCCTGCCTATTATCCTGTAAAACACAACAGAATCTCTGAGCAATGAGTTTCATTTCAATCTTCACAAACAAAAACCCATCTCAGTTTAAACAATTATCCTGTAAACATATTTTATATTCTAGAGCGTCGTCAGTCTACGCGCGTTCCAAAAAGCTTTAGCACATTCCCATCAGAACATAATTGAGATGTGTTAAAAGCATAAGGCAGGTTTCCCTTTAACAAAATTGTTATGGCTTGGAATGAACGAGGCAAAACTCATACCCATGTTGATTTTAGTATACTGCTGTTAAAACAAAACAATGGTATGAAGCCCATTCAAAAGCACCTGCAGAATAACAAGACAAAACTATCTCCGATATGAAAATACATAATATCTGAAGAGAGGGAGAGAGAGGTAGAGAGAGCCCTCGAACCATTGTCAGAACAACAACTGCTGAGAAAATAGGGCTCGTTCCAAAGTTTTTAATGCCTTAAATCTCTCCAAACTGCGGTCACTGTAATGTCACAGAGAGGGCGATATGCATAGTATACGGCGCTGTGAGTGACAACTGGATATTATTAATTACAATGAACTTGGTAGAAAAAATKTGCGTTAGATTAATCACGACAGACATTCTGAAATAGGTTYTCTGATTATTCAAAGCCTCAGGAGAAAAAAAATTCAACATTAATTGGCATAAGAGCCTGCTTCACTCTGGCAACTGCTGACAGACCACAAATCACCAGCTCCAAACACAGCATAAACAGTCGTTGACGTTTACTGAGGCAGAATAACTCGACATTGTTGTTTCGCCCACATTGTCTTCTCTGTAATTTTAACCCTGAATCGTGTGACCTTGAATTACCATGCAATCCTGCAAACTACAGTACGAATCATACAATAGTTCACTGAATAGACTTTTGAACAGATTCCTTTACTGGATGTCTTCTTCTGTTGARCTCAGTATTCATGAGGGTTGTGTTCACTAGTAATAAAACGGAAGGAAATGTTCCCGAAACGAGGAGGTACTATCTGGAATTGTCCAATAAGAAAGGTTGATTTCTGTTTCCGTTGTAAAATATTTTGCTACACTGTGCTCTAATGAACATGAGGTCCCAGTGCTATGGATGTCTGTGTTAGCAGCTGATGATGCAGCTGTGATTGCTCCCTCTCCCTAACAAGGTGTTGGTAGCTGGGTGACCCAGGACTATTGGACCTTGAGAAGTGCTAGCGGTGCAGTTTTCTGACAGACCAATCAGCACACCGTTGTCTGGGGGAATCTGCTCAACACACACCCACATGCACCCAGAGTCACAAGCGTTGGGCCAGTAACTGAAAGGTCGCTGGTTCGAATCCCTGAGCATGGTGGAAAAATCTGCTGTTCTGCCCTTGACTATGGCAGTTAACCCCCAACAACAACTGCTCCCCTGGTGCAGATGATGTGGATGTCGATTAAGGCAGCCCCCCCACACCTCTCTGATTTAGGTTAAATCCAGAAGACACACTTCGGTTGAATGCATTCAGTTGAGCAACTGATTAGCTATCCCCTTTCACATGCACACAGTTGGGGAAAACACAAATCCTTGTCTCCTCTCACAAGCTGGGTGACTTGGAAGAAACCATGGAAAATTCCATT
Organism: Salvelinus sp. IW2-2015; assembly: GCF_002910315.2. Classification (NCBI taxonomy): domain Eukaryota; kingdom Metazoa; phylum Chordata; class Actinopteri; order Salmoniformes; family Salmonidae; genus Salvelinus; species Salvelinus sp. IW2-2015. The sequence goes on along the minus strand of NC_036874.1, from coordinate 13,721,914 downwards.
CTATTATGATAATGTTGAACAGCAATGTGAGTATGCCTGTATGCCCTGGAGAAATAGGATGATTTCCCAACATCATACAATCTTGACATTAAGATTTGATAATCATGAAATTGGACAAACACATCAGTTTTCATTAGCAACGTAATCTAATCATGAAACCTTTAAAMTGCTATATCTCCAACTGAGGGAAACATAAGAATAGAATTGAGCGAGGATAGAGACTAGTTGAATCTGAAAGGAAAGAGGTTCATTAGAATTTGATAATGCTTGGGGAAATGCTTAATGTTTTTKCTTCCAATGTTTGACCTTTAGTCTGTCATATTCAGGCCTGCTCTGTTTCTTCCATCTTTTTCTATTGAACAATGACCCGGAATTGTCTGCYTTTGGCGTCTGCCTTTGGAAAATTGGCCTTTCACCGCAAAGAGCTGTCARAAACTTAAACAAACCCATCCTTTCACAAGATTAGATATGGGCAGTTTCTTATTTTTTTGCTGAAGTATTATCCTGAAAATCTTTCAATTGTTTCTCGTTTTTTTACTCCTCAAAACCCTGAGAGAAAATAACCACTTAACAAACCATGAAAGTGCGCACAGACAAGACACAGGGAGAGAGAGGGCGGGGGTAAAAGCCATTGAGCATGAAGTCAAACCTTGATCTTCATTTCATCCCTTGAAGAGGGAGGTTGAATAAGGAAACAGCCTTGAATTACAGTCTGTCTCGCTGCCTCACTGGTCATCGGAAGAGACAGAGGGAAGTGAGCAGGCATATGCTAGTACAACACATCTCCCTCCCCTCTTCTTTACAGTGCACACAGACGATCAGTTAAATCCCCTGCCATTCCCCTTTGTTGTCCRCACACACACCAGGTCCACGCCAAGCGTTGTCGGGCCTTCCTCTGCGAGGCGGCCATCTTGATMGCAGTACATGCACATAGGGCCCCAGCACGGGGAGAGCTATGGAGGCCGTAAGTGAGCCGTGTGGGGSCKCCRAGACCAAGCTGTGAGAGGAAGATAACAATGGCCGCTCACTAAGCAGCGGTGACTGGCCCCCACCGTCTCCTCTGCTCTGTTTCACTGGAATTATTACAGGAGGGATTATCTGTATCAGTCCCAGGTGCATTCAAATGTACAGTAATCCCCCCCATTCGTAGCCCCCAACACCGAACAGGGCTGCTCATGGATGCACACCGTGCTCCCTTTCTCTCACCTTCTTTCTTTCTAAGACCTTAAAGCTAAGACATCTCTTAGTACGTCAGCATGTCTTTGTCGCTGTTTGACTCAAAAAACATTTGTGTAAAGGGAAGAAAGTGGGAGAATTTCAGGCATTTTTTAGAAAAGACTATTGTSTGTTTGTTTTTGTCTGCTTGACTTATCTAAGCAGGGTACATTTGCTCTGTTGACAAAATATAATAAAATTCTAATAACTTGATTTGGATAAGCCTTTCTGGTTACATGAAGGTATACTATTTGGAGCAGAATGAAATGAAATTGTCCCTCCTGTGTTCCATTGGTGTGATGACTAAACCCACATTATTCATTTTCGGTTCCTAATTGCTGGAACCTTACCTATCTTTGAGACGTCCCCCCATCAATTAAATCTGTAATGAACATCCCCTGTGCCAACAATTAATCAAATTTCATCACTCRGTGAGCACCTCATCTCCTCTCATGAAAATCAATGAGGAAAAATTCCATTAAAACGCAGACTGATATACTAGCAATGAATCCAAGCAGCACAAAACCAGTGTTGGGGAAGCTACTCTGAAAATATAGTTTACCAAGCTACCAATTACTTCACAYGGGAAGAAATTAAGCTACATTAAAGCTACCCTGAAGAACATGCCGTTTACTCAAAGTTACTTTGAAAGAGTTCATTACATCCAAACTATTTTGTGATAAATTATCATATGTAAATCGGAAATGTCATAGTCAACAAATGGCAAGAACCGCTCACTTTGGGGTTATATGTTAACAGAAGGTGTAATTTAGCCTATTAAACACAAAAAACAAATTTTCACGTGAACATTTTCCAGGTCTCATGCCGAAAAAGAAAGGGAATTATTTCTTACTTCACCCATATTTGTTTTTTTTGCCCAAAAAGTAGTGTGTAGTTCCAGTAGTTAGCTACACCGCTACATTGTGAAAAAGTAGTGTGTAGTTCCAGTAGTGAGCTACACCGCTACATTGTGAAAAAGTAGTGTGTAGTTCCAGTAGTTAGCTACACCGCTACATTGTGAAAAAGTAGTGTGTAGTTCCAGTAGTTAGTTACACCACTAAATGGTAAAAAAGTAGTGTGTAGTTCCAGTAGTTAGCTACACCGCTACATTGTGAAAAAGTAGTGTGTAGTTCCAGTAGTTAGCTACACCACTAAATGGTAAAAAAGTAGTGTGTAGTTCCAATAGTTAGCTACACCGCTAAATGGTAAAAAAGTAGTGTGTAGTTCCAATAGTTAGCTACACCGCTACATTGTGAAAAAGTTCACTACTGAAAACACTACCTAGATTTGAAATTTGTTCAACTACCACTAAGCTACTGCAAAAAGTAGTCAAATTACTAGTTGAACTGCATGTAGTTCACTACTCCCCAACACTGCGCAAAACTATGCATTTATGATATTGAATAAGTTGTTGAGTCTTTGAGACATAGATGGCATAAAGTATGCCTCGATGTTATGCAAAGAMCTACCTTCACAAGAGTTGTACTCAATGTACAGACTGTTTGAAGGCTTAGCTGGCRTGCCCYTCTATGTTCTGATCACTCTTTCACACTATACCTTCTGGCTTCCTTTAACCAAACACCCACTGACTTCACTCAACCAAACACCCACTGCCCTGCAGTGTTTTGTGTACCTGGGCCCAGATTCACAAACCACTTCTTACGCAAAAACTTAAAAAGCTTCTTAAAAAGGTTTTGTGAATGTGGGCCCTGAACTACAATGTGAACAAGAGCTAAGAGCCATGTAAATATTTCTAATCTTGATGTCATGGAGAATGATCTTGTCTGATATTGATGTTGTTAAGGTATAGGAAACGTTGTATTGGTAGACCTGGAGCACATAGCTACAGAAAGCAGAGCTTTGCCAATTGCAGCATTGGTGGTACAGATACGTGATGCGGTTTCATATGTGAAGTATGGCGAAGCTCTTAGGTCTTCCATATCAATAGGTGAAGTTGACAGTGTATTCAGGAAATACACTCAGTCAATGTGTTGGAAGGTGAGGTCAAACATAGATTTAACACTCCAGACAGTAAAAACCATAAGCAGTAATATTAGGGACAGACAACAACAAAATCCAGACAAAGCAAATGAAGTTGCTTTAAATGTACAAAGTTGCACAGGTCTTTTATCAGTATTTGAAAATATTCAACAATGAAAGATAAGTAATAACAATAATTCATATCAACCAGAACTATAATTAAAGTCAAAGTTTTTCCTCTTTTACAGAAACACCTGAGGGAAGCAAATGAAAAAGCAATGAAAATAATGATGTAATTAAGTCAAATAAATCACAAAAGAAACTGAAGATAAGCTAATACAGGGGACCCTTACATTCATCCAGGTCTGTACAGCAAATTCTCTCTGCATTGGACAGCAGCGATGATAGGAATAAGGATGAAATAGGAAAGCGCCGTTCACATTCCCCTCTACGGAATACATTTTAGCAAACCCTTAGCCTCAAGCCTAACTTTCCCCACTGTGGATTTGAGAGAGCCGGAGCTCTCGATGAGGGCTGTTAACTTTGGCAGGCATATTTGAGCCCAGTCATACTAGGCGACTGAGACCAGCTGTGGTGATCTTGCCTCTGGGGTGGTTGTGAGTGCTTGTGTTACAGTAGCAGGACTGACACTTGTGTTGGAGTCACAGAACTGACACTTGTGTCACAGTGTTACAGTAACAGGACTGACACTTGTGTTGGAGTCACAGATCTGACACTCGTGTCACAGTGTTACAGTAGCAGGACTGACACTTGTGTTGGAGTCACAGAAGTGACACTTGGGTCACAGTGTTACAGTAACAGGACTGACACTTGTGTTTTAGTCACAGGACTGACACTTGTTCTACAGTGTTACAGTAACATGACTGACACTCGTTCTATAGTATTACAGTCACAKGACTGACACTCGTTCTATAGTATTACAGTCACRGGACTGACACTCGTTCTATAGTGCTACAGTAACAGGACTTACACTTGTGTTACAATAACAGGACTGACAGTTGTGTTAAAGTCACAGGACTGACACAATGTGAAGTTATGCTCTGAAAGGCAGTGTCCAGGAGGATTCAACACAGACTTGGCCTGATGAAAATATCTCACCAGTATTGTACTCGAAAAACAAATTATAAGGACAAAGAATTTATAAAAATGGTCCCTGGACATGTAAGACACTCCCTCTCTCCAACAACATCTTCAGTTTTCAATTTGTCCCATGCCTGTTATTATTCATTTAACCTGTTTCTGCAAGGAAACTCTGAATAAACAATCCTTTTCAAGRTGGATTTTGAGTATTACATTTCACAATTGTCTATACATTTAATATTCAACACCATTCAACCCTCCCTATTAGTCTGTCATCTTACTCTTGGTCAAATCTCACCACAAAGATGATGTGTTAAGGGAATTATGAGGGGGTGAACAAAAAAACAAACAACTTTGGTCAAAGAGACAGAGAAAAAAGCCAGAAAAAAAAAGCAATGACAAGATCAAGTGAAATCATTAATTGATTGCGGTGAAAAAACGGAATCAAAGCAAAAGCTCAGTGGTTCTCTCTCTCTCTCTCKCTCACAATATGGCCCATAATACAGCACTCTTCCCATTACATTTGGGTCTGCAAGATACTCTTGGTTTCCTCACAGAGGAAAGAAGGAAAGAAAAAAAGGTGCTCTTTTCATGAAAATCATGTTCGTCCTGATTGTCCACAGAAAGTAACGCCGGCAGGAAGTAGTCCCGACCCGGCTCAAGATTATACAATCACAGCGTATACGACAAGATCCTTTACTGGAAAGGAATTGAGAGTCTGTGACAGGGCCCAAGGGACGTTGGCCCTGCATTTTGTTGCGGTGTTGTTACCTGTGTGTAATGTTGTCTATGTGTGGGTCTATGTGTGTGTTTTGTGTGCATGTGATGTAACAATACGTGTTACTCTGTGTCTGTATCCAGGTGAGTTGTGCAGTGGTTGTACAGTAGGTTGCTACTCCGAGGTTGTCTTGTCGTGTGTCCCTCCCTCCCCCTGTAGGCAGCTCTTGCGGACGACGGGCAAGGGGTGAGCTTCCGTGTTGAACACCCAGTCCTCCAGAGGCAGCAGGTCATCGTCAGAGAAGAGCAGGTATAGATACCTGAGAGGGACAAACAGAGTCAGTGTCTGGGGAAACGAACGGCTACAATAAAGGATTGGCTGGCTAGTTTTCTCCTAGACTATGGGTATCTAAACAAATACATCATGKCTATAATGCTATTGTATGAGCCAATAAAACATGTTTTAGTCATGGTTGGGCAGTGATAGATTTATTACTGATGTAACGACATGACATTCTTTGCTTTTGTAAAACAAGTCTCTTTTGTAATGTCTCACAACTATTGAATKAATTATTGAATTATTGACGAATACAATACATGATGAACAACAGCAAGGTGAAGCGTGTGCTTTATTTAAAGCTTGTCTGGAGATTCCCCCCCCCAAAAAAAATCTAAATTAGAATTAATCTTCTCTCTCGTGAAAAGATTTAGTATAAAACACAGCTTTCTCCATTTTCCCACCAACGTTTTCAAGGGTTCTTTCTCTAAGGGGGCCCAGACGACACTCACACGTTCCTCACGGTCTGAAACAACATCACTATGTGGATTGTCCACATCACTTAACCAGCCCATCACAAACGAAGTCTGAGAGGGGGCTAGACAGAGTCTTTCAGCTGAATCTAAATGGGAATTCCTCAATGTCTATTCCTTTCATGATAAGGTTTGTCTGTAAATGTTGAAATTAAGATACTGTGCTTGAGTGCACTCAATATATTGTGTGAATATCTTAGACTAATGTGAGTGTTCTCACGATAGACAGACCAGTCAACAGGGTGGAAAGTGTAAACCATAGCTAACGAGAAAACATTTCTTCATGCTTTAGAGTCTAAGCCAGGGAGTCTAAGCCAGGGGGGTGGGGGTTCTAAGCTAACGTATGGAATTGTTTTAAGATGGTCATACCAAGGATCATTTATCTATTTGATATCAAGTTTTAGGACCCTTTAAGGTATAAAAATATAACTATTATTTGATGAAACATTGAATTTAGCCTTACTGCTATTAGCCCATTGAAATGCATTGAATAACAGCTTCATACATGGATAAACAAACAGATAGTTCCCCCAAAAATCTAAAGGAAGTTTGTTCTGAACTGTCTATCCTATATCTGAGAGATAAGGAAGATCAGGAATGATTTTCTTTTCTTGTGAGGCTTGTGGGCGTCCTAGAGCAGAACAACCAACATGTAGTCTCATCTTCCCATCGAGGGGTCAAACTACTACAGACGTTTTCGTGAGAAGACAGATTTCCCGGGATGTCTCATGGTCTGACACACCCCGCTCTAGCTCTGCCACCTTTCACCGCAGATGCGGAAGGGCGACATCGCTGGATGCAGTGGACTGAGAAGCAGCCGGTGAAAAAAAGATATCTCGAGCTTAAACTAACAGATTTTGATGGGGATTTTTGTATTATGCTAATTCGATCGACTCCAGGGGGCTTTAGACTGCAATTGCCATTTACTTCTTACTACTTCTCAKAAACTGTAAATGCCACTTACACTTAGTGGAAGAAGCTCTGTAGCCGTTTACAAATCAAAAAAAGCTAAGTGTTTGCTGGTATATTCTCAGTAGCGGGGGGATGTTGACTTTGCCGTGTTAGACTTACTTGAGTGTCTCGGAGAGGAAAAAGCTTTGTTGCATGTTATCGTGGCTGACTGTCTGGGCGTACACGTCTCGGATGCCAGAGAAACCAGCTTCGACTCTGCAGTGTTGCTCCAGAGCCTGGGGAGAAGAATAGAAAGAAGAGAGCAGGAGGGATGTTAATGTCAAAATGGACATGTACTATACCAGTAGTTAGCCAATGGGCACAGACAGTATCTTCCTACCTATCGACGTAATGACTGCAATTCATATCAAATCAAACTTCCAGTAGTAGGACTGCAGCTCTCAAGTACTGGAGTTGCGCAACCCTAATAAGGGAACGTAAGGTTGTTTACGGAGAGCCCGAGACAGATGCGTCAACCTCGTACCGTGTCCTCAAACACCCGCTTTTACCTCACAGCACACTCACCTCATACGACACCAAACACAAAGCCTACTTATATTAAGGTCTTGTCTGGGGCACCGTATACAATATTCAACGGCATCCAGTAGCACGAGTGAGAACAAGAGTTTGGGGTTGAGGTGGTGAATGGGGGCAGAGCTAATAACGTGGCTCCCAACCCCCTTAGCCGTTGCCATGGGGGTCGGGATGATAGATTTAGCATTCATGTTGTGTGATCAGACTGACACATGCATTAATTATGGGGCACAAAGGTTGACAAAACCCACACTTTGCTTCTTCTCGTGCAGATGCAACAGTAAGAACAGGGGTCTGTGTAAATTATGGTGCATTAGTCTGCTTTTGTCAAGGGGCAGTAATATGCTAATCAGCCTGGCCAGTTCTGCCCTCACACTGCCTTGTTAGACGTAGCATCGAAGGACCTTGACCATGTTCAATTATATGTACTGTACATTAGTTCCTCGAGAGAATACGCATGGACAGAGACCAGTACAGATGTCAGATCTCAATTTGAACCCTTTTGTCGCAGGAGGAAAATCTGATAAAAAAAAAAATCTATTGTTTTATTATATGTCGAAGGAAAGCAACAGGTATAATAAATGGTTGGTTTTCTCAGTGCCTATGTGGTCCAACGGTTACAGCCACTAACCCCGGCACACATATGCCAGAGTCGGCATGGCTTCGAATCCGGCCCACTACCCTTTGACTCATGGATGAATGTCTTTTTTTAACGCATTAATTCCACGTGTTTACAGGATTCATTCCGCAGGGTTTACAGCACAGCTGTCAAACTCATTCCACGGAAGGCCGAGTGTCTGTGGGTTTTCGCTCCTCACTTGATTGACGAATTAAGGTCACCAATTAGTAAGGAACTCTTAATTGAAAGGAAAAAACTCAAAACTGCAGACACTAGGCCCTCCATGGAATGAGTTGGACAGCCCTGGGTTACAGGGTTAAAACCGAAACAACTCGAAGGTTAACAGTTTGGGGTAGGCAACCCTATTCCTGGAGAGCCGCAGTGTATGCTGGTTTTTGATTTAACCGACCTGGAAGACCAGGTGTGTTGAATTTTGTCAGTTCAGTGATTGACTAAATTCAACACACACGGTTGGTATTGTAATCAGAACAACTTAGTCCTTTTTTGAACAGACATTCCGTGCAATAGAAATAAAGTTTATAACCGTTTACCACGGCAAATCTACTATGGCAATTTACCCTACACTGTATGAATGTAAACTGTTGGTGTAGCCTATTGTTATTATTTTATTTGTTTCCTATTTATGTTATCCAAAAGTGTCTGGTATGGTAATTTCTTATCAAGGTCAGGGGTCAAATATCCCTGGAATAATATTTGAAATGTGTAAATAAATCAAGTCAATCAGGGGATTGAGTTATTTGTGCCAGAAAGGCGTGGTAGGCTGACATGGTAGGCCTATATGTGAGCGCTGAAGACAGCGACCCTAACAGCTAGACCACCTCAGGCCACGACCGAACTCAATTCTGACCTTAGGATACACTTGACACTTGTATGTCGTAACCTAGTGTAGACCAATATTTATCTTGTGTTATTAAGCTATATAAAATGACAGTTGATGTGTATGGCTGCATTTCAGATACATTTTTGTACATTTGAATGTTACAGTAATAGGACCTAGGCATAGAATTTAAGCGAGCGAGAGAGAAAATGATTTTGATAGCAAGCCCTGATCCAAATGACTCGACTGCCCCCACATGGAGAAAAGATAACTGCTGTTTTTCGGGGACTCGTTTGAATTTCCTGATGCAGCAGGAAAATTCTCTGCCACAAGAGTGATCAAGTTAAGATCCGACATCTGTACGTGGGATATGATTGTCTCTACTGAGGTTTTTAATCATATTTCAACAACACATTCCAGAATCACGGTTTTATTGTTCTTTACACATCCTTGTTAAATGCACTTTAAGGATAAGCGCCAGATCTCCACTCAGTTTAAACTCATTGCTCATCAAAGTATAACAAATAAAACCAGAAGATATTTTGGAGATTAAGCACCAGAGTAATAAGTCATTCGTTTAGTGACATTATGGCTGGATCATGAAGACTGTGCAACGTTAACGTCTGTGTGACTCACCTCCACTGCCTCCCAGCCCCACTCCCGGTACTTGGGGTCATGGGTCAACCTCCACATGTACATGTAGCTCTCGATGACCTCCGGCCGCAGGATGTAGTATCTGTCACTCAGTCTGGTCGCTGTGGCTTCCGCTCCGCCGTCAAATCGGAATGCCTCGGGCCCTAATTTCGTAGCTAAAGGGAGATTAGAGAGACACAGAGTGAACAGATCACTTTAAAAAAAACCTGGGGGATGAGGAATTTTATTTGAGTCAATTTATTTTTAAGTTAATAGTTTGTTCAATCAGTCTTCTGAGGTACTGAAACAAATCAAAACGAATCACATAGCTGTGGGTGAATTAGCAACGCACTATAAATACTATAGCCCTCGCACAGAATCGGGATTCCGACATTACGCTCTAAAAAGTCATTGAAAATGAGCTCTACAATAAAGACCTGTTCCCCAGTTGGTCTTGTAACCCAGATGGTCTACACATTCTGTCTCTGTTAGCCGGCTGCCACTCTGGAAGGCCATATCGACAGCATGTGAACAGGATTCCCATCTACAGTAGCACAATGGTTGCTATTCTGGGTAGAAATGTCTTTTACATTTGGAGTTCAGGTTAAGACCATTGGCATGGCAACATTTAACATTTTGAATCTCAATCAGGATGAGTGTGTATTACTACGTATGTCACATGACGCATGTTTAACATATTGTGTTTTTTCCCCCAAACCGTAGTAGGATATTTGCCAGGTGGTTTGCAAAACCCTTACAAAAACAAATACGTCAAATTTGCATTTTCACATGTGAAATCACACACACGTTGAGCTTATGTAAAAAGTGACCACATGTAAAAAGCCCAAATGTGGGACAAGGGAACGATTTTGCAGGACAGTTGCGGAACAGTGGACAGAATTTTAAAAAATCTTACAGGTTAATGGATCACGTTCAAATGGGGACATAGTTCTGCTGTATGAAGGTCACTGCCGGTTAAAGGGGCAATCCTTAGTAAGTACATCCATTTTTGTACTTACTCACTGCAGTCACAACATCCATCTGGCAGGAGAGGAATGAGAGCAGCAATGGCAGCAGTGGCATTTCACTCCTTGAAATCATCACCTTTCTATTTCAGTACACACGACCGACTCCAACTTTCTCAACTCTTTCAAGGACAGAGAGCCCATCTGTCTTTTGAACTACTGACTGTTTTATGTTTCTATACATCAACCTTCATCTCCTCCCCAACAGCGAGGCACATTAGCCAATGACGGAGAACTTTCAGACATTTTCTCTCGTGTCTGAATCGATATAGGGATGTAAAGATGGTGCTGGAGGGTAGGGCTGCCGTCTTATGGCTCTTAACCAACCATGCTATTTAAAAAAAATGTTTTTGCGTTGTTCGTAACTTGTTTTGTACATAATGTTGCTGCTACCTAAAAGTGCTTCTGGACATCAGAACTGGTGTTCTAACCTCAAATTGGAGAAGGATTTCTTCTTCAATGGGACATTAAAAACTGTAATATCTTATGTTTCACCGAGTCGTGGCTGAACAACAACATTAAGAGCATACAGCTGGCGGGTTATACACTCTATCGGCAGGACAGAACAGCAGCCTCTGGTAAGACACGGGGCAGGGGCCTATGCATATTTGTAAACAATAGCTGGTGCAGTCTCGAGGTTTTGCTCGCCTGAGGTAGAGTATCTCATTATAAGCTGTAGACCACACTATCTACCTAGAGAGTTTTCATCTGTATTTTTCGTAGCTGTCTACATACCACCACAGACCGAGGCTGGCACAAAAACCACACTCAATGAGCTGTATTCCGCCATAAGCAAACAGGAAAACGCGCTCCTAGTGGCCGGGGACTTTAATACAGGGAAACTTAAATCAGCTTTACCTAATTTCTATCAGCATGTTAAATGTGTAACCAGAGGGGAAAAAATTCTAGACCACCTTTACTCCCTCACCCTCCATTTGGCAAATCTGACCATAACTCTATCCTCCTGATTCCTGCTTGCAAGCAAAAATTAAAGCAGGAAGCACCAGTGACTCGGTCTATAAAAAAAGTGGTCAAAGTGGCCATTGCTTCCAAACAGAAGCAATGGATTACAGGCAACATTCACACTGAGCTAAAGGCTAGAGCTGCCACTTTAAAAGGAGCGGGACTCTAACCCGGAAGCTTATAAGATATCCCGCTATGCCCTCCGAAGAACCATCAAAAGGGCAAAGTGTCAATACAGTACTAAGATCGAATCATACTACACCGGCTCCGATGCTTGTCGGATGTGGCAGGGCTTGCAAACTATTACAGACTACAAAAGGGAAGCACAGTCGAGAGCTGCCCAGTGACACAAGCCTACCCTACGAGCTAAATAACTTCTATGCTCGCTTCGAGGCAAGTAACACTGAAACATGCATGAGAGCATCAGCTGTTCCGGATGACTGTGTGATCATGCTCTCCGCAGCCAATGGGAGTAAGATTTAATTGGATTTGATTTGACCTTTAAACAGGTCAACATTCACAAGGCGGCTGGGCCAGACGGATTACCAGGACGTGTACTCTGAGCATGCGCTGACCAACTGGCAAGTGTCTTCACTGACATTTTCAACCTCTCCCTGTCTGAGTCTGTAATACCAACATGTTTCAAGCAGACCACCATAGTCCCTGTGCCCAAGAACACTAAGGTAACCTGCCTAAATGACTACCGACCCGTAGCACTCACGTCTGTAACCATGAAATGCTTTGATAGGCTGGTCATGGCTCACATCAACACCATTATCCCAGAAACCATAGACCCACTCCAATTTGCATACCGCCCCAACAGATCCACAGATGATGCAATCTCTATTGCACTCCACACTGCCCTTTCCCACCTGAACAAAAGGAACACCTATGTGAGAATACTATTCATTGACTACAGCTCAGCGTTCAACACCATAGGGCCCTCAAAGCTCATCACTAAGCTAAGGAACCTGGGACTAAACACTTCCCTCTGCAACTGGATCCTGGACTTCCTGACGGGCCACCCTCAGGTGATAAGGGCAGGTAACAACACATCTGCCACGCTGATCCTCAACACGGGGGCCCCTCAGGGGTGCGTACTCAGTCCCCTCCTGTACTCCCTGTTCACTCATGACTGCACGGCCAGGCACCACTCCAACACCATCATTACGTTTGATGATGACACAACAGCGGTACAGTAGGCCTGATCACCGACAACGATGAGACAGTCTATAGGGAGGAGCCCTGACCATGTCGTGCAAGGACAACAACCTCTCCCTCAACGTGATCAAGACAAAGGAGATGATTGTGGACTACAGGAAAAGGAGGACCGAGTACGCCCCCATTCTCATCGACGGGGCTATAGTGGAGCAGGTTGAGAGCTTCAAGTTCCTTGGCGTCCACATCACCATCAAACTAACATGGTCCAAGCACACCAAGACAGTCATGAAGAGGGCACGACAAAACCTATTTCTCCTCAGGAGACTGGAAAGATTTGGTATGCGTCCTCAGATCGTCAAAGGTTCTATAGCTGCACCATCGAGAGCATCCTGACTGGTTGCATCACTGCCTGGTATGGCAACTGCTTGGCCTCCGACCGCAAGGCACTACAGAGGGTAGTGCGTACGGCCCAGTACATCACTGGGGCCAAGCTTCCTGCCATCCAGGACCTCTATACCAGGCGGTGTCAGAGGAAGGCCCTAAAAATTGTCAAAGACTACAGCCACCCTAGTCATAGACTGTTCTCTCTGCTACCGCACGGCAAGCGGTACCGGAGCTCCAAGTCCAGGTCCAAGAGGCTTCTAATCAGCTTCTATCCCCAAGCCATAAGACTCCTGAACAGCTAATCAAATGGCTACCCAGACTATTTGCATTGCCCACCCTCTTCTACGCTGCTGCTACTCTGTTATTATCTATGCATAGTCACTTTAATAACTCTACCTACATGTACATAATTACAACAATTACCTCGACTAACCTGTGCCCCCGCACATTTACTCTGTACCAGTACTCCCTGTATATAGCCACGCCATTGTTACTGCTGCACTTTAATTATTTGTTATTCTTATCTCTTACTTTTTGGGGGGGATTATCTTAAAACTGAATTGTTGGTTAAGGGCTTGTAAGTAAGCATTTCACTGTTGTATTCGGTGCATGTGACAATTAAAATTTGATTTGGCTAGAAGACGGGGGCCAGCCGGCCCTGTTGTGTTGATGGCACAGATCCAGACAGCAGAGAGGAGCGGCAGAAGGAGAGACCCTTTTAACCTCCTTTCTCACTCCAAAGGCATATCCAATCCAACAGAAGCTAAGAGGCTCGGAAGTGAAATATTGAGCAGCCCTCTAATGAGAAGGGGGAAAAAAAGAAAAAAAATGCAGAGGATGGCAATATAAAGGAGGAGGCGCCTTTTGGGTTGGGAGAACAAAAGTCTTCTAAGTATATCGAGAAACCTGTTATGCGATGAGTCGCATCAGCTGTATTTTCAGGATGAAACCGGTCTGCTCACCTTGTGGTGGAAACACCCAAAATTGATTCCCGAATAATATATTTCCGTTAAGTTTCAAGGCCGAGGACGAGAAATCAAGTTCAAGCGAGTTTTTTCCCCCAAAAGTGAACACAACTCATCTTTTTTTCTCTCAGTCTTTTAGATTTCCTCGAGTTCATTCTCCATCCAGACAGTGCACAGTAAATAAAGGATAGTTGAAAAATGTTGGGTTGAATTGACTCTACTGGGAGTGTTCTTAACCCTCGGGAGTGATACGCTCCCTGGAGTTAGTGTTGATAACTGGAGTTGATTGGGACGCAGTACTTTTACCTCCATTAAGAGTAACCATAATGTGACACAATAAATAGTTCAATAAGGCTTTATACCCTTATAACTCAAAGGAAGTAAACTGAAGGAGACATTTACTCTGCTGGAGTTGATTATTATTTTCAATTCGTTTTTTATACTGAAAAGAATAAATGGCAATTAGAGTTAAATTTAAGCAACTCTTTGCGAGTTGGATATTTACTCCATTTAGTGTAATTTTAACTTACAAAATATGAACACCATGACCAGAATAGTTTTAACAATATAAATAGTTAGAATAATTTTAACTATATATATACCATATAAACCCCAAAATAGTGTAAAATGAACTGTGTGTGTGGAATCTCATCAAGACTGGAGGATCTTGGGCTTGTTTGATCTTTGGCCTGTGGTCTCTGTGAGACTCTCATTCTCTGTTTACTTTTTACAAATGACAGACAATCTTGGTCTTTTCTCCATTCTGAATCACCACTGACTGCCTTCAAATTATTACTGCTTTCAAAAGAGGTCTGGTAGGACAGCATGAGTGCACATTGAAGTGTCGAAAGATGATAAAGAATAATTTGGAATAACTTGTGCTCCTCACACCAGAGACATGAGGTTCTGCAGCTACCTGTAGCTGCCAGCTAGGAGTGATTCTCTGGTTTGTTCAGGGGGAAATTAAATGTAAATTGTCTGCAGATTGTTTTTATTTGCAATATGACTCAATCTCTCCCTGACGAAGGCCATGCAGCCGAAACGCTTCAGAGTTTTAAATCTCTGTTTCCATTGAACATGCCATACAAATAAAGGCATTTTAATTCATTATATGAAGAGTGACTTGGTCCCCCATTCTTTTTGATGACCAATTTACCTCTTTTACCAAAGAGAACCTTCTATGTACAAAAACCTACTATGATCTTTATATTTGGATCTTTTTCTGGGGGTCACCAAATTCCTTCACTTAACAAGATAGTCTAACAGCATTGTAATTTCACTGACTTGATAATGTCCTGCACAATAACAGGAAACGCTATAATTGCTCTGAATACACAGAGCAACATCCAGCCATTGGATATCCAATATCCTTAAATACTCATCTCATACTGTACCTGTCCTTGGTCACACAGATGTCCTATACTCAATGCCTTCCCAGTCCCACTCACCAGATCTACTATAACTCTCGTGGCAGGTGTGCGTAATCTCTGCAGCCAGGTCTAGGTAGTGCTGTCTCTTCTCTGGAGCTCCGTCGTCTGCTCCGATCACCACCATGCCCCCGGAGAAGCAGGCCAGGTGGCCCATCTTGTGGTCCAGGATGCCCCCCCTCCACTCCGCCATGTAGGTCAGCCCGCCAGGGGACTTCTGCACCAGGTTAGCCTCGATAGCCTGGGGGAAGATTGACATTTATAAATGGGTGAGACACAGATAAATCTATATTAATTGACTGCAGCATTTTTTCAACTCTGTGTTGCTCTGAATCCTGCTGGAACTGTGATGGGGAAACATGGTTAGCATTTATACTAGCCTGGGGGGGGGGTGAGACCAAGAAAACATACACAGACAAACCTACACTCACATACAGTAGAATACAGCTTTCTACCTTAGAAATAGAACCCAGGCGTTTTATTCTAGTCATTCTATATGTATGATTTCGACACTGTGGGTTCTGAATGCTTCTGTTACTCTGAAACTGAGATGGTGAAACACTGACAATAAAAAAAAAGAGACCGCAATTGTTTTTCAATTTAAATCTGATCTAGGAACAAATTCTGGAGAAGCAATTGGAAGGTCTGGAATACAGTTCTATCTACAGCACAGGTGCTATGGCAGTGCTGGGATGTCAGCTGCTTCCATTGGTGTGTACCCAAGTTGTTGTAGGGCTTCTTCTATCAACAATGTTCTGTGGATGCATGTTTTGTAGAGCTACTATCTATGCACATTGCCAATGTGAACTGCATTTATGTATGGAATTATTTATACATCCTATAACACATTCTATTCTGATTCCAGGAGAGAGGTGGAAACAAAGGAGAGATAGAGGGATGGAGAGAGAGGGAGAGTGCGAAACAGAGATAGAGAAACAGGAGAGAGACTTGAAGTTTCTCCCACCCCTGTTGCAATGTCTTCTGCAAGAGTTTGTCTTTCTTTGGAAAGTCAGGAAACAGAGTAAGCTCTCTCTCTCTCTCTCTCTCTCTCTATCTGATATATATATACAATGCATAGCATAAACTTTGATGATATGGCCAATCCACTGCCTAGATAGCTGAAACAAGTTAATCTTGCTTCTAGCGCATAAGACATTGATCCCCGCCATTCTCATTTTTATGGGTGGCACCAGCGGGAATCAAACCCGCGATCCTAAAACCTAGCAAGCATTTCTTACTAGCTACGCTTGAGAGCATTATACAAACACAAACAATATGGCTATGGTGTGATACCAGAAAACTATAACTATTTTAAATACCAGGCCACAGGAGAGAGATTGTCTATAATTAATGTATTTGCCTCTGGCTTGACCCTCCAATGAGCAAATAGTCTCATCAGCCTAAAAGACTAGTGTCAATGGTATTTAAGGAGAAGATATTGTGCTAATTGATGGCTGAGGGATTAGGTGTGCGTGTGTGGAGGAGGTTGTGTGTGTCGTGCCATGTTTGTGAGTGTGTATGTGTGGTGTGTGAGTGTGAGTGTGAGTGTGAGTGTGAGTGTGAGTGTGAGTGTGTGTGTGCGTGCGTGCGTGCAGGCTTGCTTGTGTCTGCTTTACGACAGAGCCGTGGGGTAATGGAGCCTTGTCCTTCACTCAGCACTCCACAGTACACAGTTTTCTATCTGCTGATGGTGATTATTAAATACTCTGACAGGAGAGCTGGACTAAAGCAGCTGGTGACCATGACACACTTCCTCTCTCCCTTTTTCTTTTCCACAAATTGCCATTTCTGTTCTTTTCCTCCTCAGCTTATTGTCTCTTTCTCTCTGTCTCTGTCTCTCTGTCTCTCTGTCTCTGTTTCGGTCTCTCTGTCTGCATGCCTGCATGTATGCGTGTGTTAGCTCATGTGCATGTTTGCGTGTATGTTTGTGACTTTGTGTGCACACGTACACGTCGTGTGCATGTGTCGTGTGTGTGTTTGTGCATCACAGGTTGCTGATACTTGTTATGTAATACTGTAAAAGTATACCGAATTCTAAAGCTACAGCGATAACAGACCCCAGTCCTCCTTTCCGTTGTTCCCTCCATCCATATTGCATATATCAATTCACAACAGTGCCTGCTGAGATAGAGCGTCCCCCTGACAACAGCAGTAGGTCCCTCTCTGTGCGCTATATGGCATTTCTCCTACCTCCAGAGCACTGTAGTACATCGTCTTAGCCTCCTCATCCGTCTTGTCTGACATCAGATATGATTTGATCAGATACTCGTAGAAGCTATCCCCCAGGCCGCCAATGGAAACGTGATCTGGGAGAGGAAAAAGAGAGACATCTGACATTATCTCCACACGGGGGGGGGTCTTTTTCACAAACATTACTCTGCAGTCTCACAGGCAGGCGACCTTGGGTTTACTAAACCCAATAACCAATGAGTCAAATAGAATCAGAGTATACGTGGGAATCTCTTGTGGGGTATGAAAGACTGACTGATTTGTAGATTCATACTCTGAGTAGCCTTAGCACAGAAAATAGCATTGTCATTATGGCTAGCTTATCACGTACCCACACAGTTGTGGTTTTAATTGAAATAAAAATGATAATTGGTTAGTATAACTTCAGATATGATTTTTTCCCCCTCCCACTCAATTTCATGCTAATTTAACAACTCTGGATAAGATACCGGGTTGGAGACGTTTTTGTGCGCTCACACATCCACACACACATCCATGCAGGCACGCACGCCCACCCTCCACACCACACACTCCTACACACTGTGAAAGGTTATCACGCAGCGTTCTGTTAGCCCTTGACAACAGAACACCAGAGACTGTGGGAGAGGTCTGTGTGAATCCGTGCTTTCTGCTCTGTGCCCCATGTACCCATGCTGACAAAAACACAGGCCGGACTGAACACCCATCTCCCTCTCCTTCCTCTCCTCCTTATCTACCTGCTTCATTAACCATTCACCCACAACAACAATTATCCCCATAATCAGCCAGATTAGGACTTCCAGGCCCACATCTTCAGATGCCATCTCGGCATCTCCCATTCCCCTGCCTTTCAGATGAATCGGAAAAGATTCAATTTCCCGACGTAATTGGATTCATTATTATTTGAATAACCCAGAGCGAGGCGATATACAGCACTGCTTGAGACTGACATTGCTACTGAAAGAAAGAAAGGCAGAAAAAGGGATGGATGACAAGGAGGCTCCAAAGGATTTAAATAGGAGTGCTCCTGCAAGGTCGGAGGACTGTGTAGAAAGTCAGAAGGTCAGTTCACGGACGACTACAGGGTAATAATATGGAATTGGAAAAAGTATGGAAAAAGTCTACGATTTGCCTTTGACTGGGTTAACCAAGGACGTTCTTTACTGCTGTACTACAATTACAAAGGAGGTGCTTGTATAGTGGCAAAAGCTTTCCTGTGGATACAGTAAGTGAAGTGTGGTGATGGAAATTAAGCTAGCCTGCTAGCCAGATAGCACTTTTTAGACCAGGCTAGTGGAAAATGTGGAGTGAAATCTTGTCTTCCCAACATTTTTTTTTACCTTTGGCTAGTAGAATGCCACTCAGGTTGTCTAGTAGACATTCTAGTCTACTAGTGTGGCTGGCCAGTGCCCTTATGTTCCATGATAATACTATAATAATGTGTATCTCCTTCAGTGGAGGACCAGTACTCACGTTGGACCCAGTTGCCACTGACGGGACTCAAGAAGTTAGGATAGAGACCGTGAGGCTTCTCAATTTTGTTCAACAGCTTTCGGATATTCATAACCTGCAACACCACACAGTAAAAAACACATTAGCTCTGAACAAAAAATCTTTCTGTAAACTAAAAATAACTGTAGAGAGGATTTCAACTTTGGCATCACATATGCTTCTAATTTATGTAAATTACCTTGTACCCTGAAGTTGACACTTACAGACAAATTAGATAGGAAAAGTTGTCATCCAATGAAAGTTACCATTATGTTCAGTATGCCCATTAAAAACATTCACAAATATACATTAAATGAATGGAAAGTGAAGTTCCTAAGAATAGTAATGACTGCAGAAAGAAAAACACACATTGATAATGGCATAGAGCATGCATTGATAAGCATACAATGTTAACGGTTTAACATATTTTACCTAGTAAAATCTGTCGCAGACAGTCACAGTCATAGGGTTGCAAAATGGCAAAAACGTCCCCAAAGTTCCCAGGTTTTTGAGAAATTCCTGTTGAACGATTCTAACTGGGAAAGTTTCTGGATTTGTGCAACCCAAGTCACTCACAGTATTGTGGGTACTGTAGTCCATACCTTCTCTGTGTAGATGCCATTGTTGGAGAGCTCTGAYAGGTGGACRAACTCCAGGTGCAGGGTTCCAAACTCCGCCAGGATACTGCTCCCGGCTGACGCCCAGCCCCAGCTCCAACTGGTGCCACTGCAACAGAAACCATACAGCGACAAGTGAGCACCACAGTCAACACACACTGTTATACACACTGGGAACAGAAACCATACAGCGACAAGTGAGGACCACAGTCAACACACACTGTTATACACACTGGGAACAGAAACCATACCGTGTCAAGTGAAGACCACAGTCAACACACACTGTTATACACACTGGGAACAGAAACCATACCGTGACAAGTGAGGACCACACTTAGCACAGTGTTACACACTCTGGACATTACAGGTGTCACAGCACATTCCATGCCAAGTGAGGACCACAGTCAACACACACCATTACACACTGGTTCACACTCGAGACAATCATTACGTTCTGCAAAGTTTTCATTCGATTGTAATAACGGGCAAATAAACAGTACTGCAACTTGATGTGATGCTACAATTACACGTTGTCCTTACAAAATGTAGGCAGAWTGTACAGATAAACAATCAACACCAGTGTCAGTTATAAAAAACATTCAATTTTCACCAGCAGTTCTCTGGTTTGTCTTTGAGGCCATTTAGTGTCTTGGAGCCAAAGCGTTATACGGTTCTAGTGCACCGACACCTACAATATCTCCAAAATGTGTTTTCTTTTATATCCCAGAGCAACGGCAAATCATTTGTTTCTTTCTTGCTTTTCAGAAGGCACTGAGACGAGGAGACAGATATCCAGTCAGATATTACAATTGTTCATCACTCTCCAGAATTGTGTATTTTGGTGCTGAAGAAAGTACAGAGACTAATGTGTGTCTCAAATGGCACCCTATTGAAAAGATAGTTCACTACTATTGACCAAAGCCATGTGGGCCCTGGACAAAAGTAGTACACTATATAGGGAATAGGGTGCCATTTAGGGCGCAGGATAAAGATTAAGCAGGTCTGGATCTGTTTGTCCCTCTTGGGCACCAACCCAGATGCAAGCTGATGCACCGCATCATTTGTCTGGGGATCAGAGTGGGAGGCTTTATCACCCTCTGTAGATCAATAACCGCCTCTGCAGAGTTGAGGAAAGCGTTAAGTTCATCTTAGAGACTAAAACAAGAGCGTCAACCAGGGTCACCAATAAACCATGGCTGCGTCCAAAATGGCACCCTAGTTCTTATATAGTGCAATCATTTTGACCAGGACCCATAGGGTTCTGGTCAAAGTAGTACACTACAGTGAGTAGAACACTATATAGAGAATGGGGTGCGGATTAGGATGCAACCCATATCCTTTTGTCTTATTTCTCTCTGAAAGTAGTGCACTGTGAGGATGATATGCGCAGCCGTCTCAGAATAACAGCGTGTCTGTGTCTACATGACGACTTCAACGACGTGCTAATACACTCTGCCTGACCTAATCAGAGGAGGTGAGATGGAATGTCATTACATTACATTATAGTACATGACCAAATCCTACATTAATAGAAAGTGATAAAGTGATGAACGAAACTGAACGTATTAGCGGAGGATGGAAAGAAAAAAGAGAAACTATAAAGGGATGGAAGCAAAGAGATGTAGTCCTGATGAATATGCTTCTTATTAGTTTGGGGCTACACCATTAGTGTTATGCTGGTGAATGAGGACCCAAAAGCGACGTAATAGTAACAGAGTCTTTATTCCAGTATTAAACAAATAATGATTCTCCTGGATATAATCAATGGTAAATCCAAAACAGGAAACTGAAATCCTCTCGTCAATAGAGAGGAACGACTGGAGACGCGACCACAGACTGCAGGTCGCTTCGGGAAGGCACTGGCCGTAGCTGACATAGACACCTGCTCACACGCAGCATCTGAAGAAGGCAAAGAAACGACAGGGCGGAACAAGGACACGGAACAGCAAACATCAAACAAGAATCCGACAAGGACAGAAGCGGAAAACAGAGGGAGAAATAGGGACTCTAATCAGAGGGCAAAATAGGGGACAGGTGTGAAAGAGTAAATGAGGTCGTTAGGAGAATGAGAAACAGCTGGGAGCAGGAACGGAACGATAAGAGAGGAGAGAGCGGGAGAGGGAGAGAGGGAGGAGGAGAGAGAGAGAGAAAGAGAAAGAACCTAATAAGACCAGCAGAGGGAAGCACAGGGACAAGACATGATAATCAATGACAAAACATGACAGTACCCCCCACTCACCGAGCGCCTCCTGGCGCACTCGAGGAGGAACCTGGCGGCAACGAAGAAATCATCAATCAACGAACGGTCCAGCACGTCCCGAGATGGAACCCAACTCCTCTCCTCAGGACCGTAACCTCCCAATCCACTAAGTACTGGTGACACGTCCCCGAGAACGCATGTCCATGATCTTCCGTACCTTGTAAATAGGAGCGCCCTCGACAAGGACGGGGGGGGGGAGGGAAGACGAACGGGGGCGCGAAGAAAAGGCTTGACACAAGAGACATGGAAGACAGGGTGGACGCGACGAAGATGTCGCGGAAGAAGCAGTCGCACAGCGACAGGATTGACGACCTGAGAGACACGGAACGGACCAATGAACCGCGGAGTCAACTTGCGAGAAGCTGTCGTAAGGGGAAGGTTACGAGTGGAAAGCACACTCTCTGACCGCGACAATACCTAGGACTCTTAATCCTACGTTTATTGGGCTCTCACAGTCTGCGCCCTGTAACGGCAAAGTGCAACCTGACCTCCTCCAGGTGCGCTCACAACGTTGGACAAAAGCCTGAGCGGAGGGAACGCTGGATCGGCGAGCTGGGACGAAACAGAGGAGGCTGGTAGCCAAGACTACTCTGAAACGGGATAGCCCGGTAGCAGACGAAGGAAGCGAGTTGTGAGCGTACTCAGCCCAGGGGAGCTGTTCTGCCCAAGACGCAGGGTTTCGAAACGAAAGGCTGCGTAATATGCGACCAATCGACTGATTGGCCCTTTCTGCTTGACCGTTAGACTGGGGATGAAACCCGGAAGAGAGACTGACGGAAGCACCAATCAAACGACAGAACTCCTCCAAAACTGTGACGTGAATTGCGGACCTCTGTCTGAAACGGCGTCTAACCGGGAGGCCATGAATTCTGAACACATTCTCAATGATGATTTGTGCCGTCTCCTTAGCGGAAGGAAGCTTAGCGAGGGGAATGAAATGTGCCGCCTTAGAGAACCTATCGATAACCGTAAGAATCACAGTCTTCCCGCAGACGAAGGCGACCGTAATAAAGTCTAAGGCGATGTGAGACCATGGTCGAGAAGGAATGGGAAGCGGTCTGAGACGACCGGCAGGAGGAGAGTTACCTGACTTAGTCTGCGCGCAGTCCGAACAAGCAGCCACGAAACGGCGCGTGTCCCGCTCCTGAGTAGGCCACCAAAACCGCTGGCGAATAGAAGCAAGCGTACCCCGAACGCCGGGTGGCCAGCTAACTTGGCAGAGTGAGCCCACTGAAGAACAGCCAGACGAGTAGAGACAGGAACGAACAGAAGGTTACTAGGACAAGCGCGCGGCGACGCAGTGTGAGTGAGTGCTTGCTTTACCTGTCTCTCAATTCCCCAGACAGTCAACCCGACAACACGCCCTTCAGGGAGAATCCCCTCGGGGTCGGTAGAAGCCACAGAAGAACTAAGAGACGGGATAAGGCATCAGGCTTGGTGTTCTTATTTCCCGGACGATAGGAAATCACGAACTCGAAACGAGCGAAAAACAACGCCCAACGAGCTTGACGTGCATTAAGTCGTTTGGCCGAACGGATGTACTCAAGGTTCTTATGGTCAGTCAAACGACAAAAGGGACGGTCGCCCCCTCCAACCACTGTCGCCATTCGCCTATGGCTAAGCGGATGGCGAGCAGTTCGCGGTTACCCACATCATAGTTGCGTTCCGATGGCGACAGGCGATGAGAAAAGTAAGCGCAAGGATGGACCTTATCGTCAGACTGGAAGCGCTGAGACAGAATGGCTCCCACGCCCACCTCTGAAGCGTCAACCTCGACAATGAATTGTTTAGTGACGTCAGGAGTAACAAGGATAGGGGCGGATGTAAAACGCTTCTTGAGGAGATCAAAAGCTCCCTGGGCGGACCGGACCACTTAAAGCAAGTCTTCGACAGAAGTCAGAGCTGTGAGAGGGGCAGCCACTTGACCGAAATTACGAATGAAACGCCGATAGAAATTAGCGAAACCGAGAAAGCGCTGCAACTCGACACGTGACTTAGGAACGGGCCAATCGCTGACAGCCTGGACCTTAGCGGATCCATCTGAATGCCTTCAGCGAAATAACAGAACCGAGAAATGTGACAGAGAGACATGAAAGGCGCACTTCTCAGCTTCACGTAGAGACAATTCCTAAAAGGCGCTGGAGTACACGTCGAACGTGCTGAACATGAATCTCGAGTGACGGGAAAAAATCAGGATATCGTCAAGGTAAACGAAAACAAAATGTTCAGCATGTCTCTCAGTACATCATTAACTAATGCCTAAAGACAGCTGGAGCATTAGCAAGACCGAACGGCAGAACCCGGTATTCAAAATGCCCTAACGGAGTGTTAAACGCCGTCTTCCACTCGTCCCCTCTCTGATGCGTACGAGATGGTAAGCGTTACGAAGGTCCAACTTAGTAAAGAACCTGGCTCCCTGCAAAATCTCGAAGGCTGACGACATAAGGGAAGCGGATAACGATTCTTAACCGTTATGTCATTCAGCCCTCGATAATCCACGCGGGCGCAGAGTACCGTCCTTCTTCTTAACAAAGAAAAATCCCGCTCGGCGGGAGAGGAAGAAGGCACCACGGTACCGGGCGTCGAGAGAACAGACAGATATCCTCGAGAGCCTTACGTTCGGGAGCCGACAGAGAGTATAGTCTACCCGAGGGGGAGTGGTCCCCGGAAGGAGATCAATACAACAATCATACGACCGGTGAGGAGAAGGGAGCTGGCTCTGGACCGACTGAAGACCGTGCGCAGATCATGATACTCCTCCGGCACTCCTGTCAAATCACCAGGTCCTCCTGAGTAGAGGGACAGAAGACACAGGAGGGATAGCAGACATAAACACTTCACATGACAAGAAACGTTCCAGGATAGAATAGAATTACTAGACCAATTAATAGAAGGATTATGACATACTAGCCGGGATGACCCAAAACAACAGGTGTAAAAGGTGAACGAAAAAATAAAAAGGAAATGGTCTCACTGTGGTTACCAGATACAGTGAGGTTAAAGGTAGTGTCTCACATCTGATACTGGGGAGAGACTACCATCTAAGGCGAACATGGGCGTGGGCTTCCCTAACTGTCTGAGAGGAAAATGTCATGTTTCCGAGCCCATGCTTCGTCCAATAAACAACCCTCAGCCCCTGAGTCTATCAAGGCACTGCAGGAAGCAGCCGAACCGGTCCAGCGTAGATGACCGACAAGGTAGTACAGGATCTTGATGGAGAGACCTGAGTAGTAGCGCTCACCAGTAGCCCTCCGCTTACTGATGAGCTCTGGCTTTTACTGGACATGACATGACAAAATGTCCAGCAGAACCGCAATAGAGGCAAAGGCGGTTGGTGATTCTCCGTTCCCTCTCCTTAGTCGAGATGCGAATACCTCCCAGCTGCATGGGCTCAGTCTCTGAGCCGGTGGGAGGAGATGGTTGAGATGCGGAGAGGGGAAACACCGTTAACGCGAGCTCTCTTCCACGAGCTCGGTGACGAAGATCTACCCGTCGTTCTATGCGGATGGCGAGAGCAATCAAAGAGTCCACGCTGGAAGGAACCTCCCGGGAGAGAATCTCATCCTTAACCTCAGCGTGGAGTCCCTCCAGAAAACGAGCGAGCAACGCCGGCTGTTCCAGTCACTGATGCAGCAAGAGTGCGAAACTCTATAGAGTAATCCGTTATGGATCGATCACCTTGACATAGGGAAGCCAGGACCCTGGAAGCCTCCTTCCCAAAAACTGACGATCAAAAACCCGTATCATCTCCTCTTTAAAGTTCTGATAAACGTTAGAACACTCAGCCCTTGCCTCCCAGATAGCTGTGCGCCACTCCCGAGCCCGACCAGTAAGGAGTGATATGACGTAAGCGATCCGAGCTCTCTCTCTTGAGTATGTGTTGGGCTGGAGAGAGAACACAATATCACACTGGGTGAGAAAGGAGCGACACTCAGTGGGCTGCCCAGAGTAACATGGTGGGTTATTAACCCTAGGTTCCGGAGACTCGGAAGACCAGGAAGTAGCTGGTGGCACGAGACGAAGACTCTGAAACTGTCCTGAGAGATCGGAGACCTGAGCGGACAGGGTCTCAACGGCATGGCGAGCAGCAGACAATTCCTGCTCGTGTCTGCCGAGCATTGCTCCCTGGATCTCGACGGCAGTGTTGCGAGAATCCGTAGTCGCTGGGTCCATTCTTGGTCGGATTCTTCTGTTATGCTGGTGAATGAGGACCCAAAAGCGACGTATAGTAAACAGAGTCTTTATTCCAGTATTAAACAAATAATGATTCTCCTGGATATAATCAATGGTAAATCCAAAACAGGAAACTGAAATCCTCTCGTCAATAGAGAGGAACGACTGGAGACGCGACACAGACTGCAGGTCGCTTCGGGAAGGCACTGGCCGTAGCTGCAATAGACACCTGCTCACACGCAGCATCTGAAGAAGGCAAAGAACACGACAGGGCGGAACAAGGACACAGGAACAGCAAACATCAAACAAGAATCCGACAAGGACAGAAGCGGAAAACAGAGGGAGAAAATGGGACTCTAATCAGAGGGCAAAATAGGGGACAGGTGTAAAGAGTAAATGAGGTGTTAGGAGAATGAGAAACAGCTGGGAGCAGGAACGGAACGATAGAGGGAGAGAGAGCGGGAGAGGGAGGAGGGAGGAGGAGAGAGAGAGAGAAAGAGAAAGAACCTAATAAGACCAGCAGAGGGAAGCACAGGGACAAGACATGATAATCAATGACAAAACATGACAATTAGCTGCTCAAGCTAAAGTAACATCAGGGCCCGTAGATTAGGAGGGAATGGCTTTAGTGACTTATTGCAAACGGATACACGTTTTGGAATATTTGTATTCTGTACAGGCTTCCTTCTTTTCACTCTGTCATTTAGGTTAGTATTGTGCAGTAACACTGTTGTTGATCCATCCTCAGTTTACTCCTATCACAGGCATTCAACTCTGTAACTGTTTTAAAGTCACCATTGGCCTCATGGTCAAATCCCTGAGCGGTTTCCTTCCTCTCCGGAGTTAGGAAGGACGCCTGTATCTTTGTAGTGACTGGGTGTTTGATACACCATCCGAAGTGTAATTAATAACTTCACCATGCTCAAAGGGATATTCAATGTCTGCTTTTATTTTTCAAATCTACCAATAGGTGCCCTTCTTTGCGAGGCATTGGAAAACATCCCTGGTCTTTGTGGTTGAATTTGTGTTTGAAATTCACTGCTCAACTGAGGGACCTCACCGATAATTGTATGTGTGTGGTACAGAGATGAGGTAGTCATTAAAAAATCATGTTAAACACTATTATTGCGCCTCCCGGGTGGCACAGTGGTCTAAGGCACTGCATCGCAGTGCTAGCTGTGCCACCAGAGATTCTGGGTTCGAGCCCAGGCTCTGTCGCAGCCGGCCACGACCGGGAGGCCCATGGGGCGGCGCACAATTGCCCCAGCGTCGTCCGGGTTAGGGAGGGTTTGGCCAGCAGGGATATCCTTGTCTCACCGCACACTAGCGACTCCTGTGGCGGGTCGGGCGCAGTGCACGCTGACCAGGTCGCCAGGTGTACAGTATTTCCTCCGACACATTGGTGCGGCTGGCTTCCGGGTTGGATGTGCATTGTGTCAAGAAGCAGTGTGGCTTGGTTGGGTTGTTTGTTTCAGAGTACGCATGGCTCTCGACCTTCGCCCTCCTGAGTCCGTACGGGAGTTGCAGCGATGAGACAAGACTGTAACTACTACCAATTGGATACCACGAAATTGGGGAGAAAAAAGGGGTTAAAAAACCACTATTATTGCACACAGAGTGAGTCCATGCAACGTATTATGTGACATGTTAAGCAAATTTAACTCCTTAAGTTATTTAGGCTTCCACTTTGATATGATGGAGTATTGTGTGTAGGCCAGGAACAAACAATTTCAATTGAATCCATTTAAATTCAGCGCTGTAACACAACAAAATGTGGAAAAAGTCAAGCGGTGTGAATACTTTCTGAAGGCACTGTAAATTGGTACATTGCACACTTTAGGAAACTTGCAAAAATAATTATCAGCTTTTGCATTCAGTAACTTGCAAACAAGTGTTCAACGCTTCTCTATGCATTATTCCTTGT
>NC_036874.1:13641136-13693893 GCF_002910315.2 Salvelinus sp. IW2-2015 | reverse complement strand
ATCAGAGGGCAAAATAGGGGACAGGTGTGAAAGAGTAAATGAGGTCGTTAGGAGAATGAGAAACAGCTGGGAGCAGGAACGGAACGATAGAGAGAGAGAGAGCGGGAGAGGGAGAGAGGGAGGAGGAGAGAGAGAGAGAAAGAGAAAGAACCTAATAAGACCAGCAGAGGGAAGCACAGGGACAAGACATGATAATCAATGACAAAACATGACAATTAGCTGCTCAAGCTAAAGTAACATCAGGGCCCGTAGATTAGGAGGGAATGGCTTTAGTGACTTATTGCAAACAGGATACACGTTTTGGAATATTTGTATTCTGTACAGGCTTCCTTCTTTTCACTCTGTCATTTAGGTTAGTATTGTGCAGTAACACTGTTGTTGATCCATCCTCAGTTTACTCCTATCACAGGCATTCAACTCTGTAACTGTTTTAAAGTCACCATTGGCCTCATGGTCAAATCCCTGAGCGGTTTCCTTCCTCTCCGGAGTTAGGAAGGACGCCTGTATCTTTGTAGTGACTGGGTGTATTGATACACCATCCGAAGTGTAATTAATAACTTCACCATGCTCAAAGGGATATTCAATGTCTGCTTTTATTTTTCAAATCTACCAATAGGTGCCCTTCTTTGCGAGGCATTGGAAAACATCCCTGGTCTTTGTGGTTGAATTTGTGTTTGAAATTCACTGCTCAACTGAGGGACCTCACCGATAATTGTATGTGTGTGGTACAGAGATGAGGTAGTCATTAAAAAATCATGTTAAACACTATTATTGCGCCTCCCGGGTGGCACAGTGGTCTAAGGCACTGCATCGCAGTGCTAGCTGTGCCACCAGAGATTCTGGGTTCGAGCCCAGGCTCTGTCGCAGCCGGCCACGACCGGGAGGCCCATGGGGCGGCGCACAATTGCCCCAGCGTCGTCCGGGTTAGGGAGGGTTTGGCCAGCAGGGATATCCTTGTCTCACCGCACACTAGCGACTCCTGTGGCGGGTCGGGCGCAGTGCACGCTGACCAGGTCGCCAGGTGTACAGTATTTCCTCCGACACATTGGTGCGGCTGGCTTCCGGGTTGGATGTGCATTGTGTCAAGAAGCAGTGTGGCTTGGTTGGGTTGTGTTTCAGAGTACGCATGGCTCTCGACCTTCGCCTCTCCTGAGTCCGTACGGGAGTTGCAGCGATGAGACAAGACTGTAACTACTACCAATTGGATACCACGAAATTGGGGAGAAAAAAGGGGTTAAAAAAACACTATTATTGCACACAGAGTGAGTCCATGCAACGTATTATGTGACATGTTAAGCAAATTTAACTCCTTAAGTTATTTAGGCTTCCACTTTGATATGATGGAGTATTGTGTGTAGGCCAGGAACAAACAATTTCAATTGAATCCATTTTAAATTCAGGCTGTAACACAACAAAATGTGGAAAAAGTCAAGCGGTGTGAATACTTTCTGAAGGCACTGTAAATTGGTACATTGCACACTTTAGGAAACTTGCAAAAATAATTATCAGCTTTTGCATTCAGTAACTTGCAAACAAGTGTTCAACGCTTTCTCTATGCATTATTCATTGTGCTCCTTGTATGAATTTGTTCGCATTGCTAACTACAAAGTATTTACCTTGAGGTTCTTCAATGTGTTGAGGCCTTTTGGGAGCACGTGCAGTATTCTATAAGTAGTCCCGATTTACTGTATGAAAGTCCACATGGGACATGCTACATATACAACAGAAGACTTCGAAGACTTTCAAGTCAGCCCATAGGCAACATATTAATTGTGCTGTACTGAATTCCCTTGGTGTTTGTGTTTGTGTGTTTGAGGACATTAAAGATCTAGTACATCAGTGTACTACATTATGGGGCAACATCGTTTCTCTCTGAGCTAAAATGAAATCCCTTGCTGTTTGGGTGTATGTGTGTGTGCGTGTGTGTGTGTGTACAGTATGCGTTGTGTGTGTGTTTGTGTAGTTTCTGTACATATAAGTTCCTTTACTTATGTGGCTATAATTTATAATGGGGGAGTATCATTCCTCCCTGCCCATCTGCACTCAGGGTCCATGTTACCCATCTAACTTGAATTAGCTCTGGAATCAGTTAATTAAATTTGCCAGCAACTGTCTGCTTAGACAGGCGGGTTAATTGGAAGCAGGTGGCAGGCAGAGGTGCCAGAGAGATGTATTTTTAGATGATAAGATAGTGATTTAAAAAGAAAATTGTACAGTATCTTAACTATGTAGGGTTGGGGGGGTCTTGCATATGGGGATCCCGATAAAATCGCACAGATCAGGGTTGAACACGTTATTTAATTTGTGGCTCCAACACGAGGCCGAAAATGTCAAACATTTCAAATGCAAACAGAAGTATAAAATGGGCACCACCTTCTTATTGCAATGTAATCCAGCTAAATGTGTTGGTAAGGTCTCATACAATATGTGTTTATAATAGGATACTGTAGCTAGGGAGTCATGGGGACTGGTAACTAGGCTCACCTGCCCAGGTTGATGACTCCACGTGGGATACCTGTTGGTGTGTTGAAGGCCGGTAGCAGCTTCTCCCCAAGCACCATAACTTTCCGCTTGAACATCTGCAACAACAAGGAAGGAGGGCGACTTAGTAAACACTCACAATAACACACAAAGACAGATGTACACACACCTGTGCAAAAACCAGCCGCAACCCCAGAGGTGCACACCACCCCCACGTCACATCAACACAGGCATATTTTCATATTGGCCCCTGTAAGAAAAATATTTTTGCTACCAAGTACAGAACGTTTTCACCCAACAAAGACCCGTCAAAAAATTCTTTCTTCAGATGAAATAGGTTTCATGTAGAACCCTTTCATGTAGTGAACAGTCAAACACAGAGAGTAGAATTAAAGTGTAGCTCCAGCCCCAATATTTTCCAGATGGCTTCCCAGCCTCTCTCAACAAAGCTAATTATGTAGAACATAACAAACCCAGGGACAACGGACAGATGACGCTGCTCTGAGAAGGAGTAAAAGTAATCTTATTGATGTAACCCAAAGCAGTTCAATTAAAACTACACTCTCTTTGCTGCCTGCCTCTTGAAAGCAGGGCCAAGGGAGGGTGAAGCACTGTCTCAAAGTAAGATTAACAGGTCAGATTGATCTGCATAACCTGCGAAGACAGAGTTAGAAGGAGAGAGAAGTAGAGAGATAGAAGAGAGAGGGTTAAATAGTGAGATACTCAGAGTGCTGGTATTAGAATTGAGATGCAAGGCTGCTAACAGAGAGAACTAGAGAGAGGGAGAGGGATATTGTTCAGGGGAGACTGTGTGAATCAGGCTTTTATGGTCAAATTGCTGCAAAGAAATCACTACTAAAGGACACAAATGAGAAGAAGAGACTTGCTTGGGCCAAGAAACACGAGCAATGGACTGTATATATATATATAAACTAAATGCAAGGACAGACAACCCAGCTCATAAAGTTATACA
Source organism: Salvelinus sp. IW2-2015 (assembly GCF_002910315.2). Classification (NCBI taxonomy): domain Eukaryota; kingdom Metazoa; phylum Chordata; class Actinopteri; order Salmoniformes; family Salmonidae; genus Salvelinus; species Salvelinus sp. IW2-2015. The sequence goes on along the minus strand of NC_036874.1, from coordinate 13,690,439 downwards.
ACTATCTCAAAAGGCTACTAACACTTGATCCAGGAGGGGATTGGTTTTCTGTGCTGTAACCAAGAAGCTTGGTCTTGCAAACTAGCTACCTATAGCTAGCAAGTTAAACCAAATGCATAGCTGGAGCCCTGAGCTGGAGAAAATGTATTTGGCACTAAGATGGTTAACTTATAGCTAGTAATAAGATATTTATCTGGCATACATTAGTAGTGAATTTCAAGTGTAACAAAACTTCAGTTTGCTCCATTTGCTCTTTATAAACAAACTGGCTAAATAAAATGTTTTATAAAAAAATCAAGATGGCCCGGTATACGGTATAGAGTACCACAGTATGAGTCTTAATACCCATAAAACCTAGCAGTCAAACWGGGAAATGGTTCCAATTGTTTTATTCCACCATTCATTTTCCCCATAGGGGATTTTAGAAACACATAAAATAAGGATTGTGCTAATTAGCTGCTAATGTAGCAAGCATAAAGTACCACAAATACCACGGTGATCTAGACAGGCTGCCGAATCGAGGCAAAGGGAAATATCTCTGGATTAACTACCTAATGTAATCTAAATTTATTCATTAATAAATTGACAAAATATCTTTAAATTGACAATTCTGTGAACTGTCTTGTGCACGTTTTAAATTGACACGATACCTGTTAGCAAAGGTGTCAGCGAGAGATGACGTACAGAGATTTGTGGTCTTGCATGATGTCTACTTTGATGCTAATTAGCATTTTCGAATCAGAGTAAATAGAGCCGAATATATTGCTAAAAGTCTCCTTGTCCGAGACAGATTTACATTGTTATCAAAACGTCACCCCAGGGCGAGCCTACATGAAACACAACCCTTATTCTTAGTGTGTCTAAAATTCCCTATGGGAAAAATGAATGGTGGAAAAACGAGTGGAACCACTTCCCTGTTTGACCGCTAGGTTTTACGAGTATTATGACACCTCCACTGTGGGGCTCTATACCGCCCAAGCCTAGTGTGTGTGTGTGTTTACAAAGTGTCACAGTGCTCTTTGGCAGTCTCTCCGTCTCACCGCGTGGTAACTCAGCTAAAAGAAAGAGTGAGTGAGAAGGAGAGGAGGCGGCGAGTAGAGCTGAGTGTTCATATAGGTTGTAAACCAAATGGCACCCTATTTCCTATATTAGTGCACTACCTTTGACCAGGGCTCTGGGAAATAGGGTGCCAATTGGGACGCAATAATAAATGCATGTCAGAGTAACTAGCCATTAGAATTATGATCATCAATAATGTCAATATGAGTTGCCCGTGTCCTTGTCCTACAGTAAGTGAATGATACAATGTCTCTCCTGACTGCGGCACTCTAACTGCTAGCTCCCACTGCAGCTGAGAGCCAAGGAAGGCTCGTTATCGCCATCATATGAAGGATGCGCCTGGACACGGTCTGTCTGGGCATTGATTCACACTTTCTGGGTCTTTTGTTTTTGTGACCAGGAGGCAGAGTGGGCTACAGACAGATGTACTGGCACATGAGTGATTTGGACACATGATGTGTGTGGATATATATGTTTGCACTCACATGCATGTTCTCATGTGTAATGTGCAGATATGCACACATGCACGCGATCTTCATTGTCATCGGCAACATGCGCGCACGCACAAACAAATCCTTCCACCTACTTACCCACCCACATGCAGGTGCTACCCGTGCCCTTGACAAATGCCCATTTACTGCCAGCTGCTACAGTGTCATCTTTACAATCCAATTACCTATAGTTATCTGCATGTTACAATCCGGCACAATCCACACTAGTTCAAATGACTCAGATTTACAGGGCATTGACACCACACAGAGACATAAAAAGCCCCGTGAGGCCACAGTGGCCCGAGTAGTCATCTCTCCATCTAGCAGCTGGGGGCCCAGTCCCTTGCTGGCCCACTAGCCCTCCAGAACTCCCATAATTCCATTCCCTCTCAGCATACTGGGAGGGCCTGGGAGACCCCAGGTGGATTTACACACAGAGGAAGCTCATTAATCCATACTGTAGGATCCACGGCTAAGATGAATGTGTGTTCGTGTGTGTGTGTGTGACGGGAGCTGCAGATTGGCCCTCTGGTCCCAGAGCTCCATCTCTTATCAAAGAGATTACTAATGACCCTCTCCCTGTTCTTCCTCAACCAAACTAGCAGTTTATGGGCATCATGTAAACACATGCCCACAGTCATTTTAAAGCCTACGTGCACGCACACACACACACACACACACACACACACACACACACACACACACACACAACACACACACCACACACACACACACACACACACACACACACACACACACACACACACACATCACAAGAGTGCACAAACTCCAATTATATCCCACTGTTATTAAGCCTTGTTTCGCGCTTAGAATCCTTAAATATTAATTACAGCAAGAGCCTTTTGAGGGCAGCTGTGGTATGCTTTACCGTGGCACATGCAACGTTGCAGGCCCCTTTCACATCTATCTAAATCTACCTCCCCCTTCTAATAGTGCAGAGCAAGACTTCAGCACAGCTTCAGCTGATCTGCATCTCACTCACACCCTCCTCCCCCCTCTTCTCCCCTGTAACTATTCCCCAGGTTGTTGCTGTAAATGAGAACGTGTTCTCAGTCAACTTACCTGGTAAAATAAGGGTAACAAAAATTTGACAAAATCACAGAAGTGCCTATAGAGACGTGCTGCTGCCTCATATGCAGCGCACGTTATCGTCTACGCATACTTCCCAACCATCCCACGTGCATATCCCGGCGCTCATCCACAATCCTTAACCCAGCCATCGGATCAACGGACAAGGCCACGGCACGGAGGACCATTGATCCGTTGTAACAGGAGACGGCTCGCTTACTTCGCTTTCAGTTTGGAATTATGCCTTGGGTGTTGGACACGACAGTCGCAAACTGAATGGCTTTTCTCTTTTAAGCACAAGAGATGTGTAGCGGCGACGCAGTCACCTCTCCCTGATTTAACACTGTCAGGGACCAGTGGAGACAGACTGAGGGGTAGAACTCTGTATGTATGGCACTCTCAGTTACCATTCAAACTTCTCAATTGTGAGTCAAAGAAACACTTGAAGTGTGAAAGTGAAAATGAGAGGTTGTTGCTCTTTTGGTGGAGTCAGTTTTCACTTCTGGGCTCCAGCTGTTGTCCCGAAAAGTCTTTTTTTACCCACTACAGTGGCGAGATTCTTGGTTAAGTAGCATACAGGTGTAACAAGAACTGACATTGTCAATAATGTACATACAACTTACTGTACAACAGTTCTGTTTCAGTGGGATATAGACCAACTGGAGGCTATATATCAGAACAACAACGAAAACTCTCTGCACCTACCTGATGCATGTGTTTCTCAACTCCAGTCCTCCAGTACCCCCCAACAGGATACCATTTTGTTGTGGTCCCAGACAAACTCACCTAGTTCAACTAATTGAGGGTCTGATGGTTAGTTTGACAAGTTGAATCAGGTGTGCTTATCCAGGGCTACAGGAAAAATGTGTGCTGTCGGGGGTGCTCAATGAATGGAGTTGGGAAACACTGGTCTAACGATGCAGACCATTTGCGCAAAATATACACATGTATTTCCAATGTCTTGCTGGCTGTTGCTGAACACAGCTTTTGCATGACAGGACAGAGAACAACTACAAACCCTTATCTGAGGCCTGATAATGCCAAGCTTGCCCTATGGCACTGGTCCATTATCGTTTTTTTTACGACTCAAATTTTGCACCTCCTTGTGAACACTTAAAGAAAGCTGTGCTTTTTACGACCGTGGATGAATGAATTATTCCTGTTCGCCAGCTGTGCGTGATGAAAACCGAGCCCAAAACACCCTCTCTGACCTTCACAATCCACCAATACCCCACCAGGACAAAAACATATCCTTTTTTTAACCACGTTTCCTCTCCTGTCTCATTCCTCCATCTGTGGTAGGCTTTTACTCAGGGTAGCAGCTGACTAAAAGGCTGTAAAAAGGCTGAGGAGACCGAAGCTGTCCGCTTGGATCGCTCACCCAGCCCAAACCAGCATAACCCCCATATGTTGTTTTTCTCTGGCGTGCACCGGGCTGCCGGGCCTCAGTTCCGAAAGGCCTTGACTGAGTTGACCCTTTGCTCTGTCCGCGCGTCACTCACAGTGTCACTCGGTGTCACACAGTGTCCTGAAAACGGGGACCTAATCTAGGAGGTCATTGAGGTCAGAGGAGGACCTGTCGACCAGACAAAGCCTGTGAAAACACAATGTTCGGAGCCTGGTTGGTTGTTCCTGTGACATCTTTATGTAAGGCGACCGTTCTCCTCTGCCAAGGTTAGAGTTGGCTATGTCATGATGTTCTCTCTGCCGTTATACAATACCCAGAGGCTGCTCTGCAATCCTATAGGGGCGTTCAGAATCAGACACACTATTTGCGCGTGACCTCTGTGTGGTCCAATGTTTAGAAACTGCCCACGTCACCACAACGTAAAGGTGGCAGGTAGCCTAGCGGTTAAGAGGGTTGGACCAGTAACCGAAAGGTTGCTGGTTCGAATCCCCGAGCCGACTAGGGGGGAAATCTGTTGATGTGCCCTTGAGCAAAGCCCTTAACCCTAATTGCTCTGGATAAGAGATAAGATAAAACATGTTACAGTGGATGATCTGTGCTCTGCTAGTTGGAATTGCACAGCTGAGTAAGACCCTTGAGGCCAGGGTATAAGAAGTGCCAGTACATGGTGAACCACTGAATTGTAGCATGTATACCAGGGCTACTAGACATGTAGCTTGATTAGCTAGAAAGAAAATGGCCAGAGGGAAAGATACTGGCATGTGCTACCCATCTTCGAAACTCAACATTAGGCATCAGACGACATCCTGGGCAGAATTAGCACAGTGCTCTCAGCAGCCTTCTCTCATCTTACAAGGTGTGTGTGTGAAAGAGAGAAATGCACAAAGCACAGCACACATGGTTGAAAGCCTGCTGCTGGGTGCCTGCTGCCAGATATCTGGGTTGTAATACTACGACGCTGCCCTGATAAGAATCTAATTTGCTCAGTAGGATTTAACTGGAACAATCGGTCGATTTCTTATAAGCGGCGGTCTGTCCCGGCTGGTTTTTGCCTCTATCCCAGCGGTTTACATCATTATTAGCGTCTGATGGTTTAGCATTAATTCTTATGGACAGTCTGGGAGTCTTGTAAATACTACTAGTCTTTAGAAGAGAAGCACAGACCATGAGCTCGATCTACTAAGTGTTCGCACCAGGTGCAAAGAACACCAAAAACGAAAGCTACGAACGTGTATTTATTCTTTATCTCCAGATCTTATTCTTTTTACTAGCTAGTAACGTTTTGTTCTGTCCTCATTGTTTAATTCCATTCAAGTATATTTTTTAAAATAGGTGCCGACTTTGATTCGCACTTAGTAAATCTCCGTCATGTGTCTTTGATTGATACACTACGACAAAGCCAGGGAAACGGAACACGTACTTTTATCCACGCTTCTTTTCACCATCGTCCAAAGATAAAACAGAGACCCCTTCCGTCTCTGTCAGTTTCATGACACGAGAGAGACACACATTTCCTGCACATCGATTCCATTCTTCATTTCAACACGGCTGGCCGCAGGAGAAGCGGAGGAGTATGCAGGTTAGGGAACTGGATGGTCTCAGAGCAGGAGTGCCACTCTTTTGCCTTATTTGTCATGGTGAATAGGATTACATGGACAGGAGCGACCTGATCCTAGATCAGCACTCCTACTATAGGTCGCTTCATGAATACAGGCCCTGGAATTGCATTGGATCTTCAATGTTAGGAGGTTGAAGTTGCATGCGGTAAGAGATGAAGCTATATACATTTGAGCTAGGTACTTGAGTTGGACCCAATCCATAAATGCCCTACACTATTGATAATACGAACATATACTGGCTGGGTAATTCCAGCGGAATGCTTCTGGGAAAGATTGGATAAGTGAAGCTTGTCTCCAAATCGTGATCATATCACACTTAGCTTTGAAGTGAAGCTAGTTTCTCTAAAGCGGTTATCATAGCTTGTAATGGAATCCTGTATTTCCAAAGCATGTAGTCTACACCAAGGGACTGATTACGGCTTAAGGCTGTGTCATCACTGACTCGATTCCCGTGTGATACTAATACAAAATGAAAAGTGATTTAAAAAGTCCAGTTGTAAACTTCCAAGATATCGACAGTTATTTGCCTGACAGAGCAGAGGTAAAACAACATGTTCTTCACTTTAATGCGTTCTGCAGTAGCATTGATTAACACATGTGCCTTGAGCATGAGTGTCTGAACTGACACAGGTGACACAGTGACACAGATGTACTGTAATGTATCTGGAGCGTCTGCTGACTAGCAGCATGAAGCCCCCCATGCGTCTCCATTCGCCGTGACGTCGTCTGAACTAGAACATGATGTGTATAATTTGAGTGGCATCGCCTGAGACCGAGAGGGAGCATTAAATGAGGTCATCAAGTGAATAAGATATGAAGAATTCTCTGGGGGGAAAACACGGACATGGTTAAGAATTCCACACCGAACCCCATTGGGAAACAAACAACCGGAAAGCGATCGTCTGCTCTGAAATCCTCGGAACACTTTACATTATAACGAATAGTAAATGACATTCATCTGCCCATGTTATTCTCAGTAATGTTATTCTCGGTGACGGAAAGTCTCCCAACGTTATTCTCGGTAACGGAATCATTGTGCCTGACGAACATGATTCCACGGTTCCACAAAGTTCTATGGTTCCCCCACTCTGAGCCAACATAGTGGAGGTAATCGAAATAACTTCACAGTTTGTTTGCTGGGTATAACGCGGCTGTCATGCCTTTGTTGTGCCATGTCATGCCATGTCTTTGTTGCGCCGCCATGATGCAATTACAGAGGTTTCGGCTCCAGCGTTATCCCGGGGAAGCCGGCAGTGAGCTTTTTATGTTCCCTATAGTCGAATTACCTAGCCATGGAAGGCATACTGTGCCTATGAAAAGATGCCAGGCTAAATAACTTAAGTCTCTGAAGGGGGATTGGACGTTTCAGCTGATTGAAGCTTGCGTAGACGATCAATCATCACCTAGAGTAGATATAGTATTGTAGATGTAGATTCAGCGAAGTTATAGCCTCAACCACCAAGTGGCACTGTATACTGCCTTATGTCTTGTGTCTTGAGAAGGGCGGTTTGAAAGTGAGTGTTAGTTACAATGCTGACTTACATTGCTTGCATTCCCCACCAATATAGACGCGTAACAGTCAAATGTGTTTGAATTCCCATATAGGAATATGTGTAAATTACAGTTTTGGTGGTTGCAGGAATAAAAAAGAAATCACTTTTTTACTACACCTCAACTACACCTGAAAGGAATGTGTTATTTCTCCTGAAGTGAGCCGGCAGTCACATCGAATCAACTCCTACCATCCATGTGAAGGTTCCTGGAGAACCCAAACAGAGTGTATTACTCCTACACAGACAGGAGGTTATAGCTATCCAGTTATCACAGTTACCACTACAACACCCTCACAAGCTCTATCACCAGCCACCAACCTTTCTACGAAAGTCGAACAATATTCGGAACCCCGATGTATCCGTATCAGCTGGCACGGCGCCCTCCTTACATCAGACGAACCATCACGCACCACCGCTCGCCCAGACTTCCGATCCATCAATAATACAGCTGTGAGCTCCATCCATCCGCCGGCTGGGTCGTCTAGCTCGGCCCCATCGCTGGGGTTACAGTGGCGTTGGCAGGGAAACAGGGGGTGATGGGATGTGGAGCGTCCACAGAGGTTGGAGGATGTCAGGTTCATTTCTCTTTAAGGATGTGACAGTTTCTTCACAGCCCTAGCTGGAAGGAGAGGACACTGGGTACATGTTGACTTGCTCCAGAGGCAGACGGAGATGGAAACTAACTAGTGTCCTCCTCGAGGAGATGAGACACAGAGAGGGAGACGAGGAGATGAGACACAGAGAGACGCTTAAAATCTGGAGAGTCTCGTTAAAAATAAGACTGAACTAAGGCAAAGTGCACTAGACCTGCATAAAACTTTTCAATAATACTTTTCTATTCCAAGGTTAGCAACAGCTCAATGACAAGAACAGAATGCAGAAAAATCTGCAAAAAACAACATGTATTAACAACAGCATTTCTTTGTATTTCTGTAATGTTCAGAGTTTGCAAATAGGCTAACAGACATAACAGTCTCAACCAGACAGTCTCTCTTTTAGTATTCAAACACAATACCTGTACACAAACAGTATTTCTCAAGGTTTCTGCATGATTACTTCAGCACACTGTAAACAGGGAAGAAAGAAAACCCGAGACCTGTTGATCATGCTGAATGTGTGTAGCCAGGGAGAGACAAAAGAACCAGGGGATTGAGTATGCTCCGTAATGAGATTGAGTAGAGCAGAGCGGTGGTGGCGGTGGGAGGGTAGAGCCTGTTCCTGGACACAAAGCAGAAGAGGAGAGGGGGAACAGAGGCAGCTTGGCCTGTCTAAGAGACCAAGAACAGGCAGATCAAATGCGGGTTCTCTTTGGACTATACACTGGCTGCTACAGAACCAGAGAAATAGGACGGAGCTGATTTACAGTAGTACTGGCTTCAAAGCACTGCCTCATCAAAGCGGCATGAGAGGATACGGTCACACTTATAACGGTGTGTGTGTGTCGGGGGGGTGGGGTGGTTTGTTATAATGAGAAGATCTGACGATGCGTGATTGTCCAAGATAAATCACAGTCTTAACGATGACTTTTCTTTGTGTATATAGTATCCTCTATGAGAGTGTGTGACAGGGGGGACAATAAGGCGCTGTAACACCTGGGTATCAAGTCTGTGGCGGTCATCCACTTGATCCTAAGTGATGTATCTCTTGATTTATATATTCATGCAACTGAAGTGTTATATCGCTGCCGTTAGCGCCAGTTTTGACTGACAAATACTGTATGTAATCTACCCGCTAACTGTTGAGTGGAATCACTCACTCCCCATATACATTTGAACAGGCAACTTAACACACTGATGGGGCTGGACGCCTCAGATAACAACCATTCAATCCCCTTAAAAGGCGTTCATTTCCACCCCAAAAATGGCAAAGTGAAAACTCTCAATAAACACCATTTTCACAGCTCTTCAAAGGGAGTTGCGATCTGTTACTTCCCGAAATGACAGACAACGAGCAGGTTTCATCTGGCTGGTGGTTTGTGCTATAACTTTTTAAAAGCTCATGAAATGGATCCATAAAGACATACACAAAACATAGCTACAGTTTTATTGTCATAGTATACCGTCATAGATGACGGATTTTGCTATTGCAACAAAAGCATTTAGCTGCACCTGGTTTAACATCTGCTGATCTGTGAACGTGACAAATAAACTTTGATTTGATTTCATAGATGTAAAGAGCCGCAATGCCTTGGTCTGAGTGGGTGGGAATTCAGACAGCGGCGCACCCGTCTGCTCGCATGGTGCAGCAAGCCATTAACAGTTGTCTTCCCCTAGCTATGAGAGTTGTGTGGACAGGCACAGATGGGGAGGAGAGAATGAGAACAAGAGGTGACGGAGAGTTTTTAGCACATTGAATGCATGCGCTCCTGTAAACTGCCACAGACGCGGTAGGAGAACATCTGCGCCCAGACCTGTGGACAGCTAATGGCAGGCGTGATTCCACAAAAAGACAAGAAAGGGAAGACACGGGTCATATATGATTCTATTACCCACGGTGTGGAACTGGAGTCTAAAAATACCAGACCTGATGTGAAACATTTACATGCACTGAATGCCTCGTAAAAAGAAACACAACGGGTTCGCTGCAGGTTGGCGACACGGGCATGCTGCAATCTGCTCCTTTTCCCTATCAGTGCTGCATCAGCACGTTGTATTTGACCGACCCTGTGACCTTGCTGCTTCGAGGGTTACATTAAAGGTGTGTGCTCCATATCTGAATCTGATGACTACGCTATGTAAACCACTACTGGTTTTGTCTAGCCTGATGACCTTTCTTTTCCAATAGCAGTCTGCCGTCTGCAGAGGTTATTTCTGTTTTATCTCCACATTCTATATTACTAATAGAGACACCTAAAGGGCATTTGGGTGACATCTCATTTGCACCTGCTTCAGAGTCATGGTTACATTCATAGCACATTCACAGCTCAAATAATCTCTCTTCTTCACATGAACGTGCTGCGAAACAACAGACATGACTGGGCCAACCTGGATCAAATCCACATCCCTTGCAACGCTTCACAATTCAAACGATCAAACAACGGTTTCAGTTTCAGTTTCAGTTGGACGCACAAACACACCTCGAAGCATTTCCTTGAAGCAATTAGTGATAACCTCAACCTTTCTTGTCAGTCAAACTCCATTTAACTAATGGTTGTTGCCAAGGAAGTGTCAGGTTGCCAAGGACCTATAACTACTACAGCTCTCGGTTCTTTCACACTGTATGAAGTCATCACCGTCCAGACACATCATCCTCCCAGCTGGGATCCTCCTCCACTCCATTATTTCCTGTGAGTGCTCGTCAGAGACAAAGTGCCATACGTGAGAAACATGCATCCCTCCTCCGATTGGCCTTACTAGTTTCCTGGTTGCAGAGCACACACTGTTGCTATGGTTTCTGCTCAGGCCGCGCTAACTCCGTCTGTCTTCGATGTCGGCTGGGTAAAACGCAGCGATTCCCCTCCGTTTTTTTCTCAAYGGGGAGGCCATCCATCCTGCCACTCTGTCACCCAGGCCGACACAGATCAACATAACTCTCAGCTCTCTAGGGACGATACACAAATCAACAATACATACCGTTTCAATAGGTGAATACCTTCTGTCAATATGCAACGTAGAGAAAGAAAATGACAAAAAAATACAATGAATTTGTTGCCTGAAGAAATAGATAGGTGTAGTAAGCATCAGTTGTTATACGAATAACAAAGTAAAGTATACACACACACTGAACAACTTGGATAAGGCTCATGTGCTCTACAATTTATACAGTACTGCAGGGTGACTACTGAGGCGACGCTACACTAGTGTCTTGCTTGAGAGCACAGAATTGTAACTTTGACACCTGGGGTTTGAGCTGGCCAACCTGTGGTCAGTAGCCCTTGGCCAATGCCTGGCATTAATTTGAAGTTGCACTACACTATTTAATAAATATCTGACCCCATTTTCCCCTCAGTACACGGTATATCGCCAAGGTTACTACTGGACTGGAGGCCCGAGCAGCTCCACAACCCTATCGTTTCACATGAATGCATAAAACTTGGCCAAAGTAGACAAATACAATTCCAGCTCATTCGCACTGTGTCACTTGGAGATATGTCCTATGAAGGGGAAGGGCTGGAGGGGAATTGAAAAGAGAGGGTTTACTTATTCATTCGCTTCCTCTATTTTTCTGCCTGTGTGTTTTTTTTCAYTYAGAGATCTCTGTGGAGTGGCTGTGGGATTGTGGGGTTGAGTAGTGTTAGCATTAACATGGTATGTGGAAGAGTGGTGTTAGCATATGCTAGCTAGCTAACATGCTATTGGACTGGCACATGGTAGCTAATATAGTGTGACGCTAAGCAGCGTTAGCGTGACTAACATGCTGGTGAGCAATGCCGTCTGATACTGCCAGAACCCCACTGGAAAGGCCTGGGTCAACTGAGGGATCCCCGTACAAATGTCACTGCTCATGGATATTGCATCGAGCCTGGCCTTTTGATGCTAACTAAATGTTACTGTTAGCCTAGCGTTTAGATGAAGAGGCGCACAGGAGGGGAGAAGGGGGGAGTGTAAGAGAGCGAAGGCACCCACGTCATTTAGGGAGAGGGTGGTCTCTCTGAACTCTCTCTTCCACTCTTATGTGTGAGACCAATATCCTTTTCAAACAGAACACATTTGTCAGCGTTGTCAGATGAAATATACACCATAACAGCGCTTTTCTCCGTTGGTGGGGTTGCTTAATCAGTTGGTCTCCCTCTGGCATTAGCCTGATGCTACAAAGTAGCTAACCAAAGTCAGGTGGGCAGATGCTGGCTCACAACATCAAAGCTAACGTTCCAGGCCTGCGCAGGCTAATAAAAGGAGCGTCTTTGTGATGTGTTCTAAAGAGGTGTTGTATGTCGTGTCTAGGGCAGCGAGGGCAGCGGGGGCAGTTTGTTCTCTGAGGCATTCTCTGACCCTGACAGCTAACGCTTCAGCAGAGGCACAGTAGGACTGGACTGACAGCTGTCTGTCGCATCGGAGGCTCTCCAACCGATATGCTCCAAACTGACAGGTCAGACGAAAACATGGGCTACTCTCCAGCAGAGGAACACACTGAGACAACCTCAGGGTGTAACAGGGAGGGGTGTGTACGAACGTATTAGTGTTGTAGTTTGAAGTGGCAAGAGCACACCACGCATTGTGATCTGGCTAAACGTCCGTACAGAATGTACCAAACTGGGTAAGTTGTAGGCCTGTTCAAACAAAATCATTATACCAAGGACAGAAAAGTATAACTTGATTAACTGTCACGCATATAGTGACATACTTTACTCGCACACAAAACAAGGCTAGAACACATGTGCCTTCATGATTACACTGCCCTTTGAAGGTCCCCTACTTTACCTCCATTAACAACAAACATGCAGGTATGACCAGGCTGACAGAGTGGCATTAGCAGTTGTTCTGTCATTCACAGAAAGAAGTCCAGCTTTGTCAGGACAATTCCTGGCGCTGTTGCCTCTGCCGTCCTGAATAAGGCTGCTGTCCCCTGTCCTGCACGTGGTGCAGGCTGTGGTCACCTTGCATTAGTTGCATGCCCGCGGTGACAACCACAGAGCCAAGATGCCTCCCACACTGGCAATTGATCAATCCAGCCAAAGCAATGTTTACCCAATATCTGTCAATAAATAAGTCCTGCAGGGGCCAAAGTGTCTGAAAGCATCTGTGAGGGGAGTCCGTCTGCTTGTGTGTGTGCGTTTGTGTTGCGTGTGGCTATAGTTTGGCAGCTCCCTTGTGTACCCAGCCTGTGGTGACAGACGTGCCACAATGAGTCTACCTGCCCAGCGTCTGAATGTCACTTTACTATAGTTTGCACTCTCCTATATCTCCTGTCCTTCCTTGCTCTCCCCTCTCCTGTCCTTCCTTACTCTCTCCTCCCTTACTTTCCTCTCATATTCTCTTCTCCCTTTCCTCTCTCTATTTCAGCACAGTTCTCTTAGTACTAGGGCAAATCTGCCATTGATCCAAGGATTCCAATTAGCACACACAGATAGAAAACGACTTAGCCGGTGCCTCAAACTAAAAAGTAAAAAAAAAAAAGGGAAAAAAAGAGAGAGAATGATTAGCCGATTGGGCTAAATGGAGTGGAATAAAAAATATGTCGCTTTCACAAGAACAACGTTGAGCAGCAATTAGAGTGGCCTTATTGTGTTGCAACCAGACAAGCACTGTACCTGGGTATATAACTTTCCAATTACAACTTCAATACGAACACACGCGCTTGGGAGCACGAACGCACGCCCGCGCACACACACACTCACACTCAATAAGCAACTGCCATCCCTAAATGTGTGGGTGTGCTCGAGCATGACGTCTTTACTCATACTTTACTCATACTCATACATACTCATACTGAAACTAAGCGATAAACCTTGGGAATTACCAGTGTGCTTTTGACCGTTAATTACCCAGGAAGAAAGTGCAAACTATGGGGTCAAAATCAGGCCGCTGTGCAGTGACACGCCTGCAGGAGGGAGACTTGGGCAGACATGAAAGCGCTTTCTCCCCGGGGCGTCTATCACACACCGCGTCCCACTCCAACGCCAGAGCACAGAAGACGGACCAGACCGCGAGGCTCCGGCGAGGAGCCAAGCCTGGCTGAGAGGGAAAGGAAGCCCCGTGGACGGTGGTGGCACGGTGCCCAATCACGCTTAGTCGCCGCCACCATGGAGTCTCAGCTAACACTCGGCTTTGATGCAGCAGTCTCTGTCCTCCAGTCCCCCACTGAGCTAACACACGGAGACAGGTTAACTCGATCAGTGCCATCGCGCTCAGAACGGTGAGAAGACACGATTACCCTAAAAGGGGTTCATTAAGGCTTCATTATAGCATATGCCTTCAAAACACAAGGCTCTGATTGGCTCTGATTGATATCATTAGGGGCAGAGTGATTTTTCCAGTCAAGAGTACTTATGCTGACAGGAAAACAAAATCAATTTGGGGCGAGAAAGGGGGAGAAAGGGTGACCTGACAGAAGAATGTATCGAAACTGAAGGAAAGGGGCATCATGTCCCTTATTTTAGGTCGTGATGGGGTTCATTCYGGTACACAATTGGCCTCTCTACCTCCCAAAGCTGTTAGGTTGATGGGAGAGGGATCGGAGGAGAGTGAGGAGAATGAGCATGGCGGTTGGTGGAGAAATTGGCCGTAGAGAACTGAGGTGCATTGGATTCGCTTAGTAGAGCTGATGAGCGTGTAAGTGGACTGGGGAGGAAACAACGCTCATTCTCCACCAGAGGCCTCAAATGTAATTACAGGCTAACAAAGCATGGTCCCCGCGGATGCCCCCCAAACCTCCCCTACCTCTTTTACCATGACAGCCTGGCACCGAGCTGGTGTCAGTCCGTGTCTTGTATTTGTGCTTGCCGTATAATCAGACATTTGCACTACACACATACTATACAACACATTCTCCGGGGGTTCGGTACGAATCATTTAACTGTTCCAGGAGCATCTTCTGTTGTTGTGTTAGAGGGGGAGAGTCTGTTCCGGGACTCCCCCCTCAGTTCACCCAGAGTAGAGGAAGTGTGTTTAAATCGCTATTTCTGAATATGCTGAGTGATTAATTGGAACTATGTTGCAATAGTAACTTATATATTTAGACTGTTTGTTGATGAAATGTGATAAAATGTTACTTTGACGATCATTGGCAAACCCCTACCTGGTTGGTTTAGTCCGGAGAGGGCAGAATGAGCCACAGTATAAAACAGTCCTCGTTGGCGTGTGGCTCAGTTGGTAGAGTATGGTGCTTGCAACGGCAGGGTTGTGGGTTCGATTCCCACAGGGGACAAAACAAAATAGAAAGGTAGGAAAATGTATGCACTGGAAGTCGCTCCCAGTGAGGCCGTCTGCTAAATGAGAAAAATGTAGATGTCTTGTTCATCGTTGTCTTTGTTTTGTACAAAGTTCTTTGGCACATGTAAATAAACCCACTTCAGAGGTTACTGGTAGTTCTGTCTCCTGCCTCCTCTCTGAACACCTCTACCGCTAAGGTCACTTTAGAGGCAGACTGGGGTATTGGGTTGGGTAGCATGTCCTTCATATGTTTGTGTTAGCGACCTGCGCTAGCACTGTGAGAAACTCCATTGGAAATCATATAGCCTGCTAGCTTGCTAAATATCAGATGAGTTAATATATCAGCACTTTGTAATTGCTCAAGAATTCCCAGGAGACCCCTGTCTAAATAACCAGCTTTCAAATGTCTAAAATACAGATTATTTCAAGGATATAAAACCAACAAGACCTAACACAAACTGAAAGAGCTGTGGGTAGAATAATCATACTTTGACTTAGTTAAAGGTTCGTTTCTATTTTCTTTTAAATGTCACCGACAGGAGAGAGGAAAGGCGGCCAAAGGCAGAGGTCCCAGTGCATCATGGGTAGACGCGCTCGACAGATGTCGTCTTGTTCAACGCATTGTGGGAAAAATCCAAACAAATATGCCACAGTTCTCTTCCTTCATCTCCAATCCCTCTCTATCTCTCCCTCTCTCTCTTTCCAAGTTGCCATGGACACAGGTAGTCAGACAGTGTGCTTCAGAACAGAGAGCTTGACCACTGGGATCACTTTGGCTTAAAATGTTCACCCTGCCATTAGCATGAACTGAATCATCCATTTCTAGGATGTAAAATAGAATGGGGAATAACACAGGCCATTATGGTAATTGGCAGTAAAGATATGCATTTTCTGTAATAATCATGTGGAATGTGGAGTACCATCACAATGACTATTCCCACAATTACCTTGAACACAGCAACCATATAACTAATACGCCTGTTGTAAAAGCCATTCAAATCGCTCGCAAATCCCATCGTGTAAGTCAAGGATTATTTTCCAATTTCCACCATCTCAGTGATGGAGTGTTCTTCAGGCTATTCGCTAAAGTAAATGTCACTGCAAGAATGACCATGAACCTATTCACGATCTTCACAAATGACCCATCTCGCAGGTAATAAAGCCTTGCCATTTAAACACTATTTGATTGACATCTGCCAAATCCCTAGCTAGCACACGCCAGACCAAGCCTGTGAGGCACTTTGTGATGAGCCTGTAAAGGCACTTTGTGTTTTCGTGTGTAATTGTGTGATTGTCTGTGGGTGAGTGTGATTGTGTGCCTGTCTATGTGTGTGAGTGTGTGCGTCTGTGCTTCCATCTGTCCATGTGTGTATGGGTGCATCTGTGCTATGCGTGTGCATGTGTGTTGCCTATACGGCTGTGTGTGTCCGCTAGTCAGTACTTCTGCAACTCATCCATCACCTTGGTGAGGGGGAGGGAGGGATGAGGGGTCGTGATGGCAGCGCATCGAGGCTGAGCAGGCCCAATCAGCAGAGCCCTCGGTCTCTAATGGAGTGATAGATCGGCCCGTCTGCCCCATGTTAAACAGCCCCGCTCCAGCTGGAGCCCAAAGTCACGGGCATCATGCCCACCCTGTCCGCCGGGCCACTGTCTGCATCGCCAGCAAAGAGGAACCAGAGCGCGTTGAGGGAGGAGGCTAAGAGAGGAGTTGGCTGGCAGTGACAAAGAGATAGATGGGACACAAATTATTGATTTCTTACTTTCCTAGAACTCTGCATGTGGGGAATGTGGGTGCTTTTGAGCTTAAGTGAGTGAGTGAGATATGATAGAGAGAAAGCGAGAGCGAAAGGAGAGAGAGAGAGAGAGAGAGAGAGAGAGAGAGAGAGAGAGAGAGAGAGAGAGAGAGAGCATGCGCACGCTCACACCCTCACACATTGCAGTGCCATTCATTTGTACCACATTTGTACACACTAAATATGACATCTACCACTTGGCTTCTGTCATTCTATGATAAAACAGCTTCCTGTTAGGGTGGCAGCTGGCCCAGTTTCTAGAAAACCAACTCCATCCATGCTAGCTTTTTGCAGAGTTTTACTGAACTGTACACAGGTCTCCACCCCGGAACTAGCCCGGAATTACGTGCTTTAGCCTAAGTCTCCACGCATATTAAACAAAATATCAACTTTTTGGGGCTATCATTGTGCAATAATCCTATTTGTAACAAAACTACAATGATACATTCCCTGTCCGGGCCTCCAGGGGGATCGAAGGAAAACATCCCTTTGTGAAGTCAGCAATTACCTGTCCTTGACCAAGGATGCATCCCAAATGGCAGACTTTCCCCTACATAGTGCACTACTTTAGACCTACAGTACATAGGGGATAGGTTGCCAGTTGAGACGCACCCCCAAGTGATTTTCTGTGGACTGAGGGAGAAGGAGAAACGGCCAGTGAATAAACCCGTGCAGTACATGCAATACCGAACAAGACGCAGACAATAAAATAAATCAATATCAGCCTCTTGGGGACATGCACTCGACAGTGTTAAGGAAGAAGCATGTGAATAGCCTAACAGTAAGCTAGTATCCATTAGTGCATCACTTACTGTGGTGAAAATCACCTTGGAAATGAATGTATTTTTCCAAGAGAGTAATTTCGTTCCAACACCTCTGCCTCCAGCTGTGCCTGGCTACTTCCCGGGGTGTTAATGTGTTGGCTGCCTTGAGTTTTCACCCAGAATGACAATATTACCCCACAAACTCACATAAAAATGAGGAGGCTTCAAGGAAAAAACAATCAATAATGGACTGTGATTTAAGCCCGTCAATCACACTGGCTGGGAGCTACATACAATATAATTTAGCAGCCCTCCTAGAGATGGTAATGTCATCAGGTAGATGAATTCACCACAGTACATCTACAAAACCCACTGACAGGTTGTGAGCCATCAATCAACAGAAATCACATTAGAAAATCTTTATTTTGTCATTTAGACCACTTTGCAAGCATGGATGATCAGAGAGAACTAAAATATGCATCCATATTCATGAAGAGTTAAAACGATGGGGGGGGTGGAAACAACTCATCCACGTTTGTGAGTGGGAATCAGGATAATGGAGCATCAAAGAGTCGAATGGAGCCTTTATTCGACAGCTTCAGAGCCGCGACAGAGCTGTTTTCATTGGTTATTACCTTCTAGCACATTGTCCCTACTCCTGCCCCAGGTATCACGTATGGAGAGGAAAACTAAAGAGTATGTAAGAGATGAGAAGCGAAAGAAAGAAAAGGCTTTAACTTGGGGATTAGAAGACTTCAAGCTGAACCTGGACTTTCATTAGACCGCATACTCTCGAACGCTATCTATGATCTTCAAATGCTTCCAGAGTGAGAGCGAGTGAGAGAGAGAGAAAGGGAGAGAGAGAGAGAAAGGGAGAGATGGAGAGAATGTGTATAATTTAGTATGAGCTCCTTGCCCGTAGGAAACATAGATCAGAGAGCGTCCACASGKCCTWAATGTGCTCTCTCCCCTAACACCGCGAAGCCTTACTGCCCTAAGGAAGAGCGTTTGTGAACGGACTCCTTTATCTCACAGACATCTTGGTGGGATAAGCTTGTTCAGGCTTATAGCAGAACCAGCTGGGAGGCTGAACTCCAGCTGGGAGTGACGGGAGAGCAAGGGAACCCATGCATTTAGCTGGGGAAGACAAGAGCAGAGTAACAAAACCAAGCAGACAGAGAGAGAGAGAGACAGAGAGACAGAGACAGAGAGAGAAAGAGATAATAAGCTGAGGAGGAAAAGAACAGAAATGACAATTTGTGGAAAAGAAAAAGGGAGAGAGGAAGTGTGTCATGGTCACCAGCTGCTTTAGTCCAGCTCTCCTGTCAGAGTATTTAATAATCACCATCAGCAGATAGAAAACTGTGTACTGTGGAGTGCTGAGTGAAGGACAAGGCTCCATTAACCCACGGCTCTGTCGTAAAGCAGACACAAGCAAGCCTGCACGCACACACAACAGCCACACACCACACATACGCACACACGCACACACACGCACGCACACACACACACATGCACACACACACACGCACACACACACGCACACACACACACACACACACACATACCGCTAAGTAGGGGACACGCCAGCGTTATAATGAGACACGCGTTATAGACATTATAAAATAGCTGGGGCTATTTTCTATTTCCAAGCTTCCCGCCTCTGCTTTGTGGTCGTTCATCAACTCCGGGGGGAACGCTTCCAAATCTCTCCTCGTACTGCTTGCCTGCTGCCTGCTAAAAAGCCAGCCCATTAGCTAATTGCGTTACACTAAATAAGAAAAAACAGATCAATTAGAGTCGGCCTGTGCTTGATCGCCTGTATGTGTGTGTGTGTGTGTGTGTGTGTGTGTGTGTGTGTGTGTGTGTGTGTGTGTGTGTTGTGTGTGTGTGTGTGTGTGTGGTGTGTGGTGTGTGTGTGTGTGTGTGGTGTTGTGTGTGTGTGTGTGTGTGTGTGTGTGTGTGTGTGTGAGTTTGTCTGAGTTTGTCCTGTTGTGTTGAGGGTAGGTTGGTGTGATACACAGAAATGCAGGTGTGGAAGCCCTAGTGGGTAATCCAATAACATACCTGGGCGATTGGACCGAAGCGAGATCTCCCGCGAGTTAGGAGTGAGATAATACGTGATTGCTATTCCCCAAGCTGGAAAGCTTCATGCAATATTATTCATTATTCATCTGGTAATTCATTACTGCACTCAGGCCTTCTACCTGTCTGGCAATTCATGTGTTGCTTTTATGGCGCTAAATTAATAGCGCACTGCATCTTCATTACATCCTAAATGAATGTCAGAGAACGGCTTCCGCAGCGTTTCACTATGGTAACCAGCCACTGATGACATCGAAAGATTATTCACGGACAGGGAGATCAGATAAGAAAGAAATACCACCCTTGACTAAACACACACACACACACACACACACACACACACACACACACACAGCCACCATAACCAATTCCATAACACCTTATTTGGAATTAAGGACAATGTGACCAACCTTGTCTGAATTCACAATGCCTTCTTGACAGCACGAAATGTGATGTCTGACGTGAGGATGAAAACAAGACGCGATCAAACTTACTTCCACTTTGTCCCCATCTGTCTTCGACTGCGAAACAAAGGGCCAGACCCCTGGCAGCTCTACACCGATCTACTCTTCAAACTTTTCTCAAAATCTGCACGTACAGTATATGTAAGGGATAAACAACAAGGGGTTATGAGTKCYCTGGGAATGATGCATGATGGGGAAGGTGYGCCACGACACACAGCMGAGTTATGACAAGGCAGTTTCCCACCCAGACTGAAAACGAAGCAGACATATCGAGCGGCTGAAGCTCTACATGGGAGAAAGAGTGACTAACTTTAATTCATTCATTCAGCTGTGTTCCACAAGGCTGGCTGGCTGTCTGTCTGTGTGTCTGTGTCTGTGTCTGTGTGTGCCTGTGTGTGTGTGTGTGTCTGTATATTATATATATTATATATATTATATATATATAATTATATATATATATATATTATATATATATATGTGTGTGTGTGTGTGTGGTGTGTGTGTGTGTGTGTGTGTGTGTGTGTGTTACCTAACATCTTAATCTCCTCAGTCACAAATCAACTACACTCTCCCCACTTCGGAGAAAGCATTTTTCCTGCGAGACATATATCACTAGCCAAAGCAACCAGGATCAATACCGTACACTGTTTAAAGATGTGGCCTTTGAACCACAAAGACTGTTATATACTGTGGCCTATAAAAATACACTTTACAATCCTTTTTCTTAATTATGAAAACTAAGGGGCCGTACTTTGAAAGGGGTTTATGTTGTAGTAAAACTGTACAGTGCTGTAAATTTGTTTATATTCAGAATATACAGGGTAGACTACAGAATATACAGGGTAGCCTACAGAATATACAGGGTAGCCTACAGAATATACAGGGTAGCCTACAGAACATACAGGGTAGCCTACAGAATATACAGGGTAGCCTACAGAATATACAGGGCAGCCTACATAATATACAGGGCAGCCTACATAATATACAGGGTAGCCTACAGAATATACAGGGTAGCCTACAGGCTACAGAGGCTATATTTTCCATTGCGTGAGTTTTCTTCTTTCTACTCTCACTCAAACACTTGTAAAGTTGCACTGAACATGGAAAATAGATTAACTTTCTATTCCAGCTCCCCATCATTTCTCATCACTCTCCACCCTCTTCATTAAACACCTGAATGTATTTTAATTGGAGGGACTACATGAGCAGCCTGAAGGACAGAAGCTAGGCTAACTGACAAACAGAGTGGATGATTTGTAGTTGGCCCAAAAACTACTGCTCCTCTGGAAAAAGGGGACGTGACTGGTCAATCCAGGTGTGGACTCACTACTAGCCAGTAGCTCACTTCAGCTTGATGGCCTGTGTGCTCAGCTCAAAAAGTGATAGAGATAGTGGTCGTGTCCGAATACCCATACTTGCGTCCTAAATAGTAGTCTGTTTGAGTGTGCGAAAAAAAAAAATATTTKGGATTTCTGTTTTCTCATTGAAAAGTGTTTTTTTGTTCTCTTGGCCTTCGTCAGAGCTTTTAAACTCAATACAAAACCATATTTTCATTTCTGAATGTGTCTACACCGGGGACTCAGGATGTATCTGCATTTTTGATTTACATGCTAATCAGGCCTTTTGATTTGAACATAGCCTATGGCTTGTTTTAGGTTTGTAGGCTAGGCTACCTATTGAATTATTTAATTCATGGATCAAACGTTGGCAAACATTCTAATCTCGTTCCCAATGATCAGTGTTTTAGTTTATTATGTTGCTGACCAGCGGTTCTGAATTTGCGATTCACCCGACTGTCCACGTTTTTCTGTGCAATAGCTTTTTGATTTGAACATTTTTTTAGTTTTGGTATGTATCGTAGGCTATTCGATTGAAATTATACATGCTACAGTACTTTGGTTTCACTAATAAATATGTTCAAAAGGAACCAAATCATCTGTTTCTGTCTTTAGTCCTATTTTATTTAATAGGATAGATGCTATATGGCTACGGTATAGGTGGAATGTGATAGTCTGCCTATAACCAGCCTGAGTAGGCATATAACTCCATTCCT
Organism: Salvelinus sp. IW2-2015; assembly: GCF_002910315.2. Lineage (NCBI taxonomy): Eukaryota > Metazoa > Chordata > Actinopteri > Salmoniformes > Salmonidae > Salvelinus > Salvelinus sp. IW2-2015. Next base: position 13,668,250 of record NC_036874.1, on the reverse strand, counting down.
AATCTTTTCAGAGTATAGAGAAATTAATCAAATTGGAAATGAGTTATTATCAGGCTGGTTAATGCAATGCAATGCTACCGTGTTGCGGCCGTGGCATACTGCGGCGATGAGAACATAGTATGCAGTTTAAGTATGTAGTACGCTAGTAAGGGTATTCAGACACGGCCACTGTGTGCGTGTGTGTGTGTGTGTGTGTGTGTGTGTGTGTGTGTGTGTGTGTGTGTGTGTGTGTGTGTGTGTGTGTGTGTGTGTGTGTGTGTGTGTGTGTGTGTGTGTGTGTGTGTGTGTGTGTGTGTGTGTGTGTGTGTGTGTGTGTGTGTGTGTGTGTGTGTGTGTGTGTGTGTGTGCATGTGCGTGCTGGGACTATTAAACTAATGATGCTTTGAAAATGGGATGCCAGGCTGTTATGTGGGCTAGGCAGAGTCAGAAGAAAAGAACTAGAGGCCTGGATTCCTCAAAGCCCCGCGTCATTAAAGGCAGCCTAATGATCTGAAAGATTCCATTTTGTTTGCTGGTATCAATGTTGTGACTTGTAAAAACAAGGAAACAGGATTCATCAGACTCTCTCCTCAATAGGGGTTGGGTTGGGGTTAATTTGGGCATGGGTCAAAGCCTGGGTTGTATTCAGTAGGACACACTGTAGCAAGAAGCAGCATAACATTTTGCAACGTAAAACGAAAATGTGTTTCTTATTGGACAATGTCAGGAAGTCCCTCCCTGCTCCAGTCAGTTTTCCTCCATTTGGTGCCTAATGAATACACCCCTGCCCCTGCTAAATCCAACTGTCCTTAAACCCCGAGCAGTGCAAAAGCTTTTGAGACCACTAAGAACTGCAAAAATACTAATTGAAAGAGAGAAAAAGGTTGTCCCAAAAATAAAGAGAGTGGAGGCAAATAAATGATAGGGGTTGTGAAATATCAAAAGGGAAATGAGGAAGAGAAAAGGCCCAAGGTTCTTCTTTGTTTGAATTCTCTTTCTTCTCACATCAAATTGACCAATTACATTCTTAGCATCAATGGCAGCTCAACTTCTTTTATGCTCTTCATCACCAATATGTCAGTATTGATGATTGACAGAAGTATTCTGGAATGTAGAAGTGGAACAGAAAGAGGTTTATAGTATAAAGCTGAGCTATTAGTCTACATAAGAGTTAGCATACATAAAATGCATGCTGTAATAATGCATGGGAACATAAAATACATAATACATTTAGTAGTTATACTACAATACAGTACGCGTCTTGGTCCAATGCTTTCTTACTATATAATGATGTAGCTCGTAAGAAGTCCCACAAATGGGATTAAATGTTTGTACATATACACACAGTAGAAGGAAGGTCTGGAGCAGTGGAATCGAGCGTTTTCTTCTACTACTAAGCCCACAGCCCAGATGCAGAGCACAGCAGGTTACAGTGTGACTATGATGATCCACCTTGATCTGCAGGAGATTAAATGTCTTTTTAGACTTTTAAGCTGCTGAGCGAAAAAAGACACACAGGCACAGAATTTGTACATGTACACACACACACACACACACACACACACGTACACGCACGCACGCACACACACGCCATCCTCCACACACACGCCATCCTGTAAGAGTCTTCGTAACCCGAGAATTGTGAATTAGAGGGCTTTGTCTAAATGGATTGGGATTTACAAAGACATATTGCGAGAGGCAGAGCGGCAGGATTCATTGATTACATTGGCAAGAGTCGAAGATCTCTCTCTCTCTCTTCTTTGGTCAATACCGTAGTAAATATRGGTTGACACAGTAGAGTTTTATTCCCCATAGGATCTGCTAACTCTCTRAATACAACAGGTTGGGGATGTTGAGGCAGGGACCGAGTCAAGGACATTAACATGCCAGCTTAAATTCTGAGGAAAAACATGAACGCTTATAGATACTGTGTCAACGTGTGGATGGAATCAGGTCAGTGCCCATCAAATACACGACAGCTGAGATTAAATGATGATTTATGTCTGACCTCTCAGAAAGCCGCCAATGGAAACACTCCAGACATCTGACACATAAATTATAGTCTAGCAGTTGCTATGTTGCCATGGACACTACTGCTACAATCACCCACAAGTCATGGCTGAGGACTATATCTCTGTACTAGGGGGCGGCAGGTAGCCTAGTGGTTAGAGTGTTGGGCCAGTAACTGAAAGGTTGCTAAATCGAATCCCTGAGCGGACAAGGTAAAAATATGTTGTTCTGCCCCTGAACAAGGCAGTTAACCCACTGTTCCTAGGCCGTCAATGTAAATAAGAATTTGATCTTAACTGACTTGCCTAGTTCAAAAAAGGTTAAATAAAAAATGTAAATGTTTTWAAAAAAATAGCCATGATTGTACTATACTGTATGACAGAAACATTATCATACAGTATATAACCCTCCCAACACACTACATTATCCAAACAGTCATGTCACTGCATAATGATATACCTTTCAAGCTAACATACAGTATAAAGCTATATGTATGATTAGAGTTGCACATTTTGGGGAATATTCAGAGGTGGAAACTTTCCGCGGGAATTAACGGAAATATATTGGAATTAACGAGCGTATATGGGAATTAACGAAAATATATGCAAATTAATATTAACACTATATAAATGTAGATGTTTCTTGCATTGGATATATTTACCATATCATATGGAGACAGAAACATAAACCTTTTACCTTATAACTAGACATAATTGCAAATGATTAAATCCTTYCAACAGAAAAATAATAATAATTTCATTACGAATTGAACTTTAATTAAATGAGTTGACTCTTCGCATGGGATGATTTCATTGAACAACAAAAGAAAGGGAATATTGAATGATCTCAATGATCCATCGCATCTCCCAAAAACATTTTCAACATACTGATAGTCTAGAAACTAAAGCTTTGGTTGTCTTCCTCTCAGGCTTCCATGTCTTCTCCAGGCTTCCATTTCTTCTCTTACATCTGCAAGCAGAGTCTGAACATCAGMCAGGATGGCATTGTCTCCCTCAAACCGTAAAATGGCTACTGTTATAGGTTTCAGGAGTTTCAGGATGCTTACCACTCTCTCCCAAAATACATCATCCAGGAGGATYCTCTTGAYGGGGCTGTCCATATCAGCAGACTGTGATATGGCCATTTCTTGGAGAGACTCCTTCCCCTCCATGAGACTGTCAAACATTATGACAACACCACCCCAACGGGTGTTGCTAGGCAGCTTCAATGTGGTGCTCTTATTCTTCTCACTTTACTTGATGAGGTAGATTGCTGTTATAACTTAATGACCCTTCACATACCTAACCATTTCCTTGGCTCTCTTGTAGAGTGTATCCATTGTTTTCAGTGCCATGATGTCCTTGAGGAGCAGATTCAATGCATGAGCAGCACAGCCAATGGGTGTGATGTGAGGCTAGGACTCCTCCATTTTAGACCAAGCAGCCTTCATGTTCGCAGCATTGTCTTTCACCAGCGCAAATACCTTCTGTTGTCCAAGGTCATTAATGACTGCCTTCAGCTCATCTGCAATGTAGAGACAGGTGTGTCTGTTGTCCCGTGTCTGTACTCTTGTAGAATACTGCTTGAGGGGTGGAGATGATGTAGTTAATTGTTCCTTGCCCACAAACATTCGACCACCYATCAGAGATGATCGCAATACAGTCTGCTTTAGCTATGATTTGCTTGACCTTCACTTGAACTCTGTTGAACTCTGCATCCAGCAAATKAGTAGATAAAGCATGTATGGTTGGAGGGGTGTATGCTGGGCGAAGAACATTCAGAAATCTCTTCCAATACACATTGCCTGTGAGCATCAGAGGTGAACCAGTTGCATACACAGCTCGAGGAAAACATTCATCAGCATTTCTCTGACTATGTTCCTCCATTGGGTCAAAAAAACTTCTGATTCGAGGAGGACCATGAGCTGTTGCTATTGATAAGGTGTCTGATTCATCATTTTCACCTGGAATAGAAGTCAGAGGTTGCTTGTTATGAGCACTGAGGGAACTTTATGCACTTGGCCAGATGATTCTGCATCTTTGTTGCATTCCTCACATATGATGGCACAGTATTTGCAAATGTACATAGCTTTTCCTTCTACATTAGCTGCAGTGAAATGTCTCCACACATCAGATAGTGCCYGTGGCATTTTCCTGTAAAGATTAGATTTTTCTTTGCAAAAAATCAACAAATACAATTCCATGAACAGATAAATGGTTAAGCAGTTAGATTAAACAACTCCTTTGTAAGATAAATSTTCTAAAATGAAACATGTATGGGAACAGGTGAATTAAGACTCCTCCGTTAGCAGGCTCAAGCAAGCTAAACCCCACATGGTAGCAAAAACTAACTAGCAGAAATTGATAGAAATGATTTAAACACACTGTGCTGTAGGCTACTATTTACTATTTAACAAAAAATCATACATGTCATATAAAATATATTCACCCCACCCAGTTTTGTAATCAAAACCTACCAGAAAGCATGTAGTCCTTGGCTCAGACAGTGTACTAGCGTGGGCTCAATAGCATCTCATTAGTGTGCAAGATCTTGAAAATCAACTGTACATGTGATGGAAGAATGCACTGTGCATGTAGAGGGTTGCAATTCCATTGAATTGGGGATAGTTGAACCAAAATATGCCACTAGACCTAGAATTGCCTTATGTGTATCCCACAAAAAAAAGGTTCACTGTTATAAGCTAACTTTTTTTAATGAATTTAAGCCAAATTCCCAAAATTTCCGGGCTTAACTTCCCATGGAAAATGTCAAATTCCAGAAATTTTYCGGAAAGTTTATGACCCTTTGCAGCCCTAGGTATGATTGAGGTCAAAACTCTCACTCTATCCTCAGCTCACATGAGTGTGTATCCTTCGCTCACCCCCAGGGATCAGTAGACAGATCCCTGTATCCACATTCTGATGGATATAAGGAGCACTCCTTGTACCACAGCGGTTGATATTAATTAAATTCCCTCCACCAACTTTCCCTGAAGAAAAATCACCTGGAGGATATCACACACACACACACACACACACACAAGCACGAACAGGCACACACAGGTCAGCTCCAGGAAGGTGATATATGTTCTACGGAGTGGATGGGTGAGAGAGAGCAGAGAGAAGACAAATAGCAGTGGGAGTAAGACAGATAGAGTGGAGAGGGTAAAACACGAGGGAGGGAAAACGAGAAAGAGCATTATTGAGAACGAGAGGGAGAGCGAAACAGCAGTCGGTGAGGGGAGAAACCGAATTCAACACGGAGGAATTCTCAGCTCTGTGGTGATGGTGTGTGTCTTCGGCATGGTGCAGCATTGTGTGTTCAGCGTGGAAGCAAAAGTAGGTCACCCAAATAAAAAATATTCTAAATAAGGCTTTAGCTACTGACGAATTGCATCCCCCACACTTTCTGAAATGGTGGGAATTCATTGACACTCACAGGACTGGAGGCTGGGGGACCTGTTCTCCTGTGACACCGCTGACATGGAGCCCCGACTGACACAGGCAGAAACTGACACTAGGTCAGTGAACCAGGAGAGGTGGAGGAGACTCTTAAGCAGCACCTGTCTACTTCAGGGGTATTTGAATGCTCTTTCCCCTCTGTCCTCTCACTCTCTCTGTCTCCCTCTCGCTCTCTCTTTCCATCTCTTTCTCTCTCTATAACATCTCTCTCTCTGTCTCCCTCTCGCTCTCTCTTTCCATCTCTTTCTCTCTCTGTAACATCTCTCTCTCCCACACACTCTATCTCTCCTGAACAAATGAATGTACTTCCCTCCCCACTTCCTCTCATGGCTGCCACTGCCTCTCCTTCTGCCTGCCTGTCTGTCTGTCCTCCACTCTGCCCACTGCAATTTTCACACAAGGTTGACTGAACCCAAAATGGTTCTACCTCAAACCAAAAAGGGTTCTACCTGGAACTAAAAAAGGGTTATTCAAAGGTTTCTCCTATGGCGATATGGCGACAGCCGAAGAATCTTTTAAGGTTGTAGATTGCACCTTTTTTCTAAGAGTGTACAGCAGTATACTAACAGAACAACCTGAGTGAAACAAGAGCTTGAAGAATACAGCATATACCATAAAACAACGATTCAGCATTGCAGTTAGAGCACTGACCAGAGAGAGCCCTTTATGCAAGGTACTTAACCTGGGGGCAGTGGTCTAACTGTAAGCCAAGGACCCCCATAGGTCTCTATCTGCCCCAGCAACAGACCCAATCATACCACCAGCATTATTAATGGGCAGGTAAGCAATTCTCACCGCAATCCCACAAGGAGTCATCATTGTTCTCCAACATCAATTTACCATCAGGTGYGGCCGAATGTCCTCCAGTGAAACCGGTTCTGCTGTCCCATAATATGTACACACCMGGGTTTCCGTTAGGAAAATGTGTCAGCGGAGATTTGACCGGCAGCATTTTAATGTACTGGACATTTAAGAAATGTACTGGACCCATATGCAYTGGTTGAATAACCTGATTAGGATGTCCACCCACGGTTCTCAGAATGACGGAAATGAAATGTAGATTACGGTAATTCATCTTAACAGAACATGCAACTGGGACGCAACGACGTGCGCCATTCTTACCGAATTCCTACGAGCAATTTGAAGACGTTAGAATAAATAGGTGGAACACCAAAATGATATAGCCTAATTAGCTTACTCCTGTCTATACAGAAATCAATAAGATCATTCAAAATAGGCTACTACACCAGAAAGCATGATTCGGCTACAGAGGATCATTAGCTTCTGTGGATTGTTTTTAAATCGYATAGCCAACAGTTGTAAGGGCCTGGAATTTGGGAAGAGTGTGCGGCAAATACCAAATAGATGATTGTTGAGTTGAGACTGTCAGTTAAAGGCAGAGAGACACMGCCAGGCATATCTCAATATTTAAAAAAYACAATTGTGGAAAAAGTTTTAGTTTAAGCCCACTAGCGGAGAACATTGGCCATATCCCCCGGTGAGCGTGCATATTGACTGTCTTTATCATTAGGGCAGTGACACTTTTTTKGGGGGGGAGACAATTTTCTCCTCCAGGTTAGATGGACATCATATTGTATTTGTGTCTCCGCTGTTCGTAGGCCTAACTTATGGATATTTTTATTGATCTTTTTGTCAGTGTGAGGAGAGTTGGCTACCCTGTAATTTGTGTCGTATTCAAAAGATTCTACAAATGTCTCCAGTCATAGAAAGTGGAGGAGAATTGCATGAAATGTGTTTATAAAAGGCCAACATTTTCCTGTGAAAAGAAAGGAGAAGAAATGTAGGCGATCTGACATAGACTCGGCCTACTCGGAGCCACTACACGCTGCATTGAATAGTCTTTTTTGAGAACAGTGACAGAGTTATATTATTAAAAAGCAATAAGGCTCATGCAACAGATCAGAACGTTTAGCATGAGATGTTGATAAACAATTATTTCTTCAAATTATAAGTGCAGCAATGCCGCTGTGTGCGAATATTCCTTCCATAATGCAATTAGCAGGAAAACGCCATTGTGAGCGGTTTCATGTGACAGAGATGAAAATATCCGTTAGAAAAAGAGGGAAGATCTAAACATGCAACAACTAGCATGGGTTGCTAATATGATTAGGCTACTGCATTTGGCTACTGGACAATGAAAGAAAGTTGATTTGAAAACCAATAGAACACGAGAGACAACGACTACTGGTTTCAATGGTATATGGAAGTCTTGCCTGCACGTTTAGTTGGATTTTGGCAAGGCTACTTTGAAGCAAGGTAAGATATGCCTCATAATATATAGTAAAATGTTCACGTTTCAAACAATGAAGTATATGTTTTGAAAATGCATACTGCCTCCAGCTCATTGCAGAGTGGTGTGTGACGTGCTGAAGCCTGCCTAGTTGCCTATGCACTTAAATGGCGAATGGGTGGCGCGCTTCACTTACCAGTTGATAAATAAAAATAGTAGCTCATTTTAATCGTGGCCATTGTTTGTTATTTTTATTTATTTTTTTACACGCCTTTAATTGCCTTTAGAATTGTTGTGCAATGATTGTGTTTATTAAAGTATGTGTTTCACTCCAGTAGCAACAAACAGCTGTTTGAGCTGCATCATCATCTCTCGTGCTACAGTACATAGACTTATTTCAATCAATGAATATGCTAAATACGCCAGCGCGAATTTTACTTATCGGCTTTTCATTTTGGCTATTACCAGCTAACGGAAAGCCTGGTACACACACACACAGACACACACCTATATTACCCCCTGTTAACTGTCTAAAGTGATTTACGTTCCCTGCTAACTCGAGAATGGTTCCAGGAAAAGGTGGCTTCTCAATTTGCCTCTCTTATCATGTGTRGAGGGAAAAACAGGAGAAGAGGGGTGGCGGTTGGAGACGGAGACGATAAATCTCGCTCCAGCAGACCCGTTGTCGTGGGCCGGGCAGTGTGGAATGGGATGGTACACCGTAACCCAGTAGCASTACACAACCTCAAACGAAGAATGAGAGGGAGAACACACTTCTGTAATTCACTCAACTGTATGATGTGGTAACTGCCAAAATAAAGGAAACATTTGAGTTAATGAGGGATACAAAGTAAATTGAATGCAGGTGCTTACACACAGGTGTGGTTCCTGAGTTAATACGTGTCATCATGTATAAAAATGCTGGGCAGGCCATTATTTTGCCCATTATTTTGCCTACCATGGCTATTGATGACAATGCCCCCATCCACAGGGCACGAGTGGCCACTGAATGGTTTGATGAGCATGAAAACGATGTAAACCATTTGCCATGGACGTCTCAGTCACCAGGTCTCAACACAATTGAATACTTATGAGAGATTGGAGCGGCGCCTGAGACGGCGCTTTGCACCACCATCAACAAAACACCAAATTATAGAATTTCTTGTGGATGAACGGTGTCGCATCCCTCCAATAAAGTTCCGGACACTTGTACAATCTATGCCAAGGTGCACTGAGAAGCTGTTCTGGCTCATGGTGGACCAAAACCCTATATGTTKGTGTTTCCTTTATATTGGCAGCAGTTGTGGTAAGTGCAGTTTATGATGAGGGTGGACAGTTATTCTTTTTTTATGAGCATGGCCTTATTTATATTACGCCAGGTAACCTGGTGGTTAGAGCGTTGGACTAGTAACCGAAAGGTTGCAAGACCGAATCCCCGAGCTGACAAAGTAAAAATCTGTCTTTCTGCCCCTGAACAAGGCAGTTAACCCACTGTTCCTAGGCCATCATTGAAAATACGAATTAGTTCTTAACTGACTTGCCTAGTTAAATAGGTAAAAGAAAAAAAGAAAAGATTACAGCATATTAGATGACTGTGATTCATATTCCATTCACCCAGTTCAATGTAACAGAGATAGGTTTAGGATATTACATGATACTCGGATTTTCCCTATACCCATCAGGACGTTGCTACAACCCGGCATATGAACGAAAGTTTACAACGTAGGTACACAAAAGGCAGAGAGAAAACTTTGAAGTGACAGACAGTGACACATTCAATACCGCCTTGCTTTCCTGCATCTATCTTTCCTGCATCTAGCTGATATAGGGTGTAATCATTAGTCCAACAATTGCAAACGAGAGTTTCTATTGGGAAAATGCAGATATGTTTATCCCCGTTTTGTTCCGTATAAGATTTATTTTCAACAGAATCGCGGAATGAATACACCCCTGATCACACGTAAACACAGTTCACTTTTATAAAAGCCAGGTTGTATTCCTTCTCGCATCAATGGGCTCTCCAACTCTCATCTTTTCCCTTTGTCACTTGTGGACTTCAATGCAAAACACATCAGTTGTATGTGACCAGGCGAAAAAACCTTTCCAAACCAAACCATATCATAACTGCTACATGCAGCCTACATCGTTGTCACCATATAGGCTAAAGTAATGTCATAGTCAACATAGCTAATATAACTAATGTGTTAATAAACCCACTACAATCATGCAGTAATGTTACAGTGTACAGTCAGTAAGCAGTTACACCAGCGGGCCCCGGTGGCAATAAATGAATAAAACCAAAAGCTTACCTTGACTTGGAAGAGTTCCAGTGTTGTGTTGGATAATCATAGCCATCTAGCTAACATATCATCCTTCTGTTTGAGCTGGGTGTTTGAGTAGGCTAAACTAGCTGCATTTGCTAGCTAAGTAAGTAAAGCTGAAAAAAATTGATGACTCTCTCTCGCTTCTCCTTCATTTTGGAAGAAATTAATTTGTTGAAAACTGTTCAACTATTGTCTTTCTCTCTTTTTGAGTCAACTACTCACCACATTTTATGCACTGCAGTGCTAGCTAGCTGTATACTATGCTTTCAGTACTAGATTCATTCTCTGATCCTTTGATTGGGTGGACAACATGTCTATTCCTGCTGCAAGAGCTCTGATAGGTTGGAGGACGTCCTCTGTAAGTTATCATAATTACTGTGTAAGTCTATGGAAGAGGGTGAGGACCATGAGCCTCCTATGATTTGTATTGAAGTTAATGTACCGAGAGGAGGATGGACACTAGCATCCTCCGGTTACACCATTGTGCTATCCTAGGCTACTGTAGACATTCATTTCAAAATAGTATGTTTTAATCAATTATTTGGTGACGTGATTATATTTAGCATAGTTATCTAAAAAGGATAACTTTTTAATTGTAAAAAAAAAAATCTGAAAATCACTGAGGATGGTCCTCCCCTTCCTCCTCAGAGGAGCCTCCATTGATTGTCAGTTACCTTGTACAGTATGTTCTAATATGTACTTACAGCACCGAGAAATGGCACGGAAAACAAACACAAATGCCAATGTGAACCCCAATGCAGTTTCAGGAGTGACAGACTATGAGAAGGGATGTAAGGGTGCTGGATGTAAGGGCTGTCTATAGCAATTTTACTCATCTGATCGCATTTGCATTTCACAAGGTGAATTTAAAGTGCATTTCACAATGTCTAATCAGATTCTATCCTCCTCATCTCCAAACATGAGAGAGAAATGAGGGAAGATATGAGGAAAGCTTCCTAGGCAAACAATTTGTTTACCAAATTCTGATTAATATGAACATTTCCACTGTATGCTCTTTGAAAGAGCAATTTACTATAAGAAGTATAACCATTAATAATTGCCATGGATATAAACAATGATGACAGTTGTGTGTGAATGAATTGAAGCTCAAGCAACAGGCATCCACACCAAAAATCTAAACTGAGTTTAGTGCTTTGTGGGCTGTATGGTGATATACTGTGACAATATTGATTTTACACACTGTTCTTTTCCACATCCACTAATGGTCAAACGTTTCAGAACACCTAGTCATTCATGGGTTTATTTTTATTTTGACTATTTTCAACTAAGCCCAAACCAAATGGGATGGCGTCTCGCTGCAGAACGCTGTGGTAGACATGCTGGTTAAGTGTGCCATGAATTCTAAATAAATCACAGACAATGTCATCAGCAAAGCACACYCACACCATAACACCTCCTCCTCCATGCTTTACGTTGGGAAATACACCGCGTCTCACAAAGACATGGCAGTTGGAACCAACAATCTCCAATTTGGACTCCAGACCAAAGGACAAATTTCCAGCGGTCTAATGTCCATTGCTCGTGTTTCTTGGCCCAAGCAAGTCTCTTTTTCTTATTGGATTCCTTTAGTAGTGGTTTCTTTGCAGCAATTCGACCATGAAGGCCTGATTCACACAGTCTTCTCTGAACAGTTGATGTTGAGAAGTGTCTGTTACTTGAACTCTGTGAAGCATTTATTTGGGCTGCAATTTCTGAGGTGCCGTTAACTCTAATGAACTTATCTTCTGCAGCAGAGGTAACTCTGGGTCTTCCTTTCCTGTGGCTGTCCTCACGAGAGCCAGTTTCATCATAGCCCTTGATGGTTATTGCGACTGCACTTGAAGAAATCTTCAAAGTTCTTGAAATGTTCCATATTGACTGACCTTCATGTCTTAAAGTAATGATGGACTGTCGTTTCTCTTTGCTTATTTGAGCTGTTCTTGCCATAATATGGACTTGGTCTTTTACCAAATAGGGCTATCTTCTGTATACCCCCCTACCTTGTCACAACACAACTGATTGGCTTAAACGCATTAAGAAGGAAAGAAATTCCACAAACAAACGTTTAACAAGGTACACCTATTAATTGAAATGCATTCCAGGTAACTACCTCATGAAGCTGGTTGAGAGAATGCCAAGAGTGTGCAAAGCTGTCATCAAGGCAAGGGGTGGCTATTTGAAGAATCTCAAATATAAAATATATTTTGATTTGTTTAACACTTTTTTGGTTACTACATGATTCCATATGTGTTATTTCATAGTGTTGATGACTTCACCATTATTCTACAATGTAGAAAATAGTAAAAAATAAAGAAAAATGCTTGAATGAGTAGGTGTTCTAAAACTTTTGACCGGTAGTGTATATTCATATTTCACGAACATTCCGCCGTAGAGAAATGTTGTGCTTTCTCTCCCTGACTCACTCAGCCTCCAAATCAATGTCCATTAAGCCGACTCAAGCGCTCATATGTCATTGGACTTGTTTTCCATTAATTTGGCGTCAGCATGGATTGTCCCCACTTCATCTGAACAGCCTAGAGCATCATGTCATGTACCATGCTTGGGCAGATGTTATTTTATATAGCATGCTTGACCTCCACTCTGTTCATAGTACATTGGTAATAGATTGGTAATACAGAGGGTCACATGTGGGTCAGTGCAGATGTGTGCTTGCGCTGTATGTCTGTGACAGTAATGTGGTCATGCCGGGAAAAGGACATGTGGGAGTTATGTGAGATGAGAAATGTTTTACAGCACTGACTATGTGATGAGATTTCCTGTTTCTGTGTGTGTGTGTGGTGTGTGTGTGTTGTGTGTGGTGTGTGTGTTGTGTGTGTGTGTGTGTGTGTGTGTGTGTGTGTGGTGTGTGTGTGTGTGTGTGTGTGTGTGTGTGGTGTGTGTGTGTGTTTTATGACTTTGCAACACTATTCCACACAACTCCTTCATCATCAAACTGCAGGGCCAAATCTCAATAAAGGAAGAGACCGGTTCTTCCTGAATCGAGGGGTATAATAGACATTAATGAATCTTACCTCCTCTCCCGTCAGGTAGTACGCAGAGAGCAGCCCACCGACGTAACGGATATTCACCTCGAAGAGAGAAGCCTCGCCGTTCTGTAAGAGAGAGATCACACTGCATCAGAGGTGGAATGCTCCATTCAGGACACAGCCCAATCTCATAAATGATTAGTCAAAATAAGTCATATTTCTATCAACAGTCGCATGGCAACACCAACCAATCAGTCGTGTGATGATATAGAGGTTAAAAACATCATAAATAATTAATAATTAATAAACCTACATTTTTAATTGATCAATAATAATGAATGAGAAGTTGATGTTTGCGCTCCTGAGCCATAGAAGTACGTCAGAAATCCATATGTGAAGATCTCTTCACAGTGATAAAAGTGATACACATGAATGGCCAACGTGTTGCCCATTGAAACAGTAGAGTTATGCATACTGTTAAACAGTAGCAGTTAGCTAGAGAGTAGGCTTGTTCCATCTTAGAACTAGTATTGCTTCCCACCCACGGCCCTATAAGATTCCATTTATATACGTTAAATAAAGACTCTAGAAGGGAACATTTCAATAAAGCCAGGGAAGAGAGTCAAAGGCTTGCGATAATGTTAGCTGCAATTTTACTCAATCTTATGTCTAATGTTTAGAACCACGGCAGACTATCGATTCTCCTCTGGCAGCCTTAGAAAATATACACCRTCTAGTTCACTGATGACTTTCCACTCCTAACTCTTTTTCGAGTTTTCTCATCACGTTTGCGGCCTTTCCAATTCTCTTTGTTGTGAGTTCCAGGATTTGAAAGTGGCGAAACGGTGCTAGGCTTTACTTTTCCATCTCCCGTTATGTCTGCTTCGACACAACTATCAGGATGGTGCAACTGGGTTAAGATGACGCTGTTAGAATACACCATCTCARAGTGCAATTAGTGCTCTGTCAAATCTATTAATATACCCCCTGGAGCGATTTGCTGTTCGCCAACGTCAGACAGAGTTTCTCAGCGCACTGCTCCATATGTTATGGGAATGAAGTTAAGAGGTGTTAAGGACTAACACGTGTCAGTGAATGAGATGGCGGTATGTCACCATAATTACAGACACTCACTCTCACCCAAGGTTGAGGTGACGATGGTGCTTATTGACTTGGAGACCTCTCAAGAAGGAAATTGCTATCTCAAGAAGCCACGATAAGGAAACTGTAATTGGGTGGTGCTGGAGAGGGTAATTACATCCAATCTAGAACCAGAGTAAAGATGTGGAGYGACTTTCTCTGGCATCATCCCAACTCTATCGTTTTCCACCATACATTTGTACACACTGAGAAACTCACAAGGAAAAGTCATGTACTTTTTAAAAAGTTGTCAAGAAATGAGTGCTACAGTTTGACATTCTTCACAGCTGTTAAATTCCAGCCTTGCACTATGTCATTATTAGGTAATGACTGCCGGGCTAATGTGCGACTGAGAAGTTGGCCACGTCTCTTTCAAGACAGTTTAACCACTGACATTCTGTAAGACAAACTGCCAATCCTCTGCCATGGTGACCCAGCGGAGACGTCTTGCCAACCCGTAGATGAGAGGCCGTTCTATAATGGACCTAAGATGGTGGTGATTAGGGACAGACTTTTAATTTGTCACCGGTGATGTTGGCACTTTGGCAAGGACAGCCATAGGGTACAACGAGGAGACCGTAATGGTGACTACGGTTCAACTGATCTGACTCATGCTACCAAACACAAGCCTTGTAAATCACTCTTCAAACGTCTCATAACAGTTCATTTAGTATGAGTGGTTTATTCCAGAGGCTTCGATGCTGATTGGGTCCATTGATAACGAATATATATTATATAAGCGTTTCAAAAACATTTCTTTAAAATACATTGTTATGCTTAATTTGCTATTGTTCTGTCAGATGTTTTCCAGTCATTTATTTCCGAATATAACATTGTTCATTTGCATCACAGGGAATTATTAGGTCTTGCATTTACGTCCAAGACCACACACTTTGAGTCTCCACTGCAAACAAAGCAGATCGCCTTGGGAAAGCTCAACCCTAAATCCACTGTAMCCACTTCAGCTGGGGGGAAAAATGTGATTAAATCTCAGCATCACACCCATACAGTATTGTCACGGGTGAAACAATAAACAACTAATAMATCCAAAGTCTCCCCAGAAGGCTTTTCACGAATAAATAAAAAGCAATGTGTGCACATTTAATTGCTCCACTTTTCCAGTGCTATGCAGAGTGGAAAATAAAATCAGGTGAAGGAAGGAATAAAGGCCTGTTGTTTTTCTTTCTCGCCTCCCTCTGCTCAGCAGTGCGTCTAATTAGAAGACAACACAGGGCTGTCAGAGTTAACAMGCCAGCTCTAACTGCCCCAGAAGAACACCTTTCTGCTTATGATCCTCTCTCTGTTGTAAGAGCACCACCACCTCCAGTACTATTCATACTGTATAGAAGGAGTTGCACTATTCAAATAAATGATTCGTCTGGGATAGGGCTGTATCATTACATTTTGTCAGCCGGTCATTGTCATGCAAAAGCCTACCGGTTTCACCGTAATTGAGCGTTAATTAACATAAACACCTTTAGCATCGCCAGTGTAATAGTTTAACTTTAGTCCGTCCCCTCGCCCTGWACCGGGCGYGAACCAGGGACCCTCTGCACACATCAACAACGGTCGCCCACGAAGCATCATTACCCATCGCTCCACAAAGGCTGCGGCCCTTGCAGAGCAAGGGGAACCACTACTTCAAGGTCTCAAAGCGAGTGACGTAACCGATTGAAACACTATTAGCTCGCACCACCGCTAACTAGCTAGCCATTTCACATCCGTTACACTCACCCCCCTTTCGACCTCCTCCTTTTCCGCAGCAACCAGTGATCCGGGTCAACAGCATCATTGTAACAGTTTTAACTTTACATCCGTCCCCTCGCCCCGACCCGGGCGCGAACCAGGGACCTTCTGCACACATCAACAACAGTCACCCATGAAGCATCGTTACCCATCGCTCCACAAAAGCCGCGGCCCTTGCAGAGCAAGRGGAACCACTACTTCAAGGTCTCAAAGCGAGTGAAGTAACCGATTGAAACGCTATTAGCGCGCACCACCGCTAACTAGCTAGCCATTTCACATCCGTTACACCAGGCCCCCACACACACAAGCCGCATACAAGCCTCCTTTATAATATCTACATTTTAAAAAGTCTAATAAATCAATTGAAGATACACCCTCACAATAAATCCATTATTTATTTTAGTCAGGTCTAAAGAAACATTATGATATGAAGAAAATGTATTTCAGAAGAACAGAATATGAGTTGGTCTGAAATACTGAAATACTGAATATGAATTGGTCTACTATACGTTATTATGTGCCATGCCATAGGCTGTAGGCTTGTTCATTTAGTAGACAAGATATGCTTATAAGTCCAGGGCCATTATTTTATATTATATGATTAGGTTGCATGATTTCATAGTAAGAAGAATATAATTGAACTTAGCTGAATAAAACAGAAAGGATATTTTCCCCATTCCGGAGCGAGAGCGCGCATATGAAGTGGCTACTTGTATGTTGAGCATAAAAGTGATTATTTGAAACAGGACCTACAGTATACGCTAGATTTAGAGTTATTTGGCAACTTTACTTGTGAATGATACAAACCTTAAAATGCCTTAGAAATCAAAAGATATATGGGAAGCACGATGCGACTAAAGGCTATTGACGATTTGAGAAAGTTCCTTGCCTCAGGCTGCACACACTGTTTTYTCATGAAGTGATCATATTTTCACCCATCGGACTATTCTCAATTTAACATTGTCTTTGCTAATATGTATAATTAGTTTCGATGTAGAATGGCCCATTATCAAACAGGCAGGAACAGGAGCAAGAAAAAAAATGCATGTCATCCGTATTCACTCGAATAGCGAATGGAGGCCACTTTCCTGCCGTTCGTTTCACTCACGTTGGGTAGGCTACACTGGTTATTTCTCGGCGTGACAGGTGATATTCAGCACAAACTCTGTATGCCATGAGCTCTCCAACCTTGTTGCTGCAGCTACCCAGTGCTTAATTTGAGAAACCAAGTGAAACCGGTTCGGGAACATTGATAGTAACATGCTTCACGACGAAACATATTTCATGAAACAACCACTCTCTCTGCACCTGGAGAAAGGAATGAAGGAGAGAAGGGATGGAAACGCACAGTGGTGAGATATTCTGTAGCTAAAGGTAATGTGTCAGCCTATTAATATAAAACATGCCCTATTACGTGGCTATTCAAAATCAAATACACATATGTAGGCTAACTCTGGATTTGCTTAATCTAGGTTAGACCAATTATATACTAAAGATATCGTTTTTTTTACGTTTATCTTCCAAGCGTAATATGGGGTAGGCTAAATATTGTATAACCGCAAAATCATTATTTTAAATCAATTTTTTGTTTGGGTTTGGGCTCATAATAGGCCTATGTGTATGCATAATCTATAATATGCATAATTGTGTTTTGAATGAATCATCACCTTAGAAAACACTGTCCACTTCGTGGTGTTAAGGCTTTGAAACAACATCCACAACGACCATGTTTTCCACTCAGTTTCAACCTGCTGTTGGACTTCTTTCTTCAAATTGATTATCACAGTGAGGGGAGTTTTAAAAGCACGATACTGTTTTGATGATGTGATTTTCGATTGCATTTACGTCARAGTGGTTAGAGGGACAATAGAKCCCTGAATACCAGGCCATTAGGACCTGATGGTCGTTAGCGACTTGGGTACTACCAAAGCATGTCCAGTGTGCATAAAAGGAGATKACCATGCCTTTGCGGACACATAGGATTTTACTGTGGTCATGACTGCCGGAGTGGCAGTAAAACGCTCACTGCAACAGCCCTAGTTTTGGGAATGGTCTTATATGGTCATGTACAGGTCTGACTCTTTGTCCCTCACTGCACATTCCGGAGGGCAATTTGAGTATTTCATAAAGCAGCTGACCAATAATGAAGCTACACAACAGAACATGTAATCCAATGTGGATTTAGGGGCTGTGTGTGTGTTGTAAATACTACCAGATTGGCATCCAAAAATGGTGCTATATATATCCCACAGCTGTGCCAACGTGCCTGAAAGGAGGTTATGAAAAAAGTTTGTCTAGTGAATCAAATTATCTATGGGAGAAGAAAAAAAATTACATTGCTGTTGTGCCTTGTTGCTGTTCTGCTTCAGTGTACAGTGTACAATGTTGTTGTCATTGTTTGATTCTTGCTTTTCGGTTGGTGAGCATTCAACAAAGCATGGCACTGGTTTTGATCACTCTCTCTGCCAAGATTAGACTAGGACATAAGCCTGATTGGCACTTCCCGCTGTGCTTTCGGTGTGCAAGAGGGGCAAATGAGACTGTTATTGAGGCCTGCAATGGACTGCTCAGGCACAAATATAACATTAATGGTATGATTTAATCCTAATCCGGGGCTATCAGAGCCATTGGGTACACAAYACACTGCACGTCCAGACTCAAAGATTCAAATAGATTCAGAGTTTCGTGGGAAGCTGAACAGACAAGCCAGTATATAAAAATAGGAGTAGATCACGCCTAAATCAAAGTTGGTGTTAAACCAACAGAGCTGTGATTTAACTCAACTTCACTAATTAGCACGGATTGATTATGAAAGGGACCAATTAGGTGTTGTCACTCAGGTGCTCGTTCGTCCACAACTTGGGAGCTGTAACTCTGCTAATACCGTTGCTGTGAACAGAAGTTCCTCAGAACTCCTTCCTTTCCTGTCACCAACAGGATGTAAATCCAGGTCTGTTTTTGAAAATGTACAGTAATTATGGGCTTGATTAGCATCAAGTCCATAATTAGGCTGTCCTAGACACCGGAGCTTTAATGACTGCTAACCTCTGGAGCATGCTAAACAGCACGACCTGGGGAAGGAGAGCTCGCGCTCATTTCTCACTACTAAAAGGGACACTTACAGTAAATAATGTTGGGCCTTTACATGTTGTGACAGTGGTGACATCGTCATACATTCAAAGATCGGTGCTCTCATAATGCAGTTTTTCCTAGCCAGCGTGCTTCTACACCTGCATTGCTTGCTGTTTGGGGTTTTAGGCTGGGTTTCTGTGCAGCACTTGACATCAGCTGATGTAAGGCTTTATCAATACATTTGATTAGCAGATTACATTGCTGATTAGCTGATTAGTTAGTTGACATTGTCTTTAAACCAAAATCTATCTCAGAGTCTGAGCAAAGCATGAGGTAACTTCATTTAATTTAAGCACATTTGCGTATTTACTGTATTATAATAAACAATGTTATATAACGGCTGCTAAGAGAAGCTTCTCCAACGGAGATAATGGAGATCAAAACAGAGTATGTGGTCCATTATTATTAGTAGGCCATGTTCCTAATAGTGCATTATTCTAATAGGCATCAGTGGAGGGCAGCTTTTTGAACTGGAGCTGAGACACAACAAAAACACAACATATCAAAAAGGTCTTGGGTTGTTATGGGTGGGAGGACACTTTTAACTTTTCTTTAGTCATCAAAACAACACGGGTCAAGAGTTCACGACCTTCCTGTTTAGTCTAGATGTGTTTTATCTTTTATGTAAATACTGCCAGCCATTTTTACTGCCAGCCATAAGACTGTTAGCGGTAGGAGTAGATGTGATAGACCAGGTACTTTGATTTCAATGCAACACAATCACTCTGCCACCAGAGTCCCATTCTCTCCATGATGCATTTTTAAGAGGGGGCAATATAGAAGGCGCCACCACAAATCACTAAAGTCTTATAGGCCAATATATTCTCGAAATACACAGGCGAAATGGTTGGCTGCATACTTTATGAAAGTTCAGATTTCTGAACTCATCAGGGAAGGTACAGAAAACAATCTATCCCATAGTGATAGGCAATTCCATATCTTATCCAAAATGCATCCATCCATCCATCCATCTCTCTCTCCCTAACACATACACCCCCTTGACACTGTCTTGTACCACATCTTCACTGAATACATTACGGCAAAATAAGAGACTGACTAATAATAAATGAATGTCACTAGGGTGATAACTTTGAATTACAGCCCCTCGTCCTCCTCTATCACTCACAATCCCTCCATCTCTCCCATTGTCTGGGGAGTAGAAGGCATTGAAGAGGGGGGAGTTATTGAGGAAAATAAGGTTTGGTGAATGCACCTCAAAGCTGTTCTCTTTGAGTGTACACACAAAGGCACTCAGACACAAATAYACACACCAACAAGAACACGACAGCAGACATGTGTCTCCCGGAGTTCACAGGCAAGGAGAACGCTCTCATAATGCAGGTCTCTCATTTATTTATTTTTTATTTAACTCATGGAACACTCCTCCACTCTCTCTCTGTCTCTCATTCCATCTCTCCCTCCTTGTTCAGTCCATTTTTCCTCCACGTCCTGGTTCCTGTGTGTGTGCCTGTGTGTGTGCCAATGGTACATCAGATCAATGTTTTCATCCAAATCTCGAAATGGATTCCCGAGTACTGTCACTATACTGTCTGAAAGGCCCAAATACCATTGTGTCTTATCATTCCTCTAATCTGATGTTCATCTGAAAATCATATAAACACATCTGTGCAGAGCATACAAGGAAAACATTGTTTGCCATCCATCACAATTAATCTCTGATCATCAACCTAATGGCATTGAGCCAGTGCCAACCTCTGCCGACCTACGTCAAGAGCTAAGGCTAGAGACGGAATTGAAACGTCACTGGTGTTGCAGTAAATAACAGTATATAGTATCTGTAATAAACCACCCACACATTGTTCTCCTCCAGCAGAGATAGGATGTCAGCAGGATGCCTTGACTTCATGGCTGGGGCATGGCATCTTCAGTCAAGCAGCCCCTCATATGATACATGCCCTCTGGTTTCAGCAGCCCTAATGACTGGAGCCCTGTGGAGCCACGTTTACTGTGGACATGAGGCCAGATCAGGTCAGCCAACAGGCCTACTGAGGTAAACAACAAGAGCCTGATCCAGATCTGCTCCTAGAGCCTAGACAGCTGCAAGGTCTACTAAGTTTGCACAGTGAGCTTCCAGAAATCAGATAGCAAACGCCAACCTACTTAAACCAACTGATAAACAAGGAAGGGAAAACAAGTTTGTACCCAAGGGTGGTCTTCCAGTTTAGAACAGCCGGGAGTCGCAGATGAACGAACACAACCTACTTGTCTTTGGAGCAACAACTCATGTTCTGGCAGAGTACGGGTAGGGTACAGTAGGCGATTGCTCGGGGAGATGACAAAGAGACAAGAAACATTTTGATTTATTACCCAGCATTGTTTAGAATAAAAAGCTCAAAAAATGTTTATCAAAGCATACCATGATCATATCTTTCTTTATAAGCAACACATTATTAAATCTGCATATGAGCTGTTTATCATATCTAGGCACTTACTGATTGCCAGAAACGCATTATGCAAATGTGCACTGGTAAACTGAGTCATCTCATACTGATGCAATTCTAATTGAAGTAGCATGTCATTTCTCACAATTACGGCATTGTTTTTTTGTGAATAGGGGTTCAATAAGGGCACTACAATATATCAATCAGTATGTGATCAATCAGGCCAATCTCTGGGGGGTTGATAAAGTGAATCCCTGCTTTCTCGGCTGACGGTCACTCTATTGTCAGATTAAAGTTTCAGGCCAATTATACAACTTTACAGCACAGTTTTGGCCTGAGGTACCAATATTCCTCTGAGGGCGAATAGAACAGCAAAGCTCTTCGTCCATCATCTGCATTTGCTAACAAAAGTCCAAATATTTGTGAACTACATTTGAAGAAATGAATGTCTGCTTTTCTGGTCAGATAATCAACGTGTTCTTTTGATCTTTTCTGCAGGACTGGATTTTAATAACTCTCTCTTAACCGTAAACTGACCTCTGGGGACATTACGGATCTATCGTAGGATATAGAGCAAGTAAGAATGCTGCACTGTGGGTTTCAATTCATAATAGATATCCTCTTTCCATCTTAATAGAGACACATGTACATTACCAGTCAAAAGTTTGGACACACCTACTCATTCAAGGGTTTCTTTATTTTTTTACTATTTTCTACATTGTAGAATGATAGTGAAGACATCCAAACTATGAAATAACACATATGGAATCATGTAGTAACCAAAAAATTGTTAAACAAATCAAAATATATTTTATACTTGAGATTCTTCAAAGTAGCCAACCTTTGCCTTGATGACAGCTTTGCACACTCTTGGCATTCTCTCAACCAGCTTCATAAAGTAGTCACCTAGAATGCATTTCAAATAACAGGTGTGCAGTGTTAAAAGTTAATTTGTGGAATTTCTTTCCTTCTTAATGAATGCCTTTGAGCCAATCAGTTGTGTTGTGACAAGGTAGGGGTGGTATACAGAAGATAGCCCTATTTGGTAAAAGACCAAGTCCATATTATGGCAAGAACAGCTCAAATAAGCAAAGAGAAATGACAGTGCATTATTACTTAAAGACATGAAGGTCAGTCAATATGGAAAATTTCAAGAACTTTAAAGGTTTCTTTAAGTACAGTCGCAAAAACTACCAAGCGTTATGATGAAACTGGCTCTCATGAGGACCGCCACAGGAATGGAATACCCAGAGTGTCACGTTCTGACCATAGTTCTTTTGTATTTTCTTTGTTTTAGTGTGGTCAGGGCGTGAGTTGGGTGGGTTATCTATGTTTTGTGTTTCTATGTTGGGTTTGTCGTTTGGCCTGATATGGTTCTCAATCAGAGGCAGGTGTTTGTCATTGTCTCTGATTGGGAACCATATTTAGGTAGCCTGTTTTGTATTTTGGTTTGTGGGTGTTTGTCTTCAGTCTTTGTGTGTCTGCACCAGATAGAACTGTTTCGGTTTTCACGTTTGTTGTTTTTGTATTTGTAGTGTTCAGTTTTGGATTTATTAAAATAAGATTAACACTAACCACGCTGCGCTTTGGTCCTCTCCTTCTTCCACCGAAGAAAACCGTTACACAGAGTTACCTCTGCTGCAGAGGATAAGTTCATTAGAGTTACCAGCCTCAGAAATTGCAGCCCAAATAAATTCTTCACAGAGTTCAAGAAACAGGCACATCTCAACATCAACTGTTCAGAGGAGACTGTGTGAATCAAGCCTTCATGGTCAAATTGCTGCAACGAAACCACTACTGAAGGACATCAATAACAAGAAAATACTTTCTTGGGCCAAGAAACACGAGCAATGGACATTAGACCGCTGGAAATCTGTCCTTTGGTCTGATGAGTCCAAATTTGAGATTTTTGGTTCCAACAGAATAGGTGAATGGATGATCTCCACATGTGTACTGTAGTTCCCACTGTGAAGCATGGAGGAGGAGTTGTGATGGCGTGGGGGTGCTTTGCTGGTGACACTGTGAGTGATCTATTTAGAATTGAAGGCACACTTAACCAGCATTGCTATCACAGCATTCTGCAGTGATACGACATCCATTCTGGATTGCGCTTAGTGGGACTATCATTTGTTTTTCTACAGGACAATGACCCAACACACCTCCAGGCTGTGTAAGGGCTATTTGACCAAGAAAGAGAGTGATGGAGTACTGCATCAGATGACCTGGCCTCCACAATCACCCGACCTCAACCAAATTGAGATGGTTTGAGATGAGTTGGACCACAGAGTGAAGGAATAGCAGCCAACAAGTGCTCAGCATATGTGGGAAATCCTTCAAGACTGTTGGAAACGCATCACAGGTGAAGCTGGTTGAGAGAATGCCAAGAGTGTGCAAAGCTGTCATCAATGCAAAGGGTGGCTATTTTGATTTGTTTAACACTTTTTTGATTACTACATGATTCCATGTGTTATTTTATAGTTTTGATGTTTTCACTATTATTCTACAATGTAGAAAATAGTAAAAAATAAAGAAGAACCCTTGAATGAGTAGGTGTGTCCAAAATTACAATGGTACTGTAGAAGAACCATTAGCAAAAACACAGTAACACATCTAACCTGGTGTGTTTGGGGCAACCAACCAAGCAGGATGGGTCCCTGAAGTGCTTTGCCTGGTCCATTTACACATTCATCTCTTGGCCAAATCAGGGAACACATTAAGTGTTCTCTCACATCACACGTCACTCGCTTGACCTTTCAGTGTGACAACAGCCTGCGGGAACATTGCAAGGCTCCCCTCTCTTGCCTCTCAATTTTCCCCCTGTGCTCCTGGCCTGTTTACAGACACTTTGCTTTGATATGCAAGCATCTGCGCTCCCTCCAGGCAGGGAAAAGCGACACACTACACAAGAGATAAACAAAGCTACTTCCCCTCAGCCCTCTCCAAAACGACACCCATGAGAGACTCTCTAACACTGAAGTCTCAATTCAGACATCTTGCTGGAATTGCAGGGCCTGGATATGCTAATTATCCAGTCAGATGATGGTCTTTGTTAAGAGCACTGGTGTTTTCTAGTGCAACTTGAATTACCGTGCTAATAATGGTTAGGTTGTAGGTGGTTGGGAACCTTTCCTATTTTAGGTAGACTTTGAGGGAGAGACTCATCTGTCATTGGCCTAGACATATTAGTGTAGATTATAGGCCTATTCCATTGACGTACGAAGGAATACGCATACTGAAATGTGACAAAGAGGATAAGGATATAGCTTGTTTGTGATCACTTGCACAGTTACCCAGTTTGCCCTCAGAATATCTAAGAGAGTGAAAAACCGATGTGCTGAAGCCACAAGAGCCAGCTGCTCTGTCTGGATAGATCACAGTGGCCTGTTCTCTTTGAAACACAATCACAAACCTCACTGCGACTTTTCCTCTGAGAGACGAAATCCGAGAGATGTTAGAATGACTACGATGGAGAAACGGCGAGCTGAGAAAGGCAATAGAGAAGAATTGAAGGCGAGAGCCTCGAAGGAGGGGTAATAGGGGATGGATCTGTCAATAGGGGATAAAAGCCAACTGGTAAGAGTTCATTAATCACTTTCTATTAGCCACCCTGATGAGAGACTGAGACTTGAGACCTGCAAGAGGAAAATACAATTTATCCCAACTTTTTACCCACAGCATTCACTAGACTAACCAGGGGACTCGAAACCCGAAGAAAACGACCCCTTGAAAACTAATATGGGGCTATAAGAGAAGGATCGAAATCCCTATCGCGGGCAGCCAGGGACCACCAAACCCCAAAACACTAATCAACACTGACATCTCCAACTATTAATTTCATGTTCGAAAAGGATAAACAGCCTGTGGAATTTTGCAAAGTTAACATTAGATGGAGGCATTCCGAAGTTGCTCTCCTCTTTATAATTGGTTGAGTCACTGGAGGAAAGTGTATGATCAGAGTATTCCGTCTCCATAGGAACTCGTCAGGATTTGCAGCAGGATTTTGGGGAGTTTGTTTTAGTTTCGGCAGCAGAGGAGAGAGACATTCTACTGACTTAATTAATTCACTCAGCAGCACAAAGACAAATTACACTTGACTTTGAGTCTGCCCTCGTACATCTCTATTTCCCACAGCATTAAGTGTAGCCTTGTATTCTTCACTCGACTTTGTGGAGAATATCAACAAGGCTTCTGGGTCACTCACAAGACCTTTAGTGGAACAAGCTCTGGCACTCACAAAGCTCTTTAGTGTGGAACAAGCTCTGTCACTCACAAAGCTCTTTAGGGGAACAAGCTCTGTTCACTCACAAAGCCTCTTTAGTGGAAAAGCTCTGTCACTCACAAAGCTCTTTGAGGAACAAGCTCTGTCACTCACAAAGCTCTTTAGTGGAACAAGCTCTGTCACTCACAAAGCTCTTTAGTGGAACAAAGCTCTGTCACTCACCAAAGCTCTTTAGTGGAACAAGCTCTGTCACTCACAAAGCTCTTTAGTGGAACAAGCTCTGTCACTCACAAAGCTCTTTAGTGGAACAAGCTCTGTCACTCACAAAGCTCTTTAGTGGAACAAGCTCTGTCACCACAAAGCTCTTTAGTGAACAAGCTCTGTCACTCACAAAGCTCTTTAGGAACAAGCTCTGTCACTCACAAAGCTCTTTAGTGGAAACAAGCTCTGTCACTCACAAAGCTCTTTAGTGAACAACTCTTGTCAGCGACAAGCTCTTTAGTGGATCAATCTGAAAACCGAGGAACCATCTACACTGAACAAAAATACAAAAGCAACATGCAGCAATTTCAAAGATTTTACTGAGTTACAGTTCATATGAGGAATTCAGTCAATTGAAATAAATTCAGTAGGCTCTAATCTATGGATTCCACATGACTGGGAATACAGATATGCATCTGTTGGTCACAGATACCTTAAAAAAAAGGTAGGGACGTGTATCAGAAAACCAGTCAGTATCTGGAGTGACCACCAATTTGCCTCATGCAGCACAACACAATAGAGTTGATCAGGCTGTTGATTGTGACCTGTGGAATGTTGTCCCACTCCTCTTCTACGGCTGTGTGAAGTTGCTGGATATCAGTGGGACTTGTGGAAGAATTGAAAAAATATATTCAATAATACAAATAATAATAATTAAAACATATTGAAAGGTAAGTCGCATCGCTTATTGCTGCTGACTTTACACAACGTTACGGCTACACACAGGCGTGCGTACACTGCACTTCTTATTGTTGCTGACTTTACACATGCAGCGCGTCCGCAGAGGTGAAATTTCGCGCTGCACACACTCACTGACCACTACAATAACGTTCTCGCCCCCCACATACACACACACTGATCCAATGAAATTACAGATTTCTTGACACACACACACACTAATCCAATAACATTTTTATTCTGCAACACGGTTTTATTTTAAATGTGAAACGACCAATCAGATAATACCGATCATCCTCTGACAGCTAGCTTGATTGACAGCTAACTACGCAGTTGTGTTCTGCAGGCGTTGCACATGTGGATAGTTAACTGTCATTTAACTCACGTAGGCTAGCTGTCAGAGTAAAATCATGAACAAGTTTTTAAAACGTGCAGCTCCCTCTTCATCTACTGCTGCTTCCAATGTCAACAACAAGGCAGACAACCCGGTCCCCCGACTTTGTCAAATATGGTTTTACATATAA
>NC_036874.1:13633439-13639891 GCF_002910315.2 Salvelinus sp. IW2-2015 | reverse complement strand
GAAGACAGTGAGTGTGGACCGGCAGTGCGTCCTATGCAACGAGCTGTTAGCTAATGAGAGCATGAAACCCCTCCAAAATCAAAGGATCTGGATACCAAGCACCCAAGACACAAAGATAAGACAGCTGACTTAAAACAGCAAAATGTCAATATCTAGAGCCTCACAAGATTCATTGAAGAAAAGGCACTTCGCATCATACCTTGTTGCCAGCGCATTGCTAAGTGCAAAAAGCCCACACCAGCGCAGAGGATCTCATACTCCCTGCAGCGATTGATATGAAATCTTGGGAGAGTCAGCCGCCAACAAACTTAAAACTATACCCCTATCTAATGACACCATGAAAGAGAATCCAGGACATGTCTGAGGACATAACGTGCCAGACATCAGAGCGCATCAGTGAAAATGGCCATTACGCACAGCAGCTTGATGAAATCCACAGATGTGGCTAACCATAATTCTAATGGGATGGGATAATAACTTTGAGGAGCAGTTCCTTTTCCAGCGGGCATTCCTTTCTAAGATTGCCGGAATTTAGCCCGGTTTCACAACCCTAATAGACCACGCGAACTTATGAGCAGGCATTAGTGTCTGAATGGTGACAGATTGACCTCGCTAGCCCAGTGACAAAGTGCGGCCGGGAGTGTAAATCCTCCCTGGGTGTCTTTATGATGCTGACGAGGTTGCTGTTTGTGATGGGCTGCCATTACTGAGTGTCTCTTGCCCTGGCTCTCTCTGCCAAGACCAGGAGCTACTCATCTTCATACTGCCCAATTGCTGCGAGGGAGAGACTGAAAAACTGGGTGTGTGAGTGAGAGGGAGAGGGAGGGAGAAGAAAGAAAAACAGAGGAAGATACGGCTTGCTTTGTGTGTTTAAAATGGTATCAATGTTCTGTACAAAAATTGTACACATGATAATGCACGTGTACCGTCTTTTTGCATGTCAACATCTATCTAAGCCTAGCCCATCTAAGTTCACAGCAACTATTAAGAGCACATCAAACACGTCACTCAGGAGTTTTGAGTAGATTTCAGTATAATTCCCGAAGAGGGACAAAGCCGAAGTGCTATAGGGAATAGCCAGATCAATGAATAATAGAAAACAATAGAAAACAATAGAAAATGCTGACCTCGGACAATGTATCACCTTAACACATTAAAGACATCTCTTAGCCAGTAGATGTCAGAGAGACGATATTTGATTAGTGACTAAAACAAATAGCCTTTGGACAAAATTAACTCTCATCAATGGGGGACTTACACAAAGTGTGGGAACAGAGTGGAACGGAGGGCCTATAACTAGTCCGTAAGCAACAGGGCACACGAAGCCTGGCGGTGCTCACCTTGCTGGCTGGCACCATCACTCTCACTCACTCAGTTTCCACATAATGTCCAAACTGGCAGACCTCTCTGTTCCCGACCCMGAGAAGAAGTCTATTATCATGGAATTACACAATGGGGAGGCCATGACCTCCTCTCTCTCTCGCTCCTCTCTCGCTCCTCTCTCTCTCCATGCTTCCACATACATTTCCTCTTAGTCTGTCCCTCTTTTATTCATCCAATCCCACAGCACACAGAGTTCTGGGAGAGTTCAAATAATCCCATGGCACAGTAACAAATCGTGGTTAGAATGGATCAGTTGTTCAGGGTTGGCCACACAAGACATCCTTTATTCCATCTGGAAGGCCCTATATAGCTCTGGCAAACTGTCCCACCCCCTGGACAGGACTTTGGGTCCGTCAGGGGACAACCGGCTTAAAATCAAGCTGGCACACTAAGACTACTGGTGAGACCTCTATTAAGTGTATGTCAACCTAACAAGGGCCAAGTCAGACAGCCTACTTCTAGTGTTGGGGTAGTTGATTGGTACTCCAACATAAATGGCAGAGTAACTATCCAATAAAATTGAGGGATTGAAAACTTGGTCAATCAGGGGAAAATAGATGGCCTAAAATCAATCGAAGCACTAAGACCACGACTGAGAGTGTTTGTGGTAGACAATTGGTCCTCCAACATGAATGGCAGAGATAATATCCAATGAGTGAGTTTGATCTTACCGAGTTCAGGTCCAGGCTGGTCTCCACCCACTCCTTTGCGTCATTGTATTCGTCCATTAATCCCATTATATACAGCGTGTCCAGAGAATCCACGATGGAGGCTCCCCTCAAACCACCTGCAAAACACACAGGACACAGAACAGTCAGAACCATGGGGTATAGGGACTTGCAGTGCCAGACATCACACTGCATTCTTGTTCTGGGTGAATTTAGAATGACTAGAGTTGAGGCTCAGAGACATAAAGCAGACAGAAGTACCAAGACTGCAAGGTAAAGTTAAGCAAAGCCCTGAAATGCCAAACTACAGTGGCACAAACTACAGCTATCACGTCTGCATTTATAATCTCAAATTCTGGTATGACATTGTGTAGGCTGGATGAAAAGCGTTTACCTCCAAGATGAACAGTAACAGACTAGCCTGCTGCATTCCTAATTGTATTCAGTACAGGAACTGTGATCCCTATGCTCCAATGGCTGGTTTTAGATGCACTTCATTTGAGGTTATTAAATTCCCTTCACAACCTTAATAAGAAATGTTCAGAGGCTTTTATTCAATCCCACCGCCCTTAAGAGCAAGATTGGATGGTCTTTTTCTTCTCATATGAAGAAATATGCGGTTCGTGGCTGGCTGTAATGGAAAGAGCTGTGAACAGAGGAATATGTGTCCTTATTGTGTTATTGAGCAAAATAGTTGCAGGAGAGACACACCAACTGAAAGCCTGAAAATAGAGTAATAACAACAGTAGAAACTAGGCCAACATATACCGCAGGACTGGCCATTACATGCACTGTAGGGCTTAAAAACAGAACTATAGGTATAGTAACCCATTCTGCTGAAAAWTATGATGTGCACCTTCATGTTCACCCCTAAACAGAGCTCAACACAGAGACTGTGTCTATCTGACGCAACAACACAGCAACACAGCAACCTGGCACATGAAAGTGGTGCGATTCTTATAAGCAGTTATTGTGTCGGCAGATATGCAAATGAAAAATCGTATCTTGAGGCGACAAAATATTCATGAAGCAGAGGCAACAGAACACTGGAGGCGAGAAGGGGAGCGATTCTAGCTGAWAGTTTCYCTAACCCGAGTCATTTGAATTTGGCCAGACTGTGCAACGCAGTGGGCGGCTAAGACGGCAATGGTTTGGCTTGTCTGATGTGGTTTGGGTGGCGGAGACAGACGTCAAACTCTCTTATCGTCACGCTAGTCTCCTCCCTGCAAACCCCAACTCAGCTTTCCTCTGCCCTCGATTACAATGGCTTGCTAAAGTATTCACCCCCCYTGGAATTTTTCCTATTTTGTTGCCTTACAACCTGGAATTAAAATGTATTTTTKGGGGGTTGTATCATTTGATTTACACAACATGCCTACCACTTTGTAGATGCAAAATACAAACAAGAAATAAGACAAAAAAAAAMAGAAAACTTGAGCATGCATAACTATTCACCCCCCCCAAGGTCAATACTTTGTACAGCCATCTTTGGCAGCAATTACAGCTGCAAGTCTCTTGGGGTATGTCTCTATAAGCTTGGCACATCTAGCCACTAGGATCTTTGCCCATCCTTCAAAGCAAAACTTATCCAGTACCATCAAGTTGGATGGGTTCCGCTGGTGTACAGCAATCTTTAAATCATGCCACAGATTCTCAATTGRWTTGAGGTCTGGGCTTTGACTAGGCYATTCAAAGACATTTAAATGTTTCCCCTTAAACCACTCCAGTGTTGCTTTAGCAGTATGCTTAGGGTCATTTCCTGGTGGAAGATTAACCTCCGTCCCAGTCTCAAACCTCTGGAAGACTGAAACAGGTTTCCCTCAAGAATTTCCCTGTATTTAGCGCCATCCTTCATTCCTTCAATTCTGACCAGTTTCCCAGTCCCTGCYGATGAAAAACATCCCCACAGCATGATGGTGCCACCACCATGCTTCACTCTGGGGATGGTRTTCTCGGGGTGATGAGAGGTGTTGGGTTTGCGCCAGACATAGTGTTTTCCTTGATGGCCAAAAAAGCTMAATTTTGGTCTCATCTGACCAGAGTACCTTCTTCCATATGTTTGGGGAGTCTCCCACATGCCTTTGGCGAACACCAAACGTGTTTGCTAATTTCTTTCTTTAAGCAATGGCTTTTTCTGTCCACTCTTCTGTAAAGCCCAGCTCTGTGGAGTGTACGGCTTAAAGTGGTCCTATGGACAGATACTCCAATCGCCACTGTGGAACTTTGCAGCTCCTTCAGGGTTATCTTTGGTCTCTTTGTTRCCTCTCTGATTAATGCCCTCCTTGCCTGGTCCATGAGTTCTGGTGGGCGGCCCTCTCTTGGCAGGTTTGTTGTGGTGCCATATTCTTTCCATTTTTTAATAATGGATTTAATGGTGCTCCGAGGGATGTTCAAAGTTTCTGTTTTTATTTTTATAACCCAACCCTGATCTGTACTTCTCCACAACTTTGTTCCTGACCTGTTCGGAGAGCTCCTTGGTCTTCATGGCGCTGCTTGCTTTGTGGTGCCCCTTGCTTAGTGGTGTTGTAGACTCTGGGGCCTTTCAGAACAGGTGTATATRTACTGAGATCATGTGACAGATCATGTGACACTTAGATTGSACACAGGTGGACTTTATTTAACTAATTATGTGACTTCTGAAGGTAATTGGTTGCACCAGATCTTATTTAGGGACTTCATAGCAAATGGGGTGAAAACATACTCACGCGCTGCTTTTCTGTTTTTTTTTTCCATTCCACTTCACCATTTTGGACTATTTTGTGTATTTCCATTACATGAAATCCAAATAAAAATCTATTTAAATTACAGGTTGTAATGCAACAAAATAGGAAAATGGCCAAGGGGGATAAATACTTCTGCAAGGCACTGTATATCTGCCTCAGATTTATTTCTAATCTAAATAATCATAGCATACATGTAATATTAGCCTACAGTATGTGCTTTTCAGATTACCCAGAAAGCCTCTCACATTGTTGACCTTTCACTCTACCACATTGCCAACTGAGGTCAGCTGATAAGGTCAGTGGAGAGGGCGGAGGGTGCAGGGATGAGGGTTCGTAGGTGACATGGCCATGGCCCATGGCCTCGCTGGCTGATACAGTACAGTCAAGTTACACACTACCAGCCAGCCCTATGTCATATACAGTTGAAGTCGGAAGTTTACATACACTTAGGTTGGAGTCATTAAAACTAGTTTTTCAACCACTTCACAAATTTCTTGTTAACAAACTATAGTTTTGGCAAGTCGGTTAGGACATCTACTTCGTGCATGACACAGTAATTTTTCCAACAATTGTTTACAGACAGATTATTTTACTTATAATTCTCTGTATCACAATTCAAGTGGGTCAGAAGTTTGCATACACTAAGTTGACTGTGCCTTTAAACAGCTTGGAAAATTCCAGAAAATTATGTAATGGCTTTAGAAGATTCTGATGAGGCTAATTGACATAATTTGAGTCAATTGGAGGTGTACCTGTGGATGTATTTCAATGCCTACCTTCAAACTCAAGTGCCTCTTTGCCTGACATCATGGGAAAATCWAAAGAAATCAGCCAAGACCTCAGAAAAAAATTGTGGACCTGCACAAGTCTGGTTCATCCTTGGGAGCAATTTCCAAATGCCTGAAGGTACCACGTTCATCTGTACAAAGAATAGTACGCAAATATAAACACCATGGGACCACGCAGMCGTCATAYTGCTCAGGAAGGAGATGCGTTCTGTCTCCTAGAGATGATGACTTTGTGGCAAAAAGTGCAAATCAATCCCAGAACAACAGCAAAGGACCCTGTGAAGATCCTAGAGGAAACGGGCACAAAAGTATCTATATCCACAGTAAAAACAAGTACTATWWCGACATAGTACATATCGACAACCTGAAAGGCCGCTCAGCAAGGAAGAAGCCACTGCTCCAAAACCRCCATAAAAAAGCCAGACTACGGTTTGCAACTGCACATGASGACAAATATCATACTCTTTGGAGAAATGGCCTGTTTGTCCAAATGGAACTGTTTGGCCATAATGACCATTGTTATGTTTAGAGGAAAAAGGGGGAGGCTTGCAAGCCGAGGAACACCATCCCAACCGTGAAGCAAGGGGGTGGCAGCATCAAGACATCAGTCAGGAAGTTAAAGCTTGGTCGCAAATGGGTCTTCCAAATGGACAATAACACCAAGCATACTTCCAAAGTTGTGGCAAAATGGCCTCAGGACAACAAAGTCAAGGTATTGGAGTGGCCATCACAAAGCCCTGACCTCAATCCTGTAGAAAATTTGTGGGCAGAACTGAAAAAGCGTGTGCGAGCAAGGAGGCCTACAAACCTGACTCAGTTACGCTAGCTCTGTCAGAAGGAATGGGCCAAAATTCACCTAACTTACTGTGGGAAGCTTGTGGAAGGCTACC
>NC_036874.1:13618009-13632312 GCF_002910315.2 Salvelinus sp. IW2-2015 | reverse complement strand
CCCCTAATGTCCTAATAATTCACCCGAATGTCCTGATAAACGTCCAACGGAAAACATACAAAAACAAAGAATTTTTCATCAAGGTCCTAAATTTGCCAATTCTTCAGCTTCAGAGTGCTAGAACCACGAGCGGTTGATCGCGCGGTACCAAACCAGCAGCTAAGTCACCTCCATTCAGCCAAAACCCCTAGCCCCCAACCACGCAGCTAGTCACTCCCCATCACCACACACCCTACCGCACCAACCACGCAGCTAGTCCCAACTCTCCCCACGACCACACAGCCTCTATCCAGCACACCCACGCAGCTAGTCACTCCACTACACGACAACTTCCCTACCCTCACCAACTCACGCAGCTAGTCACTCCATCAGCCACACACCCCAACCCACGACCACGCAGTGACTAGTCACCTCCCAATCAGCACAAAAACTTACTCCGACCAACCGACGAGCAGCTATCACCAACCCTCCCACCAACACGCAGCTAAAATCACCTCCCATCAGCCACGCCACCCCTACCCACCAACCACGCACAGCTCACCTCCCATCAGCCACACACCCTACCCTACCCAACCCGCAGCTTACAGCCCCTCCCAATTACCACACACCCCTACCCCCACACCCCCCAGCTAGTCACCCCCACAGCCACACCCTCTACCCACCAACCACCGCAGCTAGCATCTCCCATCAGCCACACACCCTACCCACCAACCACACAGCTAGTCACCTCCTCCCATCTAACTACCACACATCTCAGCCCACCTCAGCTGGGTTTACCCTGACAGGGATTCACCTTACATTGACACTGAGAGGGCACTGCTACCGTCCAGCTATACCTAGGCCGATTCAGAGTTGAGATGAGCATGCATAACTTGGGCACTGCTACCCTCCAGCTAGAGACACTGCCCAGTCACTGCCCAGTCATGGGAAATCCATAGATTAGGGCCTAATGAATTTATTTAAATTGACTGATTTCCTTATATACTGTAACTCTTATATTTTTGTTCAGTAGTTTCACATACGCTATGAAGGTAATGTACATCACTGACATCTTGCCGACACTGAAAACTCTGTGAAACAAAGTGAACTTTTTCCTGTCTCGAGCAGATCTCGTTGCTAAGTCCATTGCCAGCAAACGAAGACTCTCAAAAGCATATTCTCCATTTCCGTTTGTGAAGGACTCTCACTATGCTTAGTGAGCACTTGACTGTACTGTTGCAATTTGATGACAAATCATGTTTCAGAGCACACAGAGAAAAAAAAGCGATAGCTAATACCCCTCATTACCAATCCCGGCGGAGGCGAACGTCAGGGAGCAGTGGAGTGTGGAAAATTCCTATTGAAAACAGCAGCAACAAAGCACAGATGATTGATGGACTCAGATGAGAGAGGTAACAGATACATCCATCACACATTACTCTCAGGGTTCCATGGCGTGGCCCAAACATAGACCTTAATTATTTCAGAGGCCCTTCACCTGGAAGGGTCCTACCCCAAGGTGCCTTGGTGGGGGTATGAGCACTTGGTGCAGGTAGGGTTACTGGGGTATTTATCAATCCATTTTACACATGGGAGTGGCTTTGTTCATCACATTCAGGTAGTACCGACCATTAACCATCAAAGCTTAAGTGAGGTATCTATAATCTAACCTTGTTATAGTCAAGCACAAAAACAACACCATCCATCCATCTATAGATTCTCGGTGTTGTGTTTGCCACACGTTAGTGCTTGGAGACACAAACGAGACAGTAGAAATGATTTTGTAATAACAGTTGTTCGCCAAACTGAAATGTAATCACATATCATGTGTTTAAATTCATACCAATTAATTATAAGATAACCATTTGAAATGCTGTAATAAACTGATCCTGTTATGAACTGGTTTGCTATGCTCCCATATTCCAAATTGATACGAAAACAAAAGAGTAAACATTGCAATTGCTATGCAACTGTAATTACTTTAACATTCATTTAAGCAAATATTATTTGGATCTAATTCCTTCCCCCTAGCAACTCAGGAGCTCATCACAGTAGAGTCATTCATATCATTGATTCTGTGTGTCTGTGTGTGTGTGTTGTGTGTGTGTGTGTGTGTGTGTGTGTGTGTTGTGTGTGTGTGTGTGTGTTGTGTGGTGTGTGTGTGTGTGTGGTGTGTGAGAGTGAGTGATGTGAGTGAGTGAGTGAGTGAGTGAGTGAGTGAGTGAGTGAGTGAGTGAGTGAGTGAGTGAGAGTTGAGTGAGTGAGTGAGTGAGTTGAGTGAGTGAGACTGGTGTGTGTATTTGTGTGTGTGTATGCGTGTTTTCCATAATGTGTGTATGTACAAGCATGTGCGTGTGTGTTCATCGGCATGTATTCTAGGTTGGAAATGAGTGGGAGAGATTGTATGTGTGTTACTGTGTATTGTGTGTACAGAGTGCATAGGAACCTATTGGTGAAACATTGGCTGGTGGATGTTCAATTATCAAAGCTGTCACTGGCAAGGCAACAGGGTCAGGTTGGTTATACTAGAGAGCCTATATACACATGGTCAATCAATCAACTCACTCACTCACGTCCACGTCCACACACACACAACCACACACGGACACACGCAGGCCTGCACACACACAGAAACACACTCACGCACATGCAAACACATGCCCGCACACATGGCAACACATTCTCGTGTTAACCACTGAGACAAGCAGCATGCTGGAACAACATTCCCTCTGAGCAACCTCTTACCCTATAGGGCTAATCAATAAATAAACTGTTCTGTTCATACAGAAACAAATGGATGATTTGATCACCTCTTTGCATTGACAACGATGAAATTGCATTCAATAGGCTATAACTTCATTAACCCTCTCAGGGACAACGTTGAAGGCATTGTTGGAGAACCCATACGTACTGTATATACTGTATGGAACATTGGCCACCATTCAGTGAGGACCTTCAGTAGTTACCATTGACGACAGAAGAAGAACCAGAGACCAAAGAAAATGGATCTACACTGCTAATTTGTTCTGCAGTCTCGTTCAATTAAGCTCTCAAACGTACACCA
Source organism: Salvelinus sp. IW2-2015 (assembly GCF_002910315.2). Classification (NCBI taxonomy): domain Eukaryota; kingdom Metazoa; phylum Chordata; class Actinopteri; order Salmoniformes; family Salmonidae; genus Salvelinus; species Salvelinus sp. IW2-2015. The sequence goes on along the minus strand of NC_036874.1, from coordinate 13,629,269 downwards.
TAAACCGTGAGAGAAATAGCCCGGTAACATATCAAGGTGACTTTAATAGATAGAGACTCTGGTAATATCACATTAATTACACCAGTCTTTTATTACTGAGTGTGGCTGTCACCAGGGTAACGCTGGCCTCGTTGACGTCAGCGCACGTGTCCTCGTAGCTTACCGTTCAGGTCCCGGTGAGTGGTATCTGGGGTTCAGATTTAGCCGTGACATGTCAGTGTTCAGGAATCGAATTTGTTGAATGTACTTAAGAGGTGTCTGTGTAGCATGGAACTGCACTGAGGGTGAAGGGGTTGGTGAAGTTGAGAAGAGAAGGATGAGAGCATATTGGGGAAAAGCCAGGGAGGGTAAAATGTGTTATGAACGTGTTCCAAGAAAGAGAGRGGGGGGGGGGGGKGGGGTCTTAACAGCAAAGAGAAAGGTGAGGAGGAGGGATGTAAGAAATACCAAGGCTATCAATCAGAGTGGAGTTTTCAGCAGTATTTTATAAAAAAATTATTTCGCCTTTATTTAACTATCGGTATGGAATATCAATATCACAGTTTAGCCTCAGACAAACACCTGACGGTAGTGTCAATTATATTCAAATAGAGACGAGTGGCCAAAATTCATTTGACCTATTCGAGCTGACGATAGTTAAACCACAAATATACTTTTTCCTCTCGGGATTGAGGTCACGGGGTAATTGTTGCAATGTTATATCCTTAGTTGGTCTTTCAAGATTTTCTGTCAAAAATGTTTTCTTTCCTTTCATGTCATGTGGTGTCTGTCGCAAGTGTGACATTCTTCTGGATCGTCAGACCTTTGTGTTCTTGGTGGTTTGCCAGCTCACCCTGGATATTTTTAACACAACAATTATTTTTTGTCTACAGTTCCCAGTCAGAGTAGCCGTCTGGAGCCCAGTGAGTTTGGCCCTCTCAGGAGAAACATCTTCCTCCAACTACTGCTGAAACCACCTGATGTGGCCAAACCAACCACAGGCTGTAAGGGAAATGTCTGGCTCACCACGCTTTGTTTCAGTCTACTAGGAATAAGTCAGAGAGATTGGTGATGTAAAAAAAAAAAAAAGTGCTCGTTTGACAAAACACACTATTACTTGAAATGGATATTGGTACTTTCGAAATAGTTTCCTACCCACTTCAATCTCACAGAACCTCCCCAAGAGAGCATTCAACCCACACAAACCTAGATCACTTGGACACACTGAATCCAATGAACTCTCAAACCTCCCTAATGGTAAACATCATACATTCTCTGGTCCCTGTAAGTAAACTGGGAGATGATCAGCAGTATATAGGCAAGAGCAATAGAGCCTCTGTTTGAATCAAACATAACAACTACATGATTGCCATGGAGACATAGCTGTTGTGATGGGAGCTGTTTACTGATGCACATTATCTAATCCTCAGCCTGAGGGGAGCTGTGTGTCTGTGCATGTGTGCGTGTGTGTTTGTGTCTATGTGGTTGTTTGTGTGTGTGTGTGTGTCTGACAGTGATGTAGCACCGGTGTCGAGTCCCAACCGGCTGTAGCAGAGAGCTGGGAGAGGATGAGGCAGGGAGAGAGTGGGAGACAGTGTGTGTAAAGTCTGCCTCTCGGTGTAGGGCCACACAGAGCAGACACACACCGGCTGGTGACCTGCTCTAACGTCCAGCTGCATGCTGATTCAAACCATTTATCAGCATAGAAAAATGTCAGAAGTCGGAATGTACTTCGGAAAGCTTCAAGGCAATAATGCCTGTTGACAATCTACAAAAATGAATTACCTCTCATAATACAGAGTAAATCTCTGGTCTGACAAAGTCCATTACACTATATCACCCCTAAACAAACGTACTGACTGCAGTGTCTGCCTGTGTGGCTGTTGTTACAGTGGGTATCTATTCGTCATCATCTGAGCACCAGAGTGGCCACCAAGGAAGCAGAACCCAGACCACAACACAGAGAACCAATAATGTGATTCCCTCTCTCTTCATTTCGTGTTTATAATGTTCCTGGGGGGGGAATGAACAACTAGACAAATCCTAATGACATAAAGTAGACTATCCCTGTAACGGATTGGCCTCGTCTATTTGGTGTTATGTTTTTCAGACACCGCAGCCAAAATACAAGACCCAGCCAATGAGCTTAACAGGCCTAGTTCCTCAAGTTGTCAGTCTTCCTCAAGTTGTCAATTAGATGATGTCAGTTAATTTGCCACTATGGGACCGCGAGACAAGCACAGAGTATCTCAGCCCCACCCTGTCAGATGTTACAATATCTCCAACGAGATTACAGACGGCATACTGTGCTATCGAACCCCTCTGTCCATCCATCCACCCCCTCCCACTAACACCACGATGGATTGACGATGGGGTAGAAGATTATATCTGATGCTATATTAACTGTCAACCCACCACGTCTGATTGGAGGTGACAAATGTGCCATGATTGGTCAATTATTTCAGACCAGGATGGGCCTATGGTGCGAACAATTCAACGACATTGATACCAATAGTAAATAGCTATAGCAGAAAGAGCCTACAACACAAATTGGAGGCACTCAGAGTCTGCAGCTCAGTAAACTGGGGTGGCAGCGTAGCCTAGTGGTTGGAGCGTTGGACTAGTAACTGAAAGGTTGCAAGTTCGAATCCCCGAGCTGACAAATCTGTCGTTCTGCTCCTGAACAAGGCAGTTAACCTGCTGTTCCTAGGCTGTCATTGAAAATAAGAATTCGTTCTTAACTGACTTGTCTAGTGAAATAAATGTTAAAATAATTGACAGGTCTTCCTGTTTCCAGACGGAGATGCAGAGTGAAGTTAGCATTGGTTCTTGCGCCCGCAGGCCGCGGCTCCAGCTGTAAGCTGAAGTAGAGAACTCCCCTGGTCTCCCCATCTCTCCTGGAGATTAAACAGAGCAGCCTTGCCTGTCAGCTGTGCTATACACAGACAAACACGCGCAGGCACACCGACAGACACACACACAGCCACCTGAGTAATGTTTGCCTGGGCCAATTAAAATGGGTTAGAATAACCTGGCCAACCTGCTGATGGAGAGGACCCGTCCGCTAGAGAAATGAAAGCAGCATCGTTAGTGCACACAAGTGTAGGCGAGGAGGTTACCCAGAGGGAGGAAGTGTGTGTGTGTGTTGATCCATCCTACTTTATAAACAAACTGCCCCAAAGTATAGACTGGCTGTGGATTTGGAAATCCCATTAAATAATCATCTATTGTGATTGTATGTTGTCATATGGGATATTACAAACGGTGGGAAATCATTTACATCTGTAGAATATTAAGTTATAGAGCATTTTCCAACAAACCAAACATTTTGTAAAGAGAGAAAAGTATTTACACACTGTGTGCATAGCAATGAATTAACAATCCACCAATAATTGGTTCATTTAAAAACTCAGCAGTTGCACTCACCTATAATTTCATGCAGTCACCTGTAATTTCACAGCAAATTTCAAAGGTCAAAAAGCTGTCATCTCTTTCTAACATTTGTTGAAATTCAAATCCTTAACTCATCCAACAACCTTTAAACACCAGAACAAAACTTTGTCCCTCCACCTTTCCAAACTCTCCTTTACTCACTCTGAGAACTCAATTAATTTCTTAAACTCCAACATTGCTCTCTCTCTCTCTGTTTGTAGTTTCAGGGATGCCATGGGCTCTTGGCACAGTTATCCTGTTCCCCCCTCTCTCTGAAGTGTGGCCCAGACTGTAACAGTGGTTTGAAAAGTTTCTCTGACCCCTCCGGCAGGATACACCAACACAAAGCATTCATTTCACACCTTTTATTTATTCATTCCCCCTTTCCTCTCCACACAGGGGGACGGAGAGACAAACCACTATGCAGTATCCACTCTCTAATCATGCTCTGTCTGGGGCACCGAGTCACACCTTTACCGCCCAATTACCAATGGATCCCTTGGATACCTGAGCAGGTCGACCAATGAATAACCTGTATGCACAGACACACTAGTGGTGGAGTGTGAAGAAGAATGATTATAATTGGTTCAAGGAGAGAGAATGTGTGCTGGGCCTATTAGTCAGTGAGGGCCCTTATCTGTTGAAACTGTGTGGTGGTCACCACAGTAACAAAAAAACACTTCTGCTGTGTTAATGGGTAGGGAGGGATCGAAAATGCTGTGAATGCTAGCTGTGAATAGGAACTGTGAGCTGCATTGTCAGTGTTGTTTCAATGGGCAAAAACCTATATGGTATATCAGGGGATTTAACAGAGCATAAACTAAGTAAGGAGACATACATACATACAAAGTTTTCCAGTCAATACTCCACATAGAAAGTAGGTCTACACTGAGAACAAGGAGAGATACTATATACAGTATACCATGGTTGTGGATATAAATGGATTATATAGTAGACTAAGTAGAGGCAAGAACAGACTGATTGGTGGATGTATGATGTATTCCATTGCACTCTGCATGGCTACGGGGACACGCAGTGGCCTAGAGTGAGCCAAGGATGGGATATAAATAGAACAAAAAGAGAAAGAACCAAAAAGCTGCTCCTTAATGCGACCGTGAGCTTAGAGGCTTGAGGGAGTGACGGCTGGTGATTAAAGTGCCAAGCTGATTACCTACACCCCACGGCCCATGTCACGGACCATGTCACGGCCCATGTCACGGCCCATGTCATCGACTCAAATAGCCATGAGGACGTCATCATCTGGGTCACTGTGTCTTCGACGCGACGCGTACAGCACGTCGGGCGACTTGGACAAGACTGACCGGTTTACATAAACTCTGGGTCGGGAGCCAGTAGACGGGAGGAGTCGTTTAAGGGAATAACAGACATAAGAATGAGATATAAAGTTGTAGGTCCAGGTAAGTCAACCCCTGATCTTTGACCCTAACTATTTCTCTCTACGATAGAGTACAATCCCTTTTAATCCCCCTGCTTTGTCGTACATGTTGCTACCAGTTTTCCATTATATTGACTGTGTAATCCCTATGGAGAGGGGCTTGTTGATGCGCTCATGTTCAGTACAGTGGGGTTTTATTTGTTTGTTTTAATCAAAGGATGGGGAAAGGGGTAGTCTGTGGTGATGAGGTTTAATAGAAATGAATCCTTCCCCCTCCGTCCTATCAACTACTGTACGTCCTCACAGTGGAGCTAGAAGATATATTTGCATGGCTCAGAGCAGTGTAGTTGTCACAGTAGAGACTGGCAACAAAGCGAGACCATGACGAGCATCGTCAGCTGAAGACGAGCTTCCACTGGATCGCTGTCAATCCTTGAAGTGATGACGCAACATACTCCCTGCAATCTCAATGAGCTAGCGCACCCTCTCTAGCACCAGGGTCAGCGCACTCTCAAATGTTGTTTTTTGCCATCATTGTAAGCCTGCCACACACACACACTATACGATACATTTATTAAACATAAGAATGAGTGTGAGTTTTTGTCACAACCCGGCTTGCGGGAAGTGACAAAGAGCTCTTACAGGACCAGGGCACAAATAATAATATAATAATAATCAATAATTTTGCTCTTTATTTAGCCATCTTACATATAAAACCTTATTTGTTCATCAAAAATGGTGAATAAATCACCACAGGTTATTGAGAAGGGTGTGCTTGAAAGGATGCACATAACTCTGCAATGTTGGGTTGTATTGGAGAGAGTCTCAGTCTTTTCCCACACACAGTCTGGGCCTGTACTTAGTTTTCATGCTAGTGAGGGCCGAGAATCCACTCTCACATAGGTACGTGGTTGCAAAGGGCATCAGTGTCTTAACAGCGCAATTTGCCAAGGCAGGATACTCTGAGCAAAGCCCAATCCAGAAATCTGGCATAAATTCACAGAACCGCTTGTTTGCAATTTCGATGAGTCTCTCTTGTTCAGATATCGGTAAGTGGACTGGAGGCAGGGCATGAAAGGGATAACGAATCCAGTTGTTTGTGTCATGCGTTTCGGGAAAGTACCTGGGTAATTGCGCACCCAACTCACTCAGGTGCTTCTCTATGTCACTATTTGACATTACCCGTAAGCTTGAGTTCATTTGCACACAAAAAATCATACAATGATGGAAAGACCTGTGTGTTGTCCTTGTTAATAAACAAACACCAGTTATGAGATGCAGTAGATGTGTATTGCTCTCATTATTCTACCTACTGCATTTTCTAATGGAACGTACAGTAGTTGTCTTCTTAGAGGCAGACATTCTACACAATGTTTTCAATCTTTTCTTTGCTAGGTCTCAGGGAATAGGAAGACTTAGTTTGAGATGTCTATTCTAGCATATGGAGAAGATTTTCCCCAAGAGACACATGTTAGAAGGGTTGTGTTATGATGAGCTTCTATTGGCTGTCATGGACAAAGTGTTTTTATTATATATGGTGCATTTGGAAAGTATTCAGACCCCTTGACTTTTTCCACATTTTGTTACTTTATAGCCTTATTCTAAAATGGATTACGTTTATTTTTTAACCAAAATCAAATCAAATTGTATTGGTCACATACACATATTTAGCAGATGTTATTACGGGTGTAGCGAAATGCTTGCGTTCCCAGCTCCAACAGTGCAGTAGTGTCTAACAATTCACAGCAATACACACATCTAAAAGTCAAAGAATGGAATAAAGAAATATATACATTTAAATATTAGGACAAGAATAAAGAAATCTGTAAATATTAGGACGAGAAATATATAAATATTAGGACGAGACACACCTGTCTATATAATGTCTATATAAGGTTCCATAGTTGACAGTGTATGTCAGAGAAAATTGTCCGTAAAGCTCAGAGACAGGATTGTGTCAAGGCACAGATCTGGGGAAGGGTAACAAATAAGGCCTACAGCATTGAATGTCCCCAAGAACACAGTGGCCTCCATCATTCTTAAATGGAAGAAGTTTGGAACCACCAAGCTCCAGGAAGAACATTTCTAAATACCTGTTTTCGCTTTGTCATTATGGTGTATTGTGTGTAGATTGATGAGAATTTTGTCCTTTTTTAAATCCATTTTAGAATAAGTCTGTAACGTACCAAAATGTGGAAAAAGTCAAGGGGTCTGAAAACTTCCCGAATGCACCGTATATACAGCAATTAATGCATGAATTCAGATTTCACAGTTTGGAGTACAGCTTCTTATTATTTAATGTGTTATTGTCAAGGGACCATCTATTGAATGGGAGTTGCCACCTGCTTCTCTCGTCTCATTAGCAAATCTTGCACAAGTTCTAGGAGGAAAATCTGTGTCAGGAAACATGTATGTTTTAAAAGCTTACTGTTTCTCCATGTGTGAGATAATACAGACGGGGGCGTTCCACGTTTTGTAAAAATGACACATATATAGTAGATCAGGATGTTTATCAAAACATTACCCAAGTCTATTACAGTGATATTTTTACTGCTTCCTATATTAGGTGCAGGGGTGCAACAGGTAAGCATTGTCTCTACTGTACTGTAGGTGATAACAGTATGTAAGAGGTACAGTAGTGTACAGTGATAGTATGTACAGTAAGGAGAGATTAGCTCCACAGCTAGTCTCTGACTGTGCGCTGTGGGAGAAGACCGCCTGTCAGAACAGGTTTCTCCTTGCGCTGGATGATGGCAGACCTGGCTGCACTGCTCTGCTGCTGCTGGCACTGAAGCAAATACAACAGCCTGGAGCCCACAGGCCCTTACAGGTTCCTATGCACTGCTCCAGCCTCTAGTACAGCTTCACAGGGATCCTTTCTGGAGACTCAGCTGGGGTCCACAGACCTGCATGGACATCAGAGGGAGCGGAGGAAACTTGCTAGTGGGGTGTGCTAGAAAAAGTAGCTAGCTGAGTGAGCTAGCCGAAAAGTACCTAGTGAGCTAGCCGAGAGCTGGTAGGAATAGGTACCGATTACAGAAAGAGCCAACCAGTGAGCCAGTCTAGAGCAAGTAGAAAGAGCCAGCAGGCCAGTGAGGCAGCCTAGAGCTAGCAGAAAGAGCCAGCCAGGGAGCCAGCCTAGAGCTAGCAGAAAGAGCCATCCAGTGTGCCAGCCTAGAGCTAGCAGAAAGAGCCAGCCAGTGAGGCAGCCTAGAGCTAGCAGAAAGAGCCAGCCAGTGAGGCAGCCTAGAGCTAGCAGAAAGAGCCAGCCAGGGAGCCATCTAGAGCTAGCAGAAAGAGCCAGCCAGGGAGCCAGCCTAGAGCTAGCAGAAAGAGCCAGCCAGGGAGCCAGCCTAGAGCTAGCAGAAAGAGCCAGCCAGTGAGCCAGCCTAGAGCTAGCAGAAAGAGCCAGCCAGTGAGGCAGCTTAGAGCTAGCAGAAAGGGGTACCAAGGGAGCTAGCCGAGAGCCAGTAGAAATAGCGAGCGAACCAAGTAATAAAATTAAAAAAATCCCAACATGAACTGCTTCACAGTAGAGATGTAAATCAGCCAAGTGTGTTAGCAGATTGCGCCAGCTCAGGTATGCCCAAACTGGGGTATGTGCAATGCCGTCAAGGGTACGCCAAATAAAAATGTGATTCACATTTAAAAATACATATATAATAATTATTTATAAAAAATAAAAATGTCTTTGCATTTTCAAACAGTCCATTTATCTTTTCCAATGGGGCTATACATACATACATGCTGCTACCAGCAGTACTACACCTGCACCTGTCGACAACACAAGTTGTTCTGCTTCCATGAGCACATCCAATGTTAGCATCAGTAATTCTACACTGACAGTTGTGAATCTGATGCAGCGGAAGAACTACTGGCCCCTTACCCAGGAAAGTACCGAACAACAGACCGGGACGTTGGACCGTCAAAGAGGTGCAAATATGATGAGAACTACATTGATTTGGGGTTCACTTATATTGGGAGTAGTGCCTTTCCTCAGCCACAGTGTGTTATATGTGCAAAAGTACTCTCACACAACTTAATGAAACCTTCACTCTTGCACAGACATTTAAAAACAAAACATGCCAATTTGAAAAATAAGCCACAGGAGTTTTTTGAGCGAGAATTAAGACAACTTTCGAGTAGTAAGACATGTATAAAAGCAACAGATACCATACAAGGGGCTAGAAGTGTCTTATATGGTGAGCTACCGAGTGGCTAGGACAGGCAAGCCCCATACTATTGTGGAGGACTTAATACTTCCTGCTGCTGCGGATATGGCTGAGACAATTCTGGGGGAAAAGGCCCAAAAAACTATACAGACAATGCCTTCATCAAACAACACTATTTCACGACGCATCAGTGACATGGCAGGAGATGTTTTGAAACAATTACTGCTTCGCATACAAGCCAATTAATTTTATGCGTTACAGCTAGATGAGTCAACAGATGTGGCGGGCCTGGCACAGCTCCTGGTATATGTCCGTTACGTTTATGGGGGGTCAATTAAGGAAGACATCCTCTTCTGGAAACCAGGACAACAGGAGAGGATGTTTTTTAAAGTACTGTACAGCTTTGTGACATCAAATGGACATTGGTGGTCAAGATGTGTTGGTATCTGTACTGATGGCACAAATGTCATGACAGGGAGACATAGTGGAGTGGTAATGTGCATGCAAGCAGTTGCTCCCGACGCCACTTGGGTACATTGCAGCATCCACCGAGAGGCTCTTGCTGCCAAGGGAATGCCTGACAGCTTGAAAGACGTTTCGACACTACGGTGAAAATGGTTAACTTTGTTAAAGCAAGGCCCCTGAACTCTCGTGTATTTTCTGCACTATTCAATGATATGGGCATCAACCATGATATGGGCATCAACCATATATTGCCAGAAAATAAAAATTTGAGAGACGAGCTTAAAGTTCTCTTTACTGACCATAATTTTCACATGTTGAGGCTATGATTGAGAAGTTGGAGCTCTTCTCTGTCTGCATTAACTTCTAACGAGTCAGAAACCCGGATCCGGGAGCACCCCCCACCAGTAAAAAAGCTGAATAGCATAGCTAGCATAGCGTCACAAGTAAATAGTAGCATCTAAATATCATTCAATCACAAGTCCAAGATACCAGATGAAAGATCCACTTCTTGTGAATCCAGCAATCATTTCTGATTTTTAAAATGTTTTACAGGGAAGACACAATATGTAAATCTATTAGCTAACCACGTTAGCAAAAGACACCATTTTTCTTTGTCCACCATTTTTTCTCTCCACCAGTAGCTATCACCGGGTCCGGCCAAGCGAAGCTACACATATCAAAATGGCGACATTTCGCCGTCTTAACTAAAATTTTCAACAGATACCCCCAGCGATTTATCATCATAAATAGTTTTACTGTGAGCTGTTTCTTCCATCAGTATCTTGGCAATGGTTCTTTCCGTTGGGTCTAGTACTTTCTTTGTGGGTCCGAAAGCTGTCCTCCTTGTCCGTCGAAATGCCCACTACGCTTCGACCGGAGACCCGAACCGTGCCGGTGCTTCAAATGTGCATCACAAAGCAATTGCCTCAAAATCCAGCTAAAAATCGGATATGAAATTGCTATACAAACGGTTAAAATTAACTTCACCTTATTGAATGTTTTTTAAACACCTATAACGATAACAAACATGACCAGACGATATAAAATAAGTGGCAAACCAAACGCTTTGGAAAGAGAGAGAGTCCCGACGTCATCCTTGCGTGAAGGCGCAAGCGCTGAAAAGAACGGGTAACATCCGGTCTTTTTTCTGTTTTATACTGGCCCTGAATTGCGCATCTGACTCCATTCCAAATTGTCAACCTCTTACTGACATCTAGAGGAAGGCATGGGCAGGTTTGTATCCTCATAGGATTTACAGGGTAACTTTAAAACTGACCCTGGGACCAGGGGCCAAAAGTGTTGAAAAATCTCACTCATATCAGGGCAAAAGTGCGTAGAATGGGTTCTGTTTTTCACTCCAGAGACATAATTCAAACGGCTATAGAAACTAGAGAGTGTTTTCATCCAATAATAACTTAATAATGCTATGTGTACGAGCAAGAATTGAGTATCGAGGCAGTTTAATTTGGAGACCGATAAATGCTAATGTTGAAACAGCACCCCTATATGGAGAAAAAGGTTAACCTCTACAGGAATCGGTTGTCCCCGCCCGCGAGATGTTGAGCTAATATGGCTAATGTGATTAGCACTGAGGTATGTAAGTCAACAAGAAACATTTCCCAACGGAAAGGGGAGGAAAAGAAGAGAGATCCAAGGTCCGATGCAAAGAGCACATAGACGATAAATAACTATATGGGCCCAGAAAAACGCCTCTCAAACTTCACTGCACTGTCCCAATTATCACACAGTGAGCTCATCTACAGTTGTAAATAAAATATCCTATGCTATTAGAGAGATAATAGCGGAGAGTACACAT
>NC_036874.1:13581239-13617584 GCF_002910315.2 Salvelinus sp. IW2-2015 | reverse complement strand
TTATGAACTAGAAAATGTATTAATAAACCAATTAGGCACATTTGGGCAGTCTTGATACAACATTTTGAACAGAAATGCAATGGTTCATTGGATCAGTCTAAAACTTTGCACATACACTGCTGCCATCTATTGGCCACAATCTAGATTCCTAAGTCATATATTGGCCCTTCTCTTGCATTTCTTTATATTATCTTTTACCAGATCTAATGTGTTATATTCTCCTACATTAATTTCACATTTCCACAAACTTCAAAGTGTTTCCTTTCAAATGGTATCAAGAATATGCATATCCTTGCTTTAGGTCCTGAGCTACAGGCAGTTAGATTTGGGTCATTTTGTCATTTTAGGCGAAAGTTGAAAAAAAGGGTCCGATCCTTAATAGGTTTTAACGGTGGGAAAAGCATCACCTTTTAATGATTCTGTATGTGTGAAAGATACAGTATGCCCATCCCCCAGCACACACAAGACAGTGCATGAAAAAGATGCTTCACAGTCTATAATTATGATGATTTGTGACTTGATGGAGAGAACGATGGAAACCTTATTGGTTAAACATCAGATCCGTGAGATTGAAAGGAGGGTTGGGACTGGGTGAAGGGTCTCCAGGGTGAGAGAAGTGACAGGGGAAGGGGGTTGGGAAAGTGACTTGTCACCTGGGGCTTTGTCGCTATGGCGATATACCGTAGATGATATCTTCCACACTGTATGTCACCCATAACAGTGCCTGTGGGATGAGGGTAAGTAAGCGGGATGAACGGGTGGGGTTGTATGTATTATTTGACTGTCAGAGTAGAGGCGTCATTCGCCTAGCCCTTCATTTAACCTTGACGAAAAGCTTCTCCCACCTCATTTACCACTCCCTACTGTCACCTTCACCGAATGCACACTCCCCTTGAGACCAGATGCACTCTGGGACATAATTGCAGAGTGGGAAAGAACGCTGTGCTCTCTGTACACGTGGGAGAGCGGTGGATAGAATGGCAATAGCGTTCGGGTGCTTCCCAGTTCAACGCCTTTAATAAAAAAAATCTCCGGATAACAGAAAAGGGAGAACCGCGACTGAAGGGGCTTCAAGGTCGACTTGGCGCCAGTGTGTCTGTACTCCTGTATGGTTTTATTCACTGTGACAGTATCTATACAGACTGGCACTCTCTAAAAGATGCCTTCAGAATCTTAGGCCTCTCTATGTCTCATAGTTTTTTCTCCTACTCACATCATAATAATTCACCATGACAAGCTAAATTCTTATCCATCAGATGGAAGGGATCGATCGGCTTCCATGGAGCTTCCACATGGCCTTCGCCGTGCTCCATGCTGCTTTTACCACGATTTAAGTGCTTGTGGGTTTTTTCAATAAACGCCTCTGGTTTAAATGGTACCTGGGTGTGCTGTGCGCAAAAGGTCAAGGGGTATTTGGTATTTTTTAGGATCCCCATTAGCCACTGCAAAAGCATCAGCTACTCTTCCTGGGGTCCACGTAGGGGCCGAGGGGTAGGCCCGTGTCTCATTCTGGGAAGGCTGGTGCTCTTTAATTACATCTCACGAGGGGAGAGAAAATAAGAAAAGAGGAGAAGGGGAGGCAGAGGTGTAGAGACTACCGAGGGGGGATGAAACGAGGGAAATAAAAATATATTTTGAGAAAGGACACAACAGCGATAAGATAAAGGGCAAGAGGAAATTGCAAAGCATCCTGCAGAAGGGAGCGAGGAGAGAGTGGGGCGTTCCGTCTCTTTGTGTTGGGGAGAGAGATTTTCCAAAACACTGCCTGTGGACAATCCCATTATTAGCCATAAGACATCCATTGTTTAAGGATAGAACAACTATTGGAGGACAATATTGTGCTCCACAGGGAAAATAGATGCTGTGACTGCTAATGTTATGTCCTTTTCTCCAGTACTGTCATGACCATTATGTCCTCCTCAGCATCTGGCTGCGATGGGTTTGCTCTGTATGATACAGTGTGTGCTTAAGTTAGTGACCCACATATTCTAAAGCTGTGGTAATGACATCGCTCACAGTGGATGAACATCCCTTTAAGCCCCTATTAAGGCTTGGGGGTGGTTCGCCTCGCATTAGAGAGCGTGATACTGTCACTATTTGTTTTAATGAGATACAGGAGTGACTTGCATCATTTTCTGATCGATCCACAACAATGAAGCTCAGGGTTGGAAGGGGACAAAATAGGCAGAGGCTAAAGATAAGAAGATAAATGAGAGTCATGGTGCAGAAAACAAAAAAGTACATCATCAAAACTCATCGAGTGGACACCTATTGGTATGAAAGACGTCGTCAAGTTACTGTACACATTAGGGCTATGTGTGACGATCTTGAAGACTGGGACTTAATCTTGGTTAGCGTTTCCATCACCGTTTTTTTGTCTCAGTAAGCAAGAGACACAAGGGAAGGATTTACTCGTGGGTTTATGTGGCAGTGTTGGCCTGAAGCAACGGTCTGTTGATGAGCAGTGTACAGAGAGCTTTCAGCCAGCCGTTCCTGGAGCTTGCCGCCTAATCCTATTCCTTACAGCAGCCGGGGATCTCGAAGGGTGTTTGAAAGTCAGCCCATGTTTTCTTTCTTCCATTTATTCTTCTCTCTTTGGTGATGATGAGGGGGGGGAGAGGTGAAGGCCAAGGTTTCCAAGGACACATAATGGGCAGACGGGGTTGACATGAAAAATATTCTCTCCTCTTTAGCTGCTCCTCTTTAGTTGCTGCTTCCCAGCCAAGGACAAAGGCAAGGAAACAGCTCTGGAGTCGAAGAGCCCAAAGCCTTGATTGTTGTTCACAATGGAGTGGTACTGAATTGTTACCTTTCTTTTGAAATTGGAGGGTTTGTAGCCTTGTTTGTTTGCCGCAGCCGTAGAGGTTGAACAAAATGAACAATCAACTTGTCCTCTGGAATTTGGTTTGAGTGATTTGGACGCTGAATGATAAGGTATTAGGAGTCTGGGGGAGCTAGAGGGAGAACAGTAACGACAACAACAAGATTAGGCTATAAACGACTTCCGTCTTTAAAAATCCAAACGCCTTCTGTCTTAGGCAATCACTGCCTGGGTGAATTCAAGTGAACGCTAAAGGCTGTGTTCAATAAGCTTCAAGGAGTGAACTCGTTCGTACACCTTAACGTGATACTAGGTACATGGAGCTAAAAGTAAACTATTATAAAGAAGAAAAACTCCAGCACTCCGGGAATCTTGATGCTTCCCCAAAAAATATGGATCTGTTTGTCTTCTTTTTAACTGTATTCAATAAACTAGAAGGAAAAATAATAATACTGCCTGACCCAGAGTTTCCCAAACTCAGGGTCCCCTTTGCTAGTGTTTGCTTCGCTATATCATTAGACGTACAGTATGTGTGTGGGATTGAGAGTTGATCCAGTACATCACTTTCACCACCTGTTCGTCCTTTTACATCCTACTCTAGCTCAAGTTCTAGCTCTGTTCAAAGACAGGGAACACCTGCTGTTTGATGCTTGCTTCGAATCAGCCTCACAGATAATACGCACGTTTGAAGAAGAATGTCACAAGATTCTTCTTTAGTTTAAACACTCTCTATCATAAAACTAGGGCACCAGCGAGAGCTCCCGAGCCAAACTCAAAATTATTCAATGTGCTTAAGTGTTTTCTCTGGCAATTCTCTAAATATTAACAAGTGTCCCTGCATGACTTTATGTTACCCTTTTCAGAAAGTTTCTCTCCATATCTATACATATACAAGTCTTTTTCCTAGCCGCAAGCCTTGGATGTATTGATACACCTGAAGACTTCCAATCAACCCTTACTCCAGGAGATCTACTTCTTCTCTTAGAAGGCAGTGACAGTTGCTGCACATGCCCTTGCCGGCTCTCCTGTCCATCAGTTATCCCCCTGTAATGATGCGTGTTGGCTGAGGCACAACTCTCAAGCTCCAATTCAGACTACAGAAATATTCTGTCTGCCAGCCAGGGAAGCCTTAACTACCTGTCCAGCTAAATGAGCACTTCAAGCTGACCTAAGATAATCACTGAACTTCGTGAGTGAGTGTGAGTGAGTGAGTGAGTGAGAGTGAGTGAGTGAGTGAGTGAGTGAGTGAGTGATGGTGAGTGAGTAGTGAGTGAGTGAGTGAGTGAGTGAGTGAGTGAGTGAGTGAAGTGAGTGAGAGAGAGAGACAGAGAGACAGAGAGAGAGAGAAGAGAGAGAGAGAGAGGGGAGAAGAGAGGAGAGAGAGAGAGATGAGAGAGAGAGCTGGATTCCGTGTGCAAGCTCATACACACAAGACCTGTACGTGTTCTGACTTCCAAGTGACCCTCATCTATTGAGTCTGTCTTTCCAAGCCACCTAGAGAAAAGACAATTTCACATGCTGGTAATATTTATTAGAATGTAACTTCTCCTAAGAAATTGCATCCCGATATACATTTATATATCACAGAGACATTAAATATAACAAAACGGTTTGACATAGAAAACATATTTCTGCATATTTTTTAATGTATTATTAATTATGAAATTATGACAAATATTATACATTACACCAATTAGGCGACTAGAGTGCACTTTGGTCATTCGACTCTAGGAACGGGCCTACCCTAACCTATATTGTAAGCACTAACCCTGAATTGTAACCCCTACCTAATTTGGTAACCTATTGAAACCCGCTAACCCTAATTGTTCACCTAACGCCTAATTGTATCCCTAATTGTACCTAACCTAATTGTAACCTAATTGTACCACCCTAAGAACCCTAATTTGTACCACCCTAATTGTAACCCTAACCCTAATTGTAACAACCTAATTGTAACCATCTAATTGATACCTATGTACCCTAACTATGGTAACCTAACCTAATTGTAACCCTAACCGCTAATTTGTAACCATAAACCCTAATTCTAACCATAACCCTAATTGTAAGACGCCATACCCTAATTGTTGCCATACAATGTTAACCTACCCTGAAACGTAATAATACTCCGTTTTTTCCTGTTCCTTGTTTTGTACTATTCTTTGTGAGGACTTCTGGTCCCACAATCGGACAGTGGAAACCAAATAAATTCACCACAAGGCGCAAGTTTGTGTCAGTCTGGCGTTGTGACACGTTCTGTTCTTCCTTACGGAGCGCATAAAGGCTTATTGCATAGAAGTCTATTTCTTCATATCCGACCACATTAAAGATTAAACCAACCTTCCATTACTAATCATAGGGATTTCAATTCCATAACACATTCGCAGTTTCAACTGTGTCATGTTTCAGTATGGGTAACATCAGTCTCGATTGTACTCGCATATCAACAGCACTCATTTCATTTCTCGAAGCATCCGCCATGACACATTTAGAAGACTTGTGTCCAATTAGCCTTGCTGTGTTAAATAGAAAGCTGAGTAAATAGATGTCTGTCAAAAATAACAATACTAACAAAGAACCATCTGAGGCTCAGAGACCAAATGAAACGTGACTTGAAAGTGATACCCAATTAAGATGGCCGGCTGTCGATCTAGAATAAGATCTGATAGCATTTTTGGTTTTACTATGCTAAGCACAATTTGTCGTTTAACCTCTAAAAGTCTAAGCCGTTGGGGGCGTGGGGGGGGGTTGCACTAAGCTAACATAAGAAAATGTTTTTAGATGGCCATACCACGGATAACACCATCGTGTTGGTGAGGGTCTTCTCTTTCCATAGAGTGGTCATATTAGTTTTGTAGGCCAAACCGTTCGGCCGCTACAGACGTTTTCGTGAGAAGACCTGGTCTAACAAATAGAGCGGTAGCTCTTCCACTTTCCACCGCAGGTGCGGAAGGACAACACAGGCAGATGCGGTGGATGTAGCTGCAGCACATGCAAAACAACAGATACACTATACATACAAAAGACTGTGGACAGCCCTTCAAATGTGTGGATTTGTCTATTTCAGCCAGACCCATTGCTGACAGGTGTATAACATCTTTTGTCGGGAGCTTCATGAAATAGGTTTCCATGGCCGCACACAAGCCTAAGATCACCATGCACAATGCCAAGCGTCGGCTGGAGGGGTGTAAAGCTTGCCGCCATTGGACTTTGGAGCAGTGGAAACGCGTTCTCTGGACCGATGAATCCTGCTTCACCATCTGGCAGCCCAACAGACAAATCTGAGTTTGGCAGGTGCCAGGAGAACGCTACCTGCATCAATGCATAGTGCCAACTGTGAAGTTTGGTGGAGAAGGAATAATGGTTTGGGGCTGTTATTCATGGTCGGGCTAGGCCCGTTAGTTCCAGTGAAGGGAAATCTTAACGCTACAGCATTCAATGACATTCTAGACGATTCTGTGCTACTTTGTGGCAACAGTTTGGGGAAGGCCCTTTCCTGTTTCAGCATGACAATGCCCCCATGCACAAATATAGATCCATACAGAAATAGTTTGTTGAGATAGGTGTGGAAGAACTTGACTGGCCTGCACAGAGTCCTATCCTCAACCCAATCGAACACCTTTGAGATGAATTGGAACGCCGGCTGCGAGCCAGGTCTAATCACCCAACACCAGTGCCCTACACCACTAATGCTCTTGTGGCTGAATGGAAGCAAGTCCCCGCAACAAAGTTCCAACACCTAGTGGCAAGCCTTCCCAGAAGAGCCAATAGGCTCTTAAGGATTAATCAGCAGGTCTAAGTAAACAGTGCTTTAAGCTCGTCCACCTACGACAACTGCTTCAGCATTCAACAATGTGATATATCACATTCATGATTCAACTTTACTTTTTTTATACATCAGAGCAACCTATGATACAACTAGGAGTTAGAGATTATGCTGCCACTTATCCTTCCCTATATTTCAAAATGAGCATTGGAACAACATAAAATTGTACCTACAAGTGTATAATGATCATAATAAATGTGAGTGGTATGAATTGTTCTCACCTTGTTCCTGTCATAGGCCACTTTGTGTAAAGTGTTACCTACTTATAATTCTGAAAGTTATAGCAAATATGTGTGGGTCTTGGAAAGAATGTTAATGTGGAATTATAATGATTAAATGCTTTTAAAAAGTTGCAAATGAGGTGTAGTTGGTCAGAACAAATCAATGTTCTGTAAACTCCCACGTGAAGTTCACTCCCACACATAAACACAAGAGCCTTCAGCACTTACTCTAGAGTTCTACTGTGCCATTACTCGTGAAAAAATGTGAGAATGAACTTGCATTTCATATTTTTAAGTAAATGCCTCAGTAGTCTCTCTGTGTAGTTGTCCAGCAGCACTACAACCTTTCCGTGGGCAAAGAGGGGAAAGCGCGACGTCTTAAACCATGACTCACAAAGAGAGAAGGAAAAGAGAGAAAGAAATAGGAGGACGCAGAGAAAGAGGATGGCGAGAGAAGAGAGGCAGCGGCAGATGTCTTCTAAATCTCGTTCAGGGGCTTTGACTGAGTCTGGAGTGAGAGAGAGCAGGAGGGATGTTCCAGTGACTTTCAGCATATTTATAACATGCTTGCGACAAGTAGGCTAACCGAGGATCCAATCTCACCCCATCTCTGTTTACTCATGGGATTAAATTAAAGAACACAGCATCCAATTTCACACCTGGCTTCCTCCAACGTAGCTCTCCTCCAGCACAGTGTGATAGTCACCCACAGCACAACCTCTCGGCTCTCTTCCCTTCCCACATGTTCCTCAGTATTAGCAAACGGAGCGTGGAGAGAGAAAACCATGTCAGATTTCCAACGGAATGGAAGTTCATTTGCTTAGTGGGATTAGCGATATTGGGTTGAAGTAGTAAGCCGATCTCTTTTCCCAGAGATTTGAAAGAATAGAGACAATTTTGAGAGACGAATTGACTGATTACTGATTTCCACAGCTATCTTCTCTGCGAATATCTGGCTGATCCATATAGGGGGATAGTTATTTCACAGAGGCTAATTACGTTACTCAGATAAAGGGAGCAATTAAAAGATAAACACCAGTAGGAGTTTGGTGACCTCTAACCTCTAATAGCAGCTGTCTGTGTTATTTCTACATTTCACTGCATAATGGTACCTTAGTGGTACTGTGTAATTAGGTAGAGCAAAAATGTCAATACTATTTAGAAGATGTACGATCTTCCCATGAGTTACAGTAGGTTTACACAGCTGCTGTAAAATCATATGTACAGATGTTTCTTTAAAGGATCTTTCAGGCAGGTACCATAAGTGTTCCTTACCAGAATGATCATAATGATAACCCCTACACAGATGGATACTTACAGACGGAAGATCTTAAGTTGAGCCAGTTTGCTACTGGAGGAAAATAATCGTGCAGCAAAAAGAAATGGGAATGATTATGTGGATTATGATTAATGAACATTTTGGCAGGGGTTGATACATTTCTCGTAAGGGAAAATCAAGTCTACACTTTCTAAACGGAAATGTCAAACTTTAGAAGCCTTTCTAAAACCTCCAATACACTACACGTTTTAAATGCAGGACAGTTCTCCAGACTGATCAAATTAAAATCCGACATCTGTAGGGCTATGAAATACAACCAGACATCATGCAGAGGTTGGATAAGGTCTCTTTTGTGGGTCTTAATTCCAACACATGGGGAAGAGAGAAGGCTGAGTTATCACCCTACTTGCATAATGCATGACATTTACATGAATACTACAGTACAATTCACATTTACATGTATTTTCTATTCAGGAAGAGACATTATCGTATTACTACTACATGATGAGAGACAGAGAAGAGATGCCATCAAACCTCTGAGAGAAAGGTGAGCATTGTCTCACATAATGGCCTCAATACTCCACAATCCCAGTAGACAGGATGTGGAGGAAGTCAGGTGTGTCAGACAGACAAAGGCCCACCAACCCAATCCTCATTAAAAGATGATCCCACTTTTATTTAAGAGCTGTATCACCGGATATCCTGTGGCTCAGATGTGTGTGTGTGTTTGTGCGTATGCGTGTCATTAGGGACCTGAGGAATCTTCTGGTACCATGTCCGATTAATTCCCACACAATGACAACGTGGTGTAAAGGCTGCCGGGGCAGGTCACAGTCCGATGGACCCGGAAAGAACCATTCTGACAGGTGGGTTCATATACACCGACAGGTGGGAAATGCACATAACATGCACTGCTTGTCAGGAAGCCTATAGCAAGACTTTCCCAACTTCAGTACAACCATATGCAACACAACAAAGATGTTTCAATAATGGTAGCCAGGGGATCCTCAACTTGCATGCCTCTAAAATGTTCACGAGCGAAAGATACCTTCCACAATGAGAGCATTCTCTTTTATGAGCGATTACCATGAATGACAGACAATTGTGTGTCCATGACTGCTGACCATTTGTGTGTACATGACTGTTTTTGACAAAGACTGTAAGTCCTTCGCGAGCAGCTCCCCAGTAACCTGTGGGGGCCTATGGGGCCTTTTAGCCTGGGGCCACAAAACACCACTCACCAAACATGTTCCCAATGTGGCCATTCCTGGTCAGGGGCCGTAGCTCGTTCTTGCCCCAGGCGAAGCTCTTGTAGTTGTCCCAGGCAAACTTCATCATCTGAAACACAAAAACAGGTGACGGGGTTAAGAACACAGGTCAGTCACTAAACTGATGGCAAACCACCTGATTCACAAAAACAGCCTTAATTAAACTGGAATGGTGGCCTGCAGCAATGTCAATGATGGATTATTATTTTGCTGTGAATTTAAGACAGGCATGCAATTATCACATATAAACTACACAGGTAAACAATGCATTTAACAATACCCCCAACTAACCCTGTTAAATCAAATTAAAAACAAGGTGGATCGCCATTCTCCTTCCAAAAACCTTCCAAGATCTCCTCAATTAAAAATAATCATGTTTTTTCCCACTGACTGATATGGTCAAAGTGATTTAATTGTGTTACGCCAACAACAACAGTAACCAAGTTTTCTGCATTTTAGGCAGTGTAAAATGAAGGGGTTTAGGGTAGAATGGTATCTACAGAACAAAAAATGTGGAGCTGTTTATTTATTTAACTAGGCAAGCCAGTTAAGAACAAATTCTTATTTACAATGACGGCCTACCCAGGCCAAACCCGGACGACGCTGGGCCAATTGTGCGCCACCCTATGGGACTCCCAATCACAGCCGGATGTGATTCAGCCTGGATTCGAACCAGGGACTAAAATGCTGCCTCATGCACTGAGATGCAGTGACTTAGACCGCTGCGCCACTCAGGAGCCCAATTGAATGATGATGGCTGGAAGAGCCCATGCATCAAATGAATGCATAACTTCATGACTAGGCAGACACTGCCAGCAGCCGAGGCAATGTTTCAGGCAATGTTCTTGTTTGTTTTCTCTTCTCGAGGAGGCGATGAACTTAAGAGAGTTGATTCGTTAATACGTACATTTTGTTTTGATGTTGAGTAAAGGCTATGCAAGTTCGGGTTCTGTGTGGCTGAGCTTGTAACTTTGCAGGACATTCTGGAAACTATGTCGCAGACCTCCAGTACAATCACCTGGACGTCTGTCATAGCTTTTTTTTCTGCAGTGAAACATATTGTACTATCAATGAGGATAAGAATATTAGTAGCGTATGATCTTGTGAATATGAATCAATCATAAAAACACAAAAGGAACACTTAAGCCTACTGCTATAAATGTAAATATTGAAACAAAAGCAAAATTCCTACTTCCTGTAAATCTCCCACCGAGGGAATTAGCTAACCACCACACCACCCCAGCATGTCAGAATTTGATTTGGTTGACTGACACACCAGGAATAGTCTTTTTTCAGAGGCGGAGTGGTAATATGATGTGATTTATATCGTGAACACTGAATGAGTCTGTGGTAGTCTCCAGAGGTTAATTGAGAACAGGCTAGCAGCATCCATCTAAGCCCAAGACACACATGCAACATATACTGAACCAAAATATAAACCGCAACATGTAACGCCTTGGTGCCATGTTTCATGAGCTGAAATAAAAGATCTCAGAAATGTTTCATGTGCACAAAAGCTTATTTCTCTCAAATTCGGTGCGCAAATTAGTCTATGAGAGAGTGTTCTCACGCATAACAGCTAAAGCCTCCGTAACAGAGAGGGAAGACATTCTTCAGATCTAAAAGCACTAGCAACTGGTGACAAAAGGGGTCAAGGTTCAAGAAAGGCTGAGAGCCGAGCTGGTGCTACCTGGGCTGGTGAGTTCGAGCAGTAATGGAGTCAGCTTGGCTAACATCAGTGCAGGTCGGGCAGAAACAACAACATCCTGCTTGGTGGCCTAATGCAGGTTTACACACACACATACACACACGCTTGCTCACCCATCCACACACACAGGGATGTGACAGTCACCACAGGTGCACACTCAGTGTCATTGTTGAGCCTTTGCAGAGTAGTCGTCCAAGCCAATTTGAGCGGGCATCGTTTCAAAAGAAGCTTTCTCTTCTAGAGATATGCCAATATTAACGCCAATAATTTATGCAGGACCGCATCCAGTGAAAATAAAGAACTAGCTTGAGACATGATTTGGGGATTAGCATCAAGGATATTGATGGTGCAAATTTGTTTGCACGGCAATAACTCTTCAGGCAGGGCCAGAAAGACTAGCATATGTGTTGGGTCCAAGAGAGGACACTAAAGTTTACAAAACCAGACAAAATACTTTTCCTCAGAGCAAAGGATTCAGGTTTCAGTTGAAATATACGTTTTCTAAACGTTAGTCTTGCTCTACTCCCCAGGGATAGAAAGTTGAATGGAAAAAATGACCTTGACATAAATGCTGGTGTTTTGTAAACGTTTGAACTCTGTGTTCACCTTATCTGGACTGGAGAAGCTCTGCAGCTAAAGCACAAAATAACTGAGTGTGTAGAGATCGCGGAATGCAATCTGTACAGAATGAGACACGGCAGCAGGAAATATCCCAGAATAATGCAAACTTGCCAGATGCTGTGTTTTCTGATATAATTTCCATTTTAATATTCAGGTCCAGTGGCATAGTAATCTACACAGAAATGGTCTAATATACAGAATAATAGATAACATGTTCACTCAGATAATTCCTCAAAAGTAGTAGGGTGCTGAATCCTCGTATCAAATATATTTCTAGTTAACGCAGCAAGATTAGAGAGCGTTCTGCTTGTTTACTGGAACGTACAGGCATCACTCAAAGCCTCCTACCTAACTCCTACTCTGCACTATTCCCCCAGTGGCTCTAGCAGCCAGCTGGATGTGATGTTCCACACAGACTGTAGATACAACATAGAGATAATTACTGATGGTTCCACACCAGCGGGGAGGTGGAGGACACCGGCCTGTATAATTATATCCCCTGACATTGTTGTGATCAGTAGGGCGGCGTGAGATGACCAGGGTCAGAGACCGCCAGGATCACAGCAGCAGCGCACACACACACACACACACACACACACACACACACACACACACACACACACACACACAACACAACACACACACACACACACACACACACACACACACACACACACAATCAGAGACCACACCAATCGATAGCACCCACTACAGCCCTAGTACGCTTCCACCCAGGCACCTTTCTAGGAGAGCAAATGGATGGGGGCAAACTGTTGCCAGGGGTAAATACGCTAGACATATGGCGCCTGTCGTAACTGCTCTTTGGCTCATTAATTGGCTGGTTGTTGGGCAAAGCAGTTCAATAGCAGCCAGTGATTAAAATGAATCACACATTTATCAGGATGCAATTTGCCAATTCCATTCCCTGAGGTCGGAAGTCAATGCTTTCCAACCTGACTCTCGAGGATTTTCGCACGACAACACTCGACATGAAAAACAAGATGGCTTAGAGCGCTTCAGTGAATATGCTACCACCTAACAGATTTATCAAAATCTCCTGGGAAAGATGCAGCATCACCGGTTTTGATCGTAGCAAATACAACAAAATGATGAGCAAAGAAAATCATTACAGAGACATTTGTTTTCCTTCCATTAATGAGAAAACTCACTGTCTGATCATTTGAAGAAAGGCGCTGAAAGACTTTAGGTTTTCTAATCAAAACCAGCTGTAAATAAGCAGCTAGCTGTAGATAAGCAGCAAACGCCACAAATACACCATGGACATGCCAAGCCTGGTATGGGGTCCATTTTAGGACACCCTAAGCCTCAAGGAGGGTTGACGATTGACACAAAAAAGGGGAGAGGCTCGAGGGTGAGGGTGGCCTAAAATGGATACCATCCTCTAGGTCACAACTACCCTCTCCTCTGTAAAGGGTTAAAAGCACAGAATATTGGCCAACAGGAAATACAACGAGCCCCTAGTGTGTAAACCACTACCCCTGGACCAGATGAAAATAAAGGGCAGCCATTAATAACTGGCTGCTGGTTCTCTTCAGCCTATCAGCTCAGCACGGTTTCTCAGCAGGGGACACACTAGCCTGTCTTTACTCAGCTCTGGACAGACAACATGGCATGCTGGGAAGAAAAAGGGCTTCTGTAATGGAGCAGGGCACGTGAAGAGAAGGTGACAACAGGACCTTTAACCCTATGGTTTTTCCTGAACTAAGGCTGGGCAACGGATAGAACTGGCACTGAATGTCCTTAAGGCAAAAAGATATGGTGTCCATATTAGGACAGCCTCAGTCCCAAAGACTATATACACCTTCTCTTCAATTGGTTCCAGTACGCACCAATCAACAGTTTGCTGTGCTGTTGCGGCTGCAGAGACACCATTTCGAGAGCTTGTGACTACAAGGTTCCATCTGCAAAAGGAAGATTCTGAGATAATTGGCTTTAAAAGTTCCGAACCCTCATTGGTTTGAATGGTGTATTGTTTTAGACTTAACAACATGAATTGGGGGTATTTAGAGTACTATTTAGGTAGAGAACATTGGCCAGAACAAGGTTTCGTCAGTAACTCAATTGTAGATAGAAACGTATAGTCCCAAGCTCTCGATTTGCCACCTTCTTAATAATCACCAATTTGCACAAACAAAAACTGTGAAGGTACGGACACCCACACATTATTGGTAAAAGTGGAGCATATGTGTTTGTGCACTCTCCAAGGTGATTCATACCTTATCCTTATTATGAATTATTAATCATCACGGCACCAAAATAATGCGAGCAGAAAAACAAGCTTGAACGTTTGTATTGAGAGAGCCTGTAATGTCATGCACTATATGGATTGGGAGCCTGGTGGTCATTAATATGGACCAGGTTTGTTGTGTTAGAATGGACACGCATCAGCAGCTCTGAACATAGCCTGTGTACCCCTGTAGCAGGGCTTTAACACACAGCTTAGCAGCAAACTTTTTTCACTGGATCCAATATAGAATGTTGCTATATAAAGTCATCCATATATTATCCGATTTTGGATAATGTATCCAAATGTATTCATTCCTAATGCTTTACTCAAAATACTCACATCAACTGAGCAAAAAAAGAAACGTCCTCTCACTGTCAACCGCGTTCATTTTCAGATAAACTTAACATGTGTATATAATATTTGTATGAACATAACAAGATTCAACAACTGAGACATAAACTGAACAAGTTCCACAGACATGTGACTAACAGAAATGGAATAATGTGTCCCTGAACAAAGGGGAGGGTCAAAATCAAAAGTAACAGTCAGTATCTGGTGTGGCCACAAGCTGCATTAAGTACTGCAGTGCATCTCCTCCTCATGGACTGCACCAGATTTGCCAGTTCTTGCTGTGAGATGTTACCCCACTCTTCCACCAAGGCACCTGCAAGTTCCCTGACATTTCTGGGGGGAATGGTCCTAGCCCTCGCCCTCCGATCCAACAGGTACCAGACGTGCTCAATGGGATTGAGATCCGGGCTCTTCGCTGGCCATGGCAGGACACTGACATTCCTGTCTTGCAGGAAATCACGCACAGAATGAGCAGTATGGCATTGTCATGCTGGAGGGTCATGTCAGGATGAGCCTGCAGGAAGGGTACCACATGAGGGAGGAGGATGTCTTCCCTGTAACGCACAGTGTTGAGATTGCATGCAATTACAAAAAGCTCAGTCCAATGATGCTGTGACACACCGCCCCAGACCATGACGGACCTGCTAACTCCAAATCGATCCCGCTCCAGAGTACAAGCCCCGGTGTAACGCTTATTCCTTCGACGATAAACGCGAATCCGACAATCACCCCTGGTGAGACATAACCACAACTCGTCAGTGAAGAGCACTTTTTGCCAGTCCTGTCTGGTCCAGCAACGGTGGGTTTGTGCCCATAGGCGACGTTGTTGCCGGTGATGTCTGGTGAGGACCTGCCTTACAACAGGCCTACAAGCCCTCAGTCCAGCCTCTCTCAGCCTATTGCGGACAGTCTGAGCACTGATAGAGGGATTGTGCGTTCCTGGGGTAACTCGGGCAGTTGTTGTTGCCATCCTGTACCTGTCCCGCAGGTGTGATGTTCGGATGTACCGATCCTGTGCAGGTGTTGTTACATGCCTCATGCCACCTTGCAGCATGCCTAAGGCACGTTCACGCAGATGAGCAGGGACCCTGGGCATCTTTCTTTTGGTATTTTCCAGAGTCAGTAGAAAGACCTCTTTAGTGTCCTAAGTTTTCATAACTGTGACCTTATTGCCTACCGTCTGTAAGCTGTTAGCGTCTAAACGACCGTTCCACAGGTACATGTTCATTAATTGTTTATGGGTCATTGAACAAGCATGGGAAACAGTGTTTAAAACCTTTACAATGAAGATCTGTGAAGTTATTTGGATTTTTACGAATGATCTTTTAAAGATAGGGTCCTGAAAAAGGGACATTTCTTTTTGTTGCCGAGGTTACATCCCATTACATACAAAGAGATTAGGACAACTGTATCAAGCAAATTTGGGCTAAAGAGAGCTTTTATTTTTGATTGGAGAAGCAGTGCATCACATTGGAAATGTATCAACTGCATTGAATGTAATTCTTAGAAACCCAAATGGTGCTTCCAGCGTGGATTGGATCACTGAGCTGGTGCGTAACAAACACGTTATCGAACACATGGCATCGCAAGCTGTGCAGGGACCAACATGTGTACAGTCTGCCACCCAAAAGAGGTAGAGAGAGAAAGCCCGGGCTTAGACTGGCAAGCCGCAACGCTTTGTAGCCTTTTCCGGATGCCTAACTATGGCAGATCTCCCGCTTAGCCAGCACAGTGAGGGCCCTCGTCACAATGATATTTAATCGATACCTCCCCTGGTTATGTGAGACCCTTCAAAGTGCCTGCTCTTAAATTATAAATCCCTCCGCATCGCAAAGACTGAATGAGGGAGAACATTTGACAGGCATTCAGTACCCAACTACAGAGAGTTAGCATGTATGGAACGATGGAGATGGAGGGTGGGCTAAATCAATTAGCAGGATGGCTAAGTAAAACTACTTCTTTGGCAGAGGGTAAGATTGTAGGAAAGGAAGGACAACATACAGTATGGTACATCCGTCAGTATTTCGTCGGGGTGAAAGCTGTAAGGTGAGAGAGAGAAGATGGAAGGCGGGAGTGAGGGACGACGCATAGACTGATTAAAGAGGGAAATACTGAACTAACAGTCATCCAGGAGTCAGTGAGGGAAGAGGAGCCTTTTTTAGAGAGCAGAAGGTACTGTACACTCGTGTAAACACCCTTGCTATTGCTGACAGAAAGACAGGAATCGGGAATATTATTCATATAGCATAGGAAACTAACTGACCGAAAGCTTTCCAGATCACACTTTTGAAGGTTATCAACCCTTTAATGGCACTGCATTCCATAAAAATCATGTTCCTGGAAATGCAAGGTATATGCATGCTGATTGCCGAATAAGAACACTCACAGTGACACCATTTTTCACATCCCTGATAACAGAGAATAGAGAGTGAACAAGAAATGTTTCATATGGAAGAGAATAAGGGTACTGTGGGTTAACCACTTCCACCGTGCTGGCTAAAATAGCTCTCACCTCACCTCCACGCAGTTACAATTGTCTATTGCTTCAAGAGGGGTTTTGCCTTCACTATTAAGCCCAATATCTGAGGTGAAAATTATAGTGAAGCGTAATGCCAACCTGCACTGCTCTCGTGTCTACCCCATACCTTCCTCAAACCATTCTGCCCAGCAACAGGGTAGACTTGTTTGATATGGAAAGCAATGGTCTGTGAATGGCCAAGGTCTGAGAGCTTGAGCCTGTGCAGTCCATGTACAAGTACATACGGTCCAGAATGCTCAGTCGGTTGGAGCATGTTGCTGGAGGAGACATCAAGGTTGTCAGTTATACATTTCCACCTCACGTATGTCATAATAACACTTGCTATGTGATAATAAGTCATTTTAGACAAATGTACGTTCGATGAACACATCATAGTACATGAGAAGTAACTAGTGGGTTCTCAGGGGACGAATAAAGGAATGAATAAGTGCTAGCCTGTTCTACACTGACACACACACGACAGCGTCAGTCAGGCAATCATCTTCATCTTAACGTCTTAATCCTCCATCTCCTACGAAGCTGTCAATCAAACCATCATCCGCTCTCCCTCCCGGGAAGAATGGTACAGTTCTCATCCCATCTCATTTGGACACCCACTGCTCCCAGCGGGAATGCTGCGTTATTCCAACAAAAAAAAGAGATGAGAAAAATCCCCAGACGTATCAATCCCCACTCTGACATGTTTACAATTTTCTATGTCGTGCTTCTAGCCATACATCCTCATTTGGAGGGAAAATGCGAGAAAGGGGGAAAAAAACAGTGCACGTGCATTATCGGAAGCTTGAAATAGATTAACAAAAGTGTGTGGAATATGGAGATTCATTGTGTTTCTTCACACACACACACACACACACACACAGACAGCAATCCCTCACAGCGCATTGTGCAAGGCAACCATTTAGAAGTCACTTCCTTTAATCACACTCAAGTGCTGAACAGACAGTATTCAAACCCTGACAAGGCCGTGCACAATGAGAGGGACTCTGATCTCTGAAGACTCCAATGCCAAGCTACCCTGACTTCAGCAGTATCAGTCTCTCTCTGTCTGTCTGTGTATCTTTCTTTCTTTTTATCCGGCTGATACTGGTTCTACCATGGTTTTATCTCTCTCTCTCTATCTCTCATACACTATTTGTCCCTCGCTCTCTCTGGTTCTCTCTTACCAATAACTTACTTTGAAGGAGTAAGAGCTGGAAAATCTATTCCTCCAAACCCCTACAACACATTGTGAGTGACAAGGAAACTGCATTCAAGATGATGTACAGTATATAAACATTACACTTCTACTAAGAGAGGGATTGTATTTAAACTGAACGAGGTGTAAGCCAGGGGCCTCCTCTGGCTCCCAGCACAGATGGCGTGTTAACCTCTATCTCCACGGGGCCCTCGGGAGCCTAACTGTCCCACTGGGTCTAAAGAGTACCATTAAGAATTATAGAGCTGGCCCTACAGTGTAGAAGACTGAGCACACATACACATACTGAACACACACAGGGCAATACGCCCTCCAGTGGATTAGACAGACAGACAGAGACACAGAGACACAGAGACACAGAAACAGAGAGACAGAGAGACAGAGAGAGAAAACTATACGTCACCAAAAATGTATTAAGACTTACACAGTTATTATGACACCTTCCTGAGGACGTCCTCCAACCTATCAGAGCTCTTGCAGCATGAACTGACATGTTGTCCACCCAATCAAAGGATCAGATAATTAATATAGTACTGAAAGCATAAGCTACAGCTAGCTAGCACTGCACTGCATCAAATGTGGTGAGTAGTTGACTCAAAGAGAGAGAAAGAACAGTTTGAACAGTTTTCAACAAATTAATTTCTTAAAAAATGAAGCACATATTTTCACTTTCAGTTTCACTTACTTAGCTAGCAAATGCAGCTAGCCAGTTTACCCTACTCAAAACACCCTGCTCAAACAGAGAGATGCAATGTTAGCTAGCTGGCTATGACTAGCAAACACAACACTGGGAACTCTTCCAAGTCAAGGTAAGCTTTTGGTTTTATTAATTTATTGCCACCGGGGCCTGCCGGTGTAACTCCTTACTGACTGTACACTGTAACGTCACCGCATGATTGTAGTGGGTTTATTAACACATTAGTTATATTAGCTATGTTGACTATGACATTACTTTAGCTCATATGGGAACAAAAGATGTAGGCTGTGTTTAGCAGTTATGACATGGTTTGGATTAGAAAGGTTTTTCGCCTGGTCACATACAGCTGATGTGTTGTGCATTGAAGTCCACAAACGAAGGGAAAAGGTGAGCGGGGAGGTGCATAGTAGAGGAGAGAAGGAATACAACGTGGCTGCTATGAAAGTGAACTGCGTTTACGCGTGATCAGGGTTGTATTAATTCCGCCGATTCTGTTAAAAATGTTTCTTAAACAGAAGCAAACAAAACAGGGATAAAAAAAATACCTAAATTTGTCCATAGAAACTCTTGTTTTTCTGTCACCTACTGACAGCTACATAATTAGTGAGAGCAGAAGGGACACAGTACACTGCGGTCTCTTGCCGCTAGCAATTGTGTGTGTTGTGTGTGTGTGTGTGTGTGTGTGGTGTGTGTGTGTGTGTGTGTGTGTGTGTGTGTGTGTGGTGTGTGTTGTGTGTGTGTGTGTGTGTGTTGTGTGTGTGTGTGTGTGTGTGTGTGTGTGTGTGTGTGTGTGTGTGTGTGTTGTGTGCGCATTGTTTATGTGTCTACCACACTATTACTGAAAAAATGCAAAGCACACACATACAGTATATACAAATACACACACACACACACACACACACACACACACACACACCACACACACACACACACACACACACACACACACACACCACCACACACACACACCACACACACACACACACACCTCAAATAAACACTGAAGCAGAATAACTCTGAATAACCTTTTGTTCAAATACAGTACTAGGTATGCAGTTATAATACTAGCCTAAATACAGTAAGGGTGTGTACGTAGGTGTTTATGCAAATCCCTTCCTTCCCATGTGTCTGTGTGTGTCTCTCTATGGCTGCGTTTACACAGGCTAATTGATCTTTTGACTAACAAGATCAGCTCTGAAAAATATCTGATGTGAAACGATCTGATGTGATTGGTCAAAGGCCAATTAGTGGAAAAAAGATCAGAATTGGGATGCCTGTGTGAACGCAGCCAATGTGCATTTGTGCAAGTTTTTTTCAGAGCCAGCAACAATACTTCAACTTTAAACAGTCCCCAACCAAATAGTATTATACCGTTCAATGTTGACCACAAAACCTCAGAAAAAATTAATAATTTCACACCACATACAGTAAGAAGGTGGCTCCATAAATATTCATATAGCCTCCAAGGCCTCGTTTCTGTCCGCCTTCCCTCCAGACACGTTGTGTAATGCAATTGTTATGTTTGTGCCACGAGCGGGGAAGTGTCTCTTTAATCTGAGAAGGGCAGGGAGGATCATTGGTAATAAATCACCCCTCCACCCTGGCGTGGCAGCTCCAGACACCGAGGCCTTAACGAGGTGCTGTGTCATCACCTGGAGGGGGAGGAAGAGGGGGAGGAAAAGGGGGAGGAAGAGGGGGAGCCGATGGGGACCTCTGGCAGAGAATGCACCGCATCAGCTCCACCCCTCTTCACACCGTACCTCTCCCCTCCTTCTCCCCACACCAACTACCACTGGCTCCTACATCAGTGAGGAGCCATTTCCTCCCAGTAAAAAACACATTTATATGGAGCAGCTCGAGTAGCCTACTGTAGCAGGACCCTGAAGGCCAGTGGAGGGGTCTAACTCAGCCACCCAACGCAGCACAATCCTGCGGACGATTATCACGAGCCGAAAATAAAGGAGGCACCACGACAAGGGACAGCAGCATATACTGAGAGCTGTACAGCAGCTAGTTCACATAGAAATAATGTCTGTCTGCAAGCTCCACTTGGCTTGACTACTGAACAACTGAACACAGCCCTAATGGCAATTAGAGGGAGCGATTTGTTTGAGTCATACAGGTATATATTCAATGGAATAAAAACAGTGGGACGGAAGGTTTGTTTGGGTAAATGTATTGAAATTCTAATGGTTCAGATGGCTCTGCATCTGACAAAAGGGATGCTGGGAAATGCACAGCGTGCTTGGAAATAATTGACCTTGTCAAATGGTGTCAATGGAGAACATGTATTCAATACAGAATGTTGAACACCCTGTCTCCTTCGGCCGTAATGCTGTGTTTACAGTAATTGTTTACTTGGAACATAATAGATGTTTTTTGCCATGGAAACATTTTGCCATCTCTTACAAGCACAACTAATTAAAAGTACATGGTCCTTGGTTTTCGCCGTCCAATTCCGTCTAACTAGAGTACTTACTTTGAAATATTATTATTCACCTTATTAATGAAAAACAGGGTGGAACATTTCTGCAAATATAAAAAAAAATATATAATCACTTTGAAACACCATTAAATCAGTCCCTCCACTGAGTATTCTCTCTCTCTCTCTCTCTCTCTCTCTCTCTCTCTCTCTCTCTCTCTCTCTCTCTCTCTCATACATACATACATACATACATACAAGCATAAACACTACCTATCGTAGAGAATCTATTAGTTTTGTGCGTGCGTGCGTGCGTGTTCGCCAGACTCTGTGTGCGTGCATGTGTTTGCTCCTGCCTGCCTGCGTCTGCTCGTCTCTACCTATCTCCAGCAGAGAACTTTACCCACTTTACTTCCAATCGGATCATTAGGAAAGTGTGCATGGCCTGTACCAAGAGGCCTCAAGAGTCTACAGACATGAAGATTCCATGAAAGATTCACGCCGGGAGAGTTAAATAGCCACAAACAGCCTATTTAAATGGCTGGTTTGGGGTCCTGGGCCCTAGTGATGGTGCTGACCCGAGTTTCGGTCTACTTAAATGCCCCCATTAGACCTCATAGGGGAGCAATGAGGAGAGAAAGAGAGAGGCACAATGGAGCTCCGCTATATACAACAGCCATGCTTATGAACAATAGTCGCTCAGTAATACGTCCTTGTATTAAAGACAATGACTAGGCGTAATGATATTTAGTCCAATTGGTAATTGAGGCGTTTGTTATATCTTCCCTTTGATGTGATTGGCGTATATTTGCCCTCTGGCATGCTTTAGTTATCTCTGTGGAGTTCTGTGTGGGCCGTGCCCGCCACTTTCTGCCCGCAGGAGCACGGAGGCGGCACTGGCTGCCTTGCAGTGCCAGTCAGAGCGGGCAAAGAGCAGGCACAGGGTAGGCTGGGGAGATGGCAGGACAGGGGCCTAGGTTCCCTGGCCTGTTTGTTCATCAGTGTACCCTTAACATGGTCAACTTGCCCAATGGGCACCAGGCTGGTGGACAGAGTGGGCAGACCACCAGCCACTAATGGGCATGGGGATGGAGAGAAGGGGGCAAGGCTAGGGAGGGAGGTCCAGAGCCCTGAAGGCACAGCAAAGCTGCAAGGGGGCTTGGTGGTCATGGACAGCGATAAGGGACACAGAGAGCAGCAGTATGTGTACGGGTGAGTGGGGACCCCTAAGGAAGGGGCTGTTGACCAGTGAGGCTAAATTCTATATGTAAGGGTAGAATTTCTGTACATTCCCTGAAATGACTGTATTTGCATAAACAAATGCTACTGGAATCCCAAAATCCACATACTGATTTATAGGATTTAATATGCAGTGGCATCAACACAACATCTTTCCTTTCGATTCTGTCTAAGCCGAGGGAGAAGGACAGTGCGGTAGTAGTCGGTAATAGTAGTCGGTAAGGTAAGACACTTCAGAATACAGTATATCATGGTTCAAGTGAGTCATTTATTTCTCCCACAACTTCAGTGGAGTTACATACTGGGGACTGTACGGTTGCAGGTTGACAAATGCACAAAGCTAAAGTGAACTAGTCCGACTTTCGCTTCTCTTTTCCTTTTCTCCGGATCACCGGGCTGGCCCAATCGATAAGTGCTGTAAGAGAAGTTGATGAACTTTGAAGCGGTGGATGTCGGGTGGAAGTCAAGTGCTAGCTCTCTGAAGTTCTCGGGGGGAAACAAGCACTGTTCACAAAAAGGCCACCGCCACCCTCTCCCCTCCCCTCCCCGCCACGCCCCTCACCTCAACCATCTTCCTGACTACAGCTCTGAGACCTCCCTCCCTTACGGCAACGTAATTATAAAGCATACATCAAGGGGACGAGGTCCAAAATGGTGTGCTCGTGAAAATAAATACAAACCAATACCAAACTTGCATTATTTGAGCGAGGGAAGAGGAGGAGGGGATGGAAAAAGTGGTGATAGAAGGACACGCACGGGGGAGCGGAAAGTAATTTGTGAGCAAGAAATTGCCAATTTGAGTGTGCTGCCTGGGGATATGGTTCCTCTTTACGTTCCCATGGCATGTGTTCTGTGGATAATGACAGTGAGAGGCCACGCTTATTAGAGCTCAATCCACCAACAACCCATAACTTCAAAAGGAGTGCTTTTCATGGGGATCCACAGGTGTTTCTGTCCGCTTACGGTAAACATTTGCAGAGAAGGCTGGAATGCAGAGGTCTTGTTTTAAGAGAGAGAGAGAGAGAAGTGCAAGGAGAGCAGTTTTATGTCTGGGAGGGTGGAGGGTGAGGAAACGGGACGCTGTTAATTGCCTTCCCAAAATCAAGGTAATGCAAGGTGAACTGATTCTAAAATTAGGAAGTCATCAAAATGGAACGTCTGTCTGTCTGCCAGTATGCCTGCCTGTCTGTCAGTATGCCTGCCTGTCTGTCATAGGCCTGCCTGTCTGTCAGTATGCCTGCCTGTCTGTCAGTATGCCTGCCTGTCTGTCAGTATGCCTGCCTGTCTGTCAGTATGCCTGCCTGTCTGTCAGTAGGCCTGCCTGTCTGTCTCTCCTTCTCTCGGTCTGTTTGCCTGAGCAACTAGCTTTCCACCCTCCCTTACCTGTCTGAATATCACATAGCACATCACTACCCCAAACTGCCTCAACAGTTCCACACCATCCATTCCACTTACCAAATGACAGAATTAATCCTCTCATCATGTTGACCAGCTGTCACAGTCTGACAGAAAGTCAAGTGACTGAGATCGTCAAGGGTATGACAAAACACCGCTTTTCCATTTTAGAGCAACCCACACAGGTCCTTCTATCAAAATCCAGTCAAATCGGCTGACAGATCTGAATTGGTTCAGCAATCTGTCAATCACCAGACCAGCCCATGGTGAGGTGAAAGTGTGTCCATCAGGACTTCTACCAGACACAGTTGGCATCAGTCGGTGGGCTGTTTATACCCTGCTCTGTGCCAGTCTAGCTCCTCAACCAACACGGTATGTGTCCACCATTACTGACATCCCTAAATCAATATGAATATGGACAGCCTTGGTACCAGGCCTTGGTGTGCTTTCCCCAGACATTTAGACTATAATCAATGTGCACTGAAAGGCATATTTGCCTAATGGTTTATTACTTTAACAGTGCCATCCTCTGAACAGGCTCTCATATTCTACCAGTCGGGTATAGAGCCCTTTGGGGCTGCTAGCTTCAAAACACCTCCCTTCCTCACACAGTACATCAAACCCTAAGACAGCCCCTTTGAACTCTGTGGTGTTACCAGCCAAACCACTGCTTTTATCCCCAGAGAGAGAGAGAGAGAGAGAGAGAGAGAGAGAGAAAGAGAGAGAGAGAGAGAGAGAGAGACAGAGGGACAGAGAGACAGAGAGACAGAGACCCTGGAGTGTCCGTGTGCAAGCTCATACACAACAAGACCCAATACTGTGTTCTGAACTTCCAAGTGACCCTCAATCTATTGAGTCTGTCTTTCCAAGCCACTAGAGCAAAAGCACAATTTCACATGCTGGTAATATATTATTAGATATTTATATTATTAGAATGTAACTTCTCCTAAGAAATGTCAAACTACATAGGTGAGTGCGCCCGCGTGTGGGTGCGTCTGCGTGCGTGACTTATCCTGGGAAATGACAGAAAGTCGTGAGCACTGCCATCATCTCTCAGTTCTACCTTATTATTACTGATGGCCCTTGATGGCATTTCCAAGGGAAACAGTGTCCTAGCTTCATCTCACGTAAGAAAAGCTAGCTCGGTAAAAACACAACTTATTTTCCTGATTTCCTTGGTCAAATTTGTCTTGAAAACAGTACATTTGCATATCAGAAAAGTTCCTACAATAAATAACTATAAAGAAAGGAGGGAATATATTCAGTCTACTGTATATAAACATAGTTTTTTCTCAGCGTGCACTGCGCTCGGCCCACCACAGGAGTTCCTAGTGCGCAATGGGACAAGGACATCCCTGTCGGCCAAACCCTCCCCTAACCCAGACGACGCTGGGCCAATTGTGCGCCGCCCCGTGTGTCTCCCGGTAGCGGCCAGCTGTGACAGAGCCTGGACTCGAACCCAGAATCTCTAGTGGCCCAGCTAGCACTGTGAAGCAGTACCTTAGACCACTGTGCCACTCGGGAGGCCTGGGCTGCTAATCTAAGCCTCAATCCAGGAGGAGCTTTAATAATAGATGATGTCTTTGCTCAGTCAAGGTCTCTATCAAGGAAACGCAGAGCCAGGTTAGTCATATTAATCATCTGTGCTAAAAATATCTTTATGTGAATATGTAGCCACACACTACAACAGTCACTACAATATACAATCACATTCTGCACGTATTCCTATGACATCTACAAATAGCAAAATGCCAAAAAATAAAATGGACTCATGATGCATACCGTGGTTTTTAATGTACGACCCAAAAAATGATTTTGAATGTTTGCTGTGGAGATATTGATTGTTGAATTCTACAGGAGTTCGAAACACGAAGAGAGGAAAATAGCTTTCTCGGCCTGTTCTGACATTTATTAAAATCTAGAGACTGATGGATACTGTTCACTCTCCATTCCACAGACCTAAATGGAGGAAATCCATGTGGTTCAATATTCCAGGGACTCTTAAACCCCAAGCTGAAAGACATGTTATTGGCTGATGAAACTGACCATATGCTGGCATATTGATTCCGTTCTAGGGATTTTGTTTTTGTTCCACGGTTAAGGAGCGCTAGCTGATTTAGCTCTGCTGCTACATTTACGAATGTGTGTGTGTGTGTGTGTGTGTGTGTGTGTGTGTGTGTGTGTGTGTGTGTGTGTGTGTGTGTGTGTGTGGTGTGTTTCTGTGCTGGTTTTGTCTGTGTTTCTCTGTGTGTCTGTGTGTCTGTGTGTCTGTGTGTCTGTGTCTGTGTGTCTGTGTCCTGTGCTGATAGCATTGCTCTGCGCGGTGGCTGCAGGTCATTTCTGGAGAGCAGTTCAATCACATACTCTTTATAAAAAAGATAGTAAACAACCATTAACCAAGGTGACCTGGCTGCTACATCATAACACAGTGTTGATTTGCAGCTTTAGAAACTACGCCGCACACACACACACACACACAACACACACACACACACACACACACACACACACACACACACACACACACAACCAAACACACACACACACACAACCAAAACCACCCACCTTCACACCACACACACACACACACACACACACACACACACAAAATGTGGCTTTCGTGGCCGATACATACAGTCGATCTGTAGAAATATAGATCTGACATAAACGTTTAGACCCTAACCAGATAGTTGTCATCGGTTGGTTCACCGCTGGGGTTTCGTCGCACCACTGGTTGGTGTTCCTGTAAGTTTGTCTAGCGAGCCAACTGGGGCAATTGGTTATGGAGAAGATGGCAGAGACAGACGCCACTCTAATGACCTGTTTAATATCCCTTTGACCTGAAGGCTCCTCCTCCGCACGGTCGCCATGGGAAGAATGCCACCTCCCACTCACTCTGCGGTTGTTGCCATGGCATTAGATTGGAGTTTGGACAAACACTATTACAACCTTGGATAAACAGTCAAAAGAACCTCAGCAGGTGTGTGAGGATAATCTTTGTCAATGTGAAAAGGAAAAGTGGCGGCTCTATCCTTCCAACACATTTAATTCCATAGCGACAGTCTCTGACTCCCACACACTGGAAGGCAACAGGGAAGCAGGGAAGCTCAGAGCCACCAAACATAACAGAGTAGTCAGGGCCGCCAGGCTGAACCGCCGCACACTAAATGCGGCGAGAAAGTAGTTATCTGACGATAAATAGTTCCTTGGGAAGCCTATGGGCTGTTTTTGGATATGTCCACTTCTGGACTCCTAAATTGTGATGTGATGGGGGAGTTGGAGAGAGCGGCAGAGTTAAAGTTTGTATAAATCCTCTCAGAGTATGTCCATTATGGCCGATCTGGAGAGACACAGAAAATAAAATAAAAATGGGGAATAACATGCACGATCCACCATGGCAGTTTTGTAACATCACAATATTTCAGTCCCTCATGCCCATCTCTCAACTTGAATACACTGTTCTCTCTCCTCCCCTTTTCGCTCCTCTCCAACCCTGTCCTTACCTCTCTGCTCTCCTCTCCCCTCCTGTCCTCTCCTCTCAACTTGATGTATTTTTTTAGCAGACAGACTGTTACAGACCGGTTACAGTGCATTTAGCCAAAGAGAGGTATTAAGGCCCTGGCCAGCCCATAACTCTCCATCTGTTGTCTATGGGCTCTACAGGTGGCCAATGGTTCTGGCACAGGGTGAACCAAGCTCAGACCAGGGCCCGTATTCACAAAGAGTCTCAGAGTAAGAGGGCTGATCTAGGATCAGTTTTGCCTTGTTGATCATAATGACTAATATTATATAGACAGGAAGGACCTGGTCTTAGATAAGAACTCCTACTTCTACTCTTATTAAGATAGTTTTTACAGTGACGAGAGTTGAAGGAGATTCGCGAGAGGTATAAAAATATAAATAATGAGATTAGACCTTTTACTGTAACGAGACAATTCTGTTTACACGGCCTTGCTTGGAGGGGGGCAACTGTTTCACACGCACTTGCCCGACAGTTGCCCCCCTCCAAGCAGGGCCGTGGAAACAGAATTGTCTTGTTGAGGCCAACGCGCCTACAGTAAAAAATCGTAATAGCATAGCAATACTTTTAAACAGCTGAAATGTGTAGGCATTTTCCTTATCTTAAAGACTTGTTTAACTGAGTTTTTATCCGAAATAGCAGTAAAATCTACGCCGTAGCTAAGGTAATCTCAGAACAAAAGTGAGCAGGAATGTAAGCATCAACTGCCCAGTGAATTAACAACAATTTGCTTTTTTTTTCTTCATGTAATGAAAGCCAGATGGTCAGCGGGAACACGCCTGCTCCCGCTCTCCCTCTGCCTATCATTACGCACACCTGTCACCATCGTTACGCGCACCTACGCTTCATTGGACCCACCTGGACTCCATCACTATGTTGACTGCCCCTCCTTGATCTGTCTGTTTCTTTGGTTAGATCCCTGCGTCAGCATCAACGTCGTTGTGTGTTCCTGTCCAGACGCCGTCCTGTGCTGTTACATGGCTGTTGGTCATTAAATGTTCACTCCCTGTACCTGCTTCTCGTCCCCAACGTTGTTCCTTACATCAATGATAATAAGCTCTTATTATTGTACCATATCCAAACCAGAGGTGGGGATGGGATGCCCCTGTTTTGTTATTAATCTACCTGGCAACAGTAGGTGTTTTTGCTTCTGCCTGTGTTCTTTATTTGACTTCGCAAGCGGAAAGGGGGAATCCGCAGGTATTCCCAGGCAACATACTGTATTTTATCACAGAGAGTAAACAGGCTTGGCAAACAGGCTAGGCCCTGATAAATATGTTCTGTCTCCTTGTGTTACCCTGGATGACTCTGGATGTCGCTCACCTCTAGGAAATAGCAGCGTTTGTGGTAGTGACGACAAACAGATATCTGACTGCAGTAGATGCAGGATCTCCGTGGTGGTAAAAAGATATGGATGTTTGCGTGGTACCCGAGTTCAAAGGTGATGACATTAGGGAAGCTTACATGCCTCCTAACCATTCACCCATTTCCATTACTCCAGGTCATCTCTCCCATTACGGTATGTTACCTCCTGTCAAATCGCCCAATGTTGATCTATGAGAATTATGGCTGTAGCCAATAACATCAATCAGATTGATCCTGAGGGACAGGACTGACTGACAGGACGTTGATTGGAAGTGAAACAACAGGAGACAGAAGCTCTGCTTTGTGGCCTGAAAGTCACTATGGGATTTTTCTCTCTAATTTCTTTATTTTTCCTCTTTCTCTGTTTCTGTCTGTTTCTGTCTGTTTCTGTCTGTTTCTGTCTGTTTCTGTTCATCTAAGTGCAGGGCAATATTGCATCAAGGCGCATCAGTATTCACATCAGGCCCTCATTGGCTGGGCTCGTGGATTGAGTTCGCATTGATTTGATCCGGTGAAAACCACATTGACAAGCGTAGAAAAGACAGAGCAGGTCCTCTTCAGTCGCCTCGCCCTCACGCCTTCAGCCAAAGACATCCCCTTATCCCTCTCTCTGCTGGCAAACTGAAGAGGGAAAATGATTTCGATTCATAATTCATTTTTCCCATTAGCATCACCCCTGTTCTGTGCACACAAGCGTTTTCGAGCGAGGAGATAGAGAGAGAAAGAGAGAGGAAAATAGGGAGAGGGAGAGAGATCTCTCTCTCGCTCTAGTGTCCGCTAGCTTTTCATTTGAATCTTCCATGAATCCAGACCTCTCAATGTTAATCACGGTCCACATGTTTTCATCATCCTGTGACTCTGACACTAAAATGATTTTCTTTGATTCCTGGGCAGGATAAAGAGAAAATGTGTGTGTGTGTGCTTGTGACAATTGGAAAGAGCACACTGAAGGACGCTGTCGGGATGACCCACACAAATCATTTCTATCAGGCACGTCAGAGTAGGCTTCGACGCCAAGGCCCTCTTCAGGAGGCAGGCAGAGGGGTTCTTGGAAATGAAGAACAAAGACTAGCCTGGCGTCATCAGCCTTTTCATTTCACCTCAAGACACATATAAAGAAAGTGCTTCAAAAATGTTCCAAGAATGGTGGGAAAGAGAGAAAGTCACGGGAGAAAAAGAAAAAAAATCCTTCACAGAAAAGAATGGATGGGAGGAGGGTAAGATGAGTAGAGCTCATGTAAGTGAAAGGCATAAAGAAAGAGAGAGAAGAGAATATAGATGGCTAGATCATTTTTTTTACTGTAACAAATGGGTTGGTAATGAGTTAGAGAAAGTCAGGATGAAACATCTCAATCTAATAGATATTAGTTGATTTGAAGCAGCCAGTGCGCCGGAATCTTCTTGAACAACCCATGTCTCACACATGCTGACTTATAGCAGCACATCGACAGAGAGAGAAACACCACGCCGACACACACACACACACACACCACACACACAACCACACACACACACACACACACACACACACACACACACACACACACACACACACACACCACACAACACACACTTAAATCAGACACCACACCCACAGACACAACACACCAGACACAGCCACACTAGCAGACACACACACACACAGATGCACACAGACACCAACTGAAATCACATCACCACATGAATGCACTGCCGCCATTTAACGACTACAGCACTAATTTCCCTACAGTTGTGGATATGACGGTCGCCTCAGCACCAGTGGAATCAAAACCCAATTGAGTTACAGCCACATGAATGCTCGATATCAGGAGGAAAAAGAGAAAATAAAGGGAAAGAAGGGGAGAGGAGAGACTGTACAGGGGGAAAAAAGACAGTATAGGAGAGAGGAGAGAGGTATCGTCCCCTGGTAAGTGTTCTGGTAAACATCGCCATGGAGGAATCGATAAATTCCAAATAAAAGAGGCTGCCTGAGCAGATGGTATACAGGTCGTAAATAATAAAAAAGATGGCTTCCCAAGATGCGGATAATAGTTAACTCCCTCTTAATGGAGGAGTAAAGATGTCTGAGGAATATATTGGCGGACGTTGGACCTGTTTGGCAAGGTGTGGCGTTTGGAGGGAGGTGCAGCGCTAACTGTTCACATGCTGAGGCACTATGGGTAATTTAGGAGCGTGTGAGTGATGCGTGTACACTACTCTGCCTAAGCACTTAAGTCACCAGAGAACTGTCGCCAAAAGCCAATGAGAGAAATATTGTATAGAGGCAAGGCCCTTCACTAATCAGGGAGTAGGCCGTGGATCGAAGGCTGTGATCTGTAGGGCTGTGGGTCTATAGGGCTGTGGGTCTGTAGGGCTGTTGATCTGTAGGCTGTGGCTCTGTAGGGCTGGGGATTTATAGGGTGTGCGTCTATAGGCTGTGGCGCTGTAGGGCTGTGGATTGTAGGGCTGTGGATCTGTAGGCTGTGGATCTGTAGTGCGTGGTGGTTCTGTAAGCTGTGGATTTATTAGGCTGTGGATTATGCTGTGGCGGTGTAGGCTGTGCTCTGTAGGCTGTTGCTCTGTTAGGGCTGGATCAATAGGGCTCTGATTGATAGGCTCGGATCTGTAGGGCTGTGGATTTATAGCGCTGTGGATTTATAGGGCTCTGGATCTGTAGGGCTGTGGCTCTGTAGGGCTGTGGCCCTGTAGGGCTGTGGATTTATAGCGCTGTGGATTTATAGGGCTGTGGTTCTATAGGGCTGTGGATCTGTAGGGCAGTGGATCTGTAGACCCCATATTGCTGGGAGGTGGGGATACACGGCACAAAGGAATACAAAAATACAAGGCAAAAATAGATGGCTAGCACCACACAGAATGACTGCAGGGCGAACACACATATGCACCTTACACACAAACACCTTCATCATGGGTATTTGCTATGACTTCTATAGCCAAGGCAGGAGGTGGTTCAGAATGCACACAAGGGGCCACACAAACACACACAGAGCCCTGCGCTTGAATACAAACCGTATTTCCAGTCTCTGCAGACCGATATATGAGTTAGAGCAGATGCCCAGTCAGTCACCACAATTCATCTTTACTGAGTTAGAGGTGGTCAGGGGCCCTGGGCTCTAGACTGCCTGCCCCCTGACCCTGGTCCTCCTTGGCCCTCCAGTATGACTTACAGTGCTTTAAATGACTGTCTGGGGAGGAGGAAGAGTGAAGGAGTGTAGACATCATTGCAGCATTCCAAAAGGCACCCTATTCCCTATATATATCAGTGCCCTACTTTTGACCAGAACCCTATCAGGCCCTGTCAAAAGTAGTGCACTATAATGGGAATAGGGTTCCATTTGAGACACAGCCCATCAGCCATTAAACAGATCCCTATCACAGGAGGGTCAGCAAGGCACTTTACATAGCCAGAGGGGGGACATGACGTGACAAGCAAGGGAAACACGAGTGATTTTACTGATCGTAAAAAAACAACAATAAACGGAAGGGAGGGTTAGTTGTGCTTGATCAGGTGGAAGGGTGTTTGTGTGTGTTGGGGGGGGGGCTGTGTGCATGCATGTGGGGTGGGGGGGACTGTACTGTGTATGTACAGACCCCACACATGTATGACTGTTTACGTTCATGTGAGCGTGCATACACACCTCCCTCTGATAACAGTGTGAGTCACCACAGTCCATATAACGACTGACTGCTCTCACCCATGAAGGTAACCCTACCTTCTCCTCCTCCCCTCCTGTTCCACCTCTACCTCTCCTCCACCTCTCCTCTGTCCCCAACGCCTCGTTGACTCCCTATGAATAATACAGGAGCTCCAGGACCAAGTGCCCACTGCCGGCTCCCCTGGAAACCCAGACCAGCGCCTCACCTCCTCGGCCTGGGTCGGCCCAGCCGAAGGAGGCCAAATCAATAAGCACTATGGTTGTCTAGGCAATGTGCCCACGCATGCCTGATTCTGCCCGTTACACGCCTAGCACTTTGTGAAGGACACATGCCCCCGGTGGGCGACACAGATCTAACATGCCAAGGTATTAGGTTCATACACACACACATACACGTGCAGGCAGACACACAATTTGCAGGACACGTGCCCACAGTGACACGGATCTAACACACAACTAGCACGCAGACACAGACTCCTCCTCTGTTTCTTCTGGTCACTAGCTGTCACTCATATCTATCACACCATGGAGGCCAGAGGGGAAATAAAGGCTATCGTGAAAATTATAGACCACTCAAAGAATTCAAAAACGTCTTGAGATTCTTGACTTGACTAGGTCCTGCTAGCATTGTAGGCTCCTATCCAGGCCACTTGCTTTATAAAAAGAATGCGTCCCAAATGGCAAACTATTCCATATAGTGCACTACTTTTGACAGGGCTCTGG
Organism: Salvelinus sp. IW2-2015; assembly: GCF_002910315.2. Classification (NCBI taxonomy): domain Eukaryota; kingdom Metazoa; phylum Chordata; class Actinopteri; order Salmoniformes; family Salmonidae; genus Salvelinus; species Salvelinus sp. IW2-2015. Next base: position 13,584,496 of record NC_036874.1, on the reverse strand, counting down.
TCAACTGTAGTACACTAAATAGGGTGCCATTTGGGATCCAGCCAAAGCTAATAGATCCTATTGCTTTTGCAGCGTCCATGTCTTTGTAATATACACCAGCTCCATCTATCATGTGACTCAGGCCCTACGTGACAGTGCTCTATGAATAAACAGGCAGTAATGGATGTACATGTAAATTGACTTCCTGTGGGTTGAGCGACCGTGGTGCAGCGTATATCGCAGCCTACCTCACAGACACAATCTGGTCTCTCTCAAGCCAGAGTGGCTTCATGTAATCCAATGTCAGTGGGTATCTGTGTGTGTGTGTGTGTGTGTGTGTGTGTGTGTGTGTGTGTACAGGAGGAGATAGGAGATGTTTTGCGACTACACTGATACTAAGCACCTTTGTTCTAAGGGTTATGGGCTGGTGTTACAGTTTGAGAGCAGCGAGTCTATTCTCCATCACTTCGTCTTGCTATGCCGCTAGACACACAATTTCGCAGGATCCAACGGGTCGCCACAGGTGATCAGCGGATTTATAGAACCAACCACCATATCATATTTGAGTGCTCACGCCAGAACGAACCCACATCTGACTCTTTTGTTTCCTTTCTCCTCTCGTCATCTGCTGAAGTCTGTTCACTATCATCATCCGTATGACAATTGGCAACACACTTTTGCGGAAAGCCCGGCGAGAGGGCCACATAGTGACCCCATGACGGCTCTGATCGCTGAATAATAGAGGAGGGCATTCGTGCGCCTGACACACGGCTTTCAATAATCAGTAATGCACAGGACACGTTAGACTTGAGATTGTTTAAGAGTAGCGTTTGTACTAGTGTCTGTGAGCACGAGCCGCTGATGGTGTCTCCTCCACAGCAGTGTCCACTTGAGCGTTCATCATAAATATGAAATGCCGTACCCAAATGGCAAACTTACCCTTCGCCCAGTTATAATTATCTGTGGAGCTACCTTGTGTGGAGACTCAGGCCCTCCTGCCGTCAACTGTTAGTACTATCTAAATAGGGTGCCATTTGGGCAATCCAGCCAAAGCTAATAGATCCTATTGCTTTTGCCTAGCATCCATGTCTTGTAATATGACACCTAGCTCCATCTATTCATGCCTCAGAGACCTTCACTACGTCGCATCCTCGTGACTAGCGTGCTCTGATAATCAAACAGGCAGTACACTCGGAGCGAGATGGTATGCGCTTCGTGCGCATAGATGGGCGCTTCTGTGCGCCCTTTAAGCGAGCGTGGGGGTAGGCATTGTCACTCAGTTCCGCACGCTCCCTATGTTGAGACCAGACTACTACCATTATCCTGGTCTCTCTTCTACTCTCAAGTCCAGAGTTGGCTTTTTCAGGCTACCCAGTTTGTTTGCCTATTATCTGTCAAGTGGGCCAATACTCTGTGTGTGTGTGTGTGTCGTTGTGTGTGGTTCTTCTGTGTGTGCTCCTGTGTGTGCGCCTACAGCTTTGTGCCTCCAGGTGCTTTGTGTGCCATGGTGGGTAGTCGTGTGTGGTGGTCGTCGATTTTTCATGATCGCTGCTGTAATGGTGGTTCTCGTGTCGTGCTCTCTGTGGTCTGTTTGTGGGGTGGTCGAGTTCTTGTTGAGAGACGCTTTGTAGAGGGACCTGTTAATTAGAATCCTTAGAGTGTAAAGTTGCACTACAAGTATGGACAGGTGTTTTTTAATAACAGTACACGAGTTCAAACAGGTGCGAGTGGAATAAACATAGCGAGAAAGATGTAACATCCTTAAGCTGGACGGGAAACCAAGGTAGGGCCTTCTCTAAAAAGAATAAACCTACACACTAGGTATCTGTGAGGAGCCTGAGAATTCTTTACTAGAGAGCTTATGGGTGTAGTGTAAAGGTGTTCTGTGTAAAGGGTTTTCCACTCTCACTCACTCTGTTTCACTTGTGAAATCTGCTTTAATATATAATATATAATTGCAAATTAATTAATTAAAATCCCAATACACCTGGTTGATTAGTTTCATGATGAGTGTATTCTATTTGCATGATGTGCTGGTGCCACAGGGAGGTGTATAACCGTTTCACTGATTAAAAAGTAAAGACGCATCTCTAGTGAACAAGTAGCTATTATCAACTTTGACGGCAAACCAATTCCTAACAACATTCTGGACCATCTGTAACTATCTAAATACTATTGTTTGGGGTGACTATATTAAATACCACCTGAGAATACCCTCGCTCACCATCGATCCCATAGTGTCGTCAATGTGTTAGTTTTCTCCTCTCCAGTATGCATATAATCCCAGTGCGAGAACTTCCACCAAGCTAGTCCAAATGTTTGACAAGCATATTTTCTGTGTTACACCGTTGAGTGGGTGGGCAATACTTGATGTCACAATACCTGATGAGTTGTCGATATAGTTAGTGTGCTTATGTCCGCGTTCCTTATACGGTATCTCGAATGGTTTGTGATGGCACAAATCCCTTGCAGTCAAATCCAATTTTCATACTGGGATGATGATCACAAGACAAACATAAAATCCAAAATTAGATTGCATGAGGGTAATTCCATTAACATGTGTTAGACCTTGTTCGTTCTATATATTGCCGCTGTGCTAAGACTGCTAGACCTACCGTTAGTTCATCGATCAGTGAGAGGTCTTATAGACGATGAATCATGATAGAGCTAAGGTGCTCACCGAGAGACATGGCAAATAATGTAGGGTATGGCATAACGCACTATCTGGGTGGTTGAGAGAAGAGCTGATTATACATGTGTGCACCTATAAGAGGAGAACAAAGTCGGTCGTACAATGCATCAACCTAAACACACAACACGTTAATTATTACGAGTACATAATTCACATGTCATCACTCGAGTCAGTAACAGTCACATCCACAGCAAAACAGCACCCACAAACTCTACACTCTCTCCATATCCAGGTACCCTCTCATTATCTCCACCACATGCTCTAACTTCATCTCTCACAATCAGTAAGTACCGCAAACTTGTACACAATACATGTGTCCCAGTTTGCCTGGTAAGCGTTCACTGATTTATACATGTGTGGGTATAGCATGCTCTACTTCTCTTGATCGATCTCACACATTTTCTCACAACATTTTTTCTTTAAGCCATGGCTTTTTTCTGGCCACTCTTCCGTAAAGGCCCAGCTCTGTGGAATTGTACAGCTTAAAAGTGGTCTTATGAACAGATACTCCAATCCCGCTGTTTGGAGCGTTTGCCAGCTCCTTCGGGTTATCTTTGGTCTCTTTCTTGCCTCTCTGATTAGGCCT
>NC_036874.1:13577456-13581214 GCF_002910315.2 Salvelinus sp. IW2-2015 | reverse complement strand
TCCTTGCCTGGTCCATGAGTTTTGGTGGGCGGCCCTCTCTTGGCAGGTTTGTTGTGGTGCCATATTCTTTCCATTTTTTAATAATGGATTTAATGGTGCTCCGTGGGATATTCAACGTTTCAGATATTTTTTTATAACCTAACCCTGATCTGTACTTCTCCACAACTTTGTCCCTGACCTGTTTGGAGAGCTCCTTGGTCTTCATGGTGCTGCTTGCTTGGTGGTGCCCCTTGCTTAGTGGTGTTGCAGACTCTGGGGCCTTTCAGAACAGGTGTATATGTACTGAGATCATGTGACAGATCATGTGACACTTAGATTGCACACAGGTGGACTTTATTTAACTAATTATGTGACTTCTGAAGGTAATTAGTTGCACCAGATCTTATTTAAGGGCTTCATAGCAAAGGGGGTGAATACATACGCATGCGCCACTTTTCAGTTGTAATTTTTAAATTTAATTTTTTGAAACAAGTACTTTTTTTCATTTCACTTCACCAATTTAGACTATTTTGTGTATGTCCATTACATGAAATCCAAATAAAAATCTATTTAAATTACAGGTTGTAATGCAACAAAATAGTAAAAACGCCAAGGGGGTGAATACTTTTGCAAGGCACCATGCATGCACATAAACCATGCAACAGTAGGAGACGAATGGACAGACAGACAGACAGACAGACAGACAGACAGACAGACAGACAGACAGACAGACAGACAGACAGACAGACAGACAGACATTGCATAAAAAGGGGCGGCAGGTAGCCTAGTGGTTGGACCAGTAACTGAAAGGTTGCTGGATCGAATCCCCGATCTGACAAGGTAAAAATCTGTCGTTCAGCCCTGAACAAGGCAGTTAACCCAGTGTTCCCCGGTAGGCCATCATTGTAAGTAAGAATATGTTATTAACTGACTTGGTTAAATAAAGGTACAATAAATAAAAAAGATATGTAAATAAACAACACAGACTCACACACATGCTGTGCTCTCAAAGACCCACACTGTCAACCAGACTCTCACAAACGGACCAAAGCTGTTTGTTTCTCCTAGCTACCTTAAGTAGAAGGCTTCTCAATAATGACTCACACGTTCATGTGAGGTTATCTGTTATGATTAGGGCAGGGATGGTGTATGGGGGAAGAGAGAGAGACCACTGCCTCTATAGTGGCAGGTGTGTGCCTCAGCCAGTCAGCCACCACACATTCCTGCCCCAGCAGACACACTCTGCTGGCCCGTTCCCTGTCACTCCCATAGGGGAATGGGATATATGATCTGGAAGGATGGCCTATTCCACCCAGGTAATTACTGGGCTCAGGAACAGCGCTGACAGATGACGGACCAGTCATTCAATCATCACATCGATTCTTCCCCCCCGGCTCATACAAACTTGTCACTCCCCTTCTTTTCGATCATCCCCCATGACACACATAGGAGCATACACACACACAAGAACCCACACATACACACTCTCACACACCTTCATACACGCACCCACCACACACACGCTCATGAACATACACAGTCACACAGTCACACCATTAATGCACACACAGATCTCTCCCATTACCGAGTGCCACTCCTTGGTTCTTAACCCCTGCGACCTCAAGACACCTCCAGACACCTCAGTCTTCACCAAGGACAGGAACACCAAGGACAACAAGTCATTTCCTGCTCTCCTCAAGCAGAGATACAGAACACCTCTCTCTCCCTCTCTTGTGTTTTGTGGTATATACCTCCCACCCTCCCTCCCTTCCTCCTGTTATCATTCCCATGTGCACTCCTCTGGGGTATTGTAGTCTACGCCCTCCCTGATAACCGAGGCTGGCTGGGAGAGACCGATTACACCGCTGGTTCATTAAACCCTGTTCACCCCCATCTTCTCCCCACTCTCCGAACCGCACACAGTCGACAAGAGCAGGTGCAACGTTTCACACCCCCAGGTACAGTACAAACTCCCATGGAAGATGAAAAGCGTTTGGGGAGGAGAGGAGAGGATCAAAGGTAGAGGCGCGCGGATCAGAGCCGCAGATGCCAATAGCTAAGGCCCATTGGAGAAAGAGAATGATAAGGTCTTATCTGAGGAAGAGAGAGGGAGAAGGAGGAGAAGAGGAGAGAAGGCAGAGAGAAAGAGATGATCCTGTTAAATAGTCCCATTGTTGTTGCAGATGATATTGGGACTCATTAACGAGATTCTTTGAAATTATTCCACATTGAGAGGAAGATAATGAGAGCAATTAAAAAGGGTATTTTAAAGAGGTCGGGATTATGAGTGTGTGTGTGTGTGTGTGTGCATTGTGGGTACTTTGTGTATGTGTATGTGCATCAGGAAAGTATATTTCCCTGATGGAAAACCAGTGTATTCGGGAGCCAGAATTTGGAGTAATCAATTTGAATAATCACTATTATCAATATATTTGAGTCTTTTCAGCACTGTTACCTAACTGAATAAATATTTTCCTCCATGTTTGAGTCTAACAGAAGCCAATGTGATGAACACATGCATAAAAACTATGTAGGAGTGTGAAATACGGCATCTTTAGCTCTTGTTCTATTGATTAGTGTCTTTGACAGAACAGGTATAACTAGGTAATGATGAGGAAACTGTCATCAGCATGTCCCACACCAGATGGTGCTGACAGCTTCACAACTGGGTAACACTGCAGACCCAAACACATTCACTCTCACATGCACGCACGTGCGCACACACACACCTGTCTCTTATACACATCTAGATGTGTATAAGAGAGAGGTGTGTGTGTGTGTGTGTGTGTGTGTGTGTGTGTGTGTGTGTGTGTGTTTGGGGGTTGGTTCTTCTATCCTTGTAGGGACCTAAAATCCCCAGAAGTCCCTACAAGTATAGTAAAACAAGGGAAATGCTCCCTTGCAGGGACATATCCCACGTCCCCATAAGGACATTTTAAGCTTAGTGGTTAGGTGTAGGGTTTCCCCTTTTCCTTTGTGAAATCTTTTTTTTATTAATCCGTTATTAAAGATATTTTCATCTTCACAGTGCTCTGGGGTAAAGTTCCCCCTAGTAAAGATCTAGGAACAGCATCCCCTGCCCCAATCCTAACCTTACCCATTAGTGGGGGAAATTAAAAACTGACCCAAGATCAGTGTCTAGGCCCTGTTGCTAGGTACAACTTCACCCTAATCCGTTGAGTGGTGCAATACTGATTCCAAATCTGTGTTTGATAGGCTTTGTCCTCCTATGATGATCACAATCAAGATCAAAATGATTGTGAGGGTCATTGATCTCTTCCTGTGCTGACTGTACTTCACACAGTGAATATGGAGATCATAGAGCTATCAGAGAGACAGAATAGAGGAGGCTGGGTGACACATCATGCATACAGAGGCACAAAGGCACACACACACAAAAGTAAGATAATATTATGCATACAGTGTCATACACAAGCACACAAACTCTCTATCGCTCTCTCTCCCCCTCTCTCTCACACTTTCTCTTTCGATCTCACACATTTTCTCACACATTTTTTTCTTTAAGCAATGGCTTTTTTCTGGCCACTCTTCCGTAAAGCCCAGCTCTGTGGAATGTACAGCTTAAAGTGGTCTTATGGACAGATACTCCAATCTCCGCTGTGGAGCTTTGCAGCTCCTTCAGGGTTATCTTTGGTCTCTTTCTTGCCTCTCTGATTAAGGCCTTCCTTGCCTGGTCCATGAGTTTTGGTGGGCGGCCCTCTCTTGGCAGGTTTGTTGTGGTGCCATATTCTTTCCATTTTTTAATAATGGATTTAATG